>NC_044980.1:161790679-162090679 GCF_008728515.1 Papio anubis | reverse complement strand
TGGTTATATGCAGAAAAAGCCTAGCTTACAAAAAGGCCTGACCAGAGCTTTTGTTATGTTGAGAACTCTGGATGGATAGGTTCCCATGTGAACAATTCAGAAGGAGTCTCTCAGTGGGACAAGCTGGGTCAGCGTGGGCTGCAGAGGTGGGGGCCCAGGCTTGATGGTGAGGTGTACTGCCCAACATGCAGAAGCTGAAGTTGCAAGATCTCCAGCTTATTGACATTTACCAGCTTGGCCAAGTCCGACGGTGACCTTTTGCATTTGCACCAGCGTGGTCCATCCAGCTCAGACTGCCTGGTAGTTTTATCCTTCCAAGGGAATTCTTTGGCCTGCCTGAAAAGGAAATCAATTGTTGGAGGGGCTGGCTTCTGGACAGAAGATTCATTTTAAGCTTTAGTTTAATAGACTACAGTAGATAATAGTTGCAATAATATTGACAATACTCAGTTCTCTTTCACATATATCACCCAGGGGTAAAAAGCAGCATTCTAAAAACTACCTTGAGGTTCTTGGCCTGTTGCCTTTGTCACAGGGAGGTATTGCTTTGCCAGTCATCTTGGTTTCCTCTCTACATTTGAGTCAATAAGACAAGATATAACCCTGAAGGCTTGTCCATCCTCCACCTTGTTCCTGTCACAAGGCCTGAGTCACCCACTGCAGAAACAAGAAGCAAAGCCCACAAAAATCTATGCTATATATTTCCAAAAGGTGAGATGGAAGGAAGTTTCTAGTGGATACCTTTAGATCAGTTTTCCTACCTTAAAACTAAAGGCAGTTGGGTTGAGGAAAAACGAGGGAGACCCCACAGTTAGAGAATGATGAACTAGGAGCTTCCAACACAGGCAACACAGCAGAAACTACCCGTTGGCAGAGTTAAATAGCAGCCAAGGTAGCACCCATTTGTCTTTGTCACTGTCACCCAGTGAGGATGACCAATCATCAGCCAGAAAGTCCCCATAATCAAGTAATAATTGTGCTTAAGATGTTGCCTGGCCTCCATTCAAGCACCCCATGCAGACAACCCTTATTTAATGGGTTCCCAGGATTCTCATGTATCCTGAAGAGAAGAGTGGATGCTGCACTCTTAGAGGCCAGCTTCTGGCATGAGAGGGAAGCCTCTGCATTCTCACTAAGGTAGGACTAGATGGAACCAGACCTGGAATTCTGACCGAGCTTGATCAGAGGTGAAACTCCTTGTCATAGTTGTGATGTTTTCTTGCCATCTGCTCTCCCTGTCTCAACAGCATGAGGTGTCTGAAAAGAATCCCAAACAGTGTGTAGGAACTTCAGGTTGAGTACTGACTCACCAGTCTGTGCCTTGGGGAAGTCCTCCCAGAGCTTTCCTTGGGTATCAGCTGTTTCAAGTAAAAATAGCAGGCTAAGTGAGTTCCATAAGGTTTGGGGCTACATCACTTGCTCTCTCACTGCCTACCTTATGGCCTTGGGCAAGCTGACCCTCGCCTCTTTGAACTTCAGTTCCTTATCTATGCATGGAGGATTGAAATACATACCTCAGATAATAAAACTGGACTTGCGTAAAACAGTCCTTTCCAACCCTGGCATCATATTGGAATCATCTGGGAAGCTTTAAAATTCACCGATGAAAATTATCAAGAATTCCATCACTGCAGGCCAACCACTGTTAATAATTTGATGCATTTTCTTCCAGTTATTTTTCCACCATGCTTATGCTCAGCAATTAACTTAATCAACAGCTATTTATCACTACTGATTGCATATCCACTATGTACCAACCAGTGTTCTGGGTGCCACACTAGGTTATTACAGTGAGCATGACAAATGTGATGATAATTTTGCATTCTGCCTTTCCCACTCAATGTTTTACGTTGTGGAAGAAAATCCCACCTTATTGAATATTCTTGCCAATCCAGGGTTGTTAGTGACTAGATTATAGTCTACTTCATGCTTATACCATGATATAACTGCTGCTGAACATTTATATTATTTCTCATAACTATTCAGATCTCAGAAATAAAATTTTAAAACATTTTATTGAAGAAATACTGAAACATTATTTCTGCTTCTCCACTGGCTGACTACTTCTACCTTCTGCCAAACTAGGGGTAAAACTCAGCCACTTCTCCCAAAACACACATCCCCCATATCCACACTGGGCTCACAATGTCAAAGGCCCTCTCTGCTGCCCTCGGATTTTCACCAGAGCTTCATCTTTGGAGTGAGGCCTCTTTCTGGCACCTCCTGTCCACATCTCTGCTTAATTTTTCTCCATAGCACTTGTGTCATCCTATATATTTAAATTTTTTTATAATTTATGAGCAGAGTTGTTTCCTACTTGGATCTCTTTACTACTGTATCCCCAGTGCCTGGACCAGGGATTTGCTGCATGAATAAGTAACACTTATCACAACCCATTCCCAGTGGAGATGGAAGGAGGGAACATATGCGTTGGCCGTACTAGGAGAAGTTTGAAAGGCCAAAGCCTAGAGAACTACAGAGCCTAATTTCAGAACAAAGTTAAGGTACAAAATCTCTTCTACTCTTGACTGTCCTGTCACCAAATTTGTCCTGGGACATGGAACTACCAGAAGCCATTCTCTAATGCCTTGCTCCAGGGGGCTGGGAGCTGGATTTCCTGTATCAGTATTGGTGCCGCTCTTTCTTCAGAAAGTTTGACCCTGAAGTTATCTACAGTGATTGGTCCAGTTCGATATCTATGAATATAAGCAACTCCCAAGAATTAAATGGTTCTGAGCAGACACAAAGGCATGGGCCCACAATGTCAACTATTTGCAGGAATTGTTGACTATCAGCCATGTGGAGGCCTGTGTGTTTTTAGCTCATGGGTCCCTGGGAAAAGTGTCAGCTGCCTGTAGCCCAGGTGAAAAGATGACTGGTATTTCCTATACCTGAGTCAGACAACTTTGGGGGACCCTTTGTTATTTGTGCTCAGAATGGCAGACAGATCAATGAAATTCATTTTCAATCCCTAAGCCTTGTTAAACTGTAGCTACGGTCCAGCCTAGGACTGAGGCATTGAGTGAAATAGCCTAAAGATAGGAAAAGGGCAGGGAGGGTAACCTGCAGTTATGACATATCTGCCAGAGCTGGCATCTGATTTATTTATTTGTTTATAATTTTTTATAAAATAGAACTCAAATAATGCACACATGGGGTTAAAAAAAAAGGACTTAAAATTGAAAGTCATCCTTCCACAGACAGCTATGAGTCATTTCTTCAGTCTGTTAGTTTTCCCCACCCAAAGGCACCACTTTTAGCAGTTTTTTGTGCATTCTTTTAAAAAATGTGTGTATGCATACACGTTTAAATACATGGCGGTGTACTATACCTGCTTTTCTGCACCATGTTTTTTCACTTAATATATCTCAGCAAATGTTCCATAGCAGATCAGATAGATCTTAATTTTTAAATGCTTCTTCATAATCTATTATTTGACTGAACTGTAATTTTTTACCGACTCCCTCTTGTAGATTTTAGATGTTTACAATTTTTGCTATTACAAAAATTACTGTGATAAACATCCATATATTTCTATGTTAAATAATCTTCTTAAATTGATTATTTAAAAATTTACTCATCTGCATAGAGAACTAAAGAAATATTAAAAAGCACAAAGAAAACAATAACATTAATGTAGAGATAGCCGTCATTAATATTTTAGTATGTTTCCTTTGTCTGTTTTCTTGGTACTTTATTTTTATATTAATATTAATAAAACAGTGCAATTCTTTATCCTTTACTTCACTTTAACTTATTGTGAGAATTTTCCTGTATCATTAAATACTCTTCAAAAGCAACACTTTAGAACACGAGAAAATTATCCCTCCTATGGCTAGATTGATTTATTTAAGAATTACCTCACTGTTAGATGTTCTGATAGTTTCTGTTTTTATTTTTTGTTTGTGTATGCAGTGCTTCAACATACATGTTTGTACATAAATCATTTTCTGAGTCTCTACTTCCTGAGGGTTTAACATGAAGAAGCATATAAACTTCCCTTTAGTTCCTTAATATGCACTGCCAACTTGCTTTCTCCTCCTTTTAGGCATAATGTGAAGTTACACTGCTCTGCTGCCTTGAAGTTAGAAGTGGCTGTGTGACTTGCTTTGGTCACTAAAATTCCACTGAGTGAAATTGACATATGTCACTTCCAGGTGGAAGCTTACGTGGCCGGGTGAAAATTAGTTTTTGTCCTCCTGCCCTGACAAACAGGGACATTCTGGATGGTGAAAGCTCTATGTGCCTGGGTCTCTAGGGGAGGAGACTTGGGGCAAAGAAAACTCCGCATTAACCCTCACTGGACACTTTGCATAAATGAGAAATAAACCTTTGTTTTTAAAAAGGACTGAAATTTGATTATTGTTTTTGATGGGGTTCATCAAGAGAATTAAGTCTAAATGCCCCCAGACATCCATTGTAAGTAATGAATTATTTTCTCTCCTATACATCTAAATAGTACTAATTATGTACCAGCCACGAGAGAATTGAGAAAATTGTCATTCCGTCAGAGAAATCACACCCACCCTTGTTGCTATAGAAATAGTTTATCGTAACCAGACCTAAGGCAATCATCATGTGGTATTTTCTTAGAGGAACTGATTCAAGGATGCATCTGAAAAAGAGCGTGCTTTCTGAGTTAACACAAGCTAAATTTTTTCTTCCCTCTAGATACTGTCATGTCTGGATGGGAGTCCTGAGATTGCGGCAGCCCTCCCATGATGAGCCAGAGGAGGAAGCCTCATGTGGAAGAAGGCAGGACCCACAGCCATAGTTGCACAGATCTATTCAAGCCACACTGATCACTGCCCTAACCTCCGGATTTGTTTGGTTACACCAGTGAGTTTTCAGTTACTTACAGCCTAACACATGTGTTGCTTGAGGTTTAGCTTTTCTGGATCACACTTTTTCTTACTCAGCCCTCTACTCCCAGCCCAAGGTGGCAATAGAGAAGGTCAGCCTGCTACCCACCACTCCCTTGCCTTCCCCTCCTCACTTTGAGTGGGCTCTTTCCCTCGCTCGATTCTTTTTTGGCAAGCCTCCTATCCTGGTGACCTGAAATGAAGACGAGTCCTCATAATTAATCATTTTGACCAACTGTGACTTTAGCTCTGAGGTTTGCGTAGAGCCCAGCCCTTCCATGGGGGAATCTAGTGTGTATGCCCTAGCCTTTCCCAGAAAAATCACCCTTTGAGCAGTTTGCTTGACAAGTTCAGAGTCATGAGTATTTTTTAGGTAGAGTGGAGAGGACTCCACCAGACTGTTTCCCCCTAGGACGCTGAGAGAGTGAGAAAGAGGATTGGTGCATACTCAACTGAAAGGAGATGTAAAGGACAACTGTGCGCTCTTCCAGATCCATTGACCCTTGCTCTGCTCTTTTTCACCCTGATCTGTGCCCTGTAAGACTGAGCTCTGCAGACTACACCACCCAAGCTTGCTTGCCTTCTGGCTTCTAGATTGGTAGGGCCAATAAGAGGCAGCAGCAGGAGATTAGAAGGAGAGACTGTCAGGTAGGGGTATTATTCCTTCAGCACTGGCAGGGTTGGCATTCCTTTAGGACCACAGTTCCTGCCAAGTGCCCTTCATCTCTCACCAGAATCTGGGATCTTTTTCTCCCTTTACTCCTTCAGGCCAGGCGTAGTAATGGCTCCCTGGTATTTCTAGTCCCAGGCTGTTTCATCAGCTCTTAGACATTCCCCACTGACCTCTGTCTATGCCTCTGTCAATAGAACAATTAAACTCCTTCACTTGAAACCTTTGAATGTGCACCTGCTTCCTGCCAGAACCCTGTAATGAATAACAATTCTATGATTTTATTCCTGTTTTACAGATTTAAAAAAAGGAGGGGGACTCAGGAGTCCAAATGACCTGCCTTTAAAAAGTCACCTTACTACATTGGTAGCAAAGGGTGAAGCTGCTTTGAGACCATGTCTTTCTGATCCAGGTTTTGTAATTGATCTACTCAATCCCTCAATGCCCACTAATCCCTACTGGACATCAAGAGTGAGAGTCACAAGCAGATGTCTCTCAGATGGGAACTGGTTGTCACATATGGTTAGTTTGATTTGTTCCAGGTTTTAAAAATCGGATAATTTCACAGAATTCTAGATTTTTTACTTCTACTGAAAAACCAGAAAATCTGGAAGCAATGACATTATATTCTTTTGTGGAGACAATGGCCTGGAACCAAACAGCGGCTTCCTCCTTTAGATGAGGTATGAGATTTCTGGTCCCCACAGTCCATGCCATTCCCTATTGCCTTGCAACTGGATCACTCTGCCCGTGGCTGTTCCCTGTCCAGCCCCTGGATGTATTGGGTTTATGAATCCTGGCCTTGAATCTCAATGATGTGTTCTGCATTAGCCAGGCAAGGATGCCTCACTAGAATGTAAGCTCCATGAGGGCAGGAATTGCCATCTGTTTTCTTGACTGTGTCTAACTGTGCCTTAGAGCAGTGTCTGCAGTGTACTTGACCTACAATACAGATTTGTGAATGAATGAATGAATGAATGAATGATATCTTTGTGTGGCCTAGGTGTTTTGGGGCTGATGGTCTGCTGAAAATGCAGGATCCTAGGGAGCGCTGAGAAGTATCAGAAGCCAAGAAAATTCTTCTGACTGAGACATATTTGCAGGGCCATCTTGTTTTAAATCTCTATCAGACTATTTTGGTCTCTTCTTTTGCTTTTGTGTAGTTTAATACCATGGAGGTTCCAGCTCTTCCCCTTGCTGGGTTTGGGTTTGGGGACAGACACCCTGAATGTTGCAGGCTCCACTTCTCTTGCTGTCTACATCCTGCCCACTGGAACATTCTACCCCATCACCCCAAGGCCCCACAAATATAAGCCCATCAGGCTTCTGGATCACAGCCAGTCTTCAGGCTATCTCTAAGGGTTCTTTTTTTTCTCCTTCCTTAATTAGATTCTAGCATTCAGTATACCTGCTTTACCTTCAGAGATCCAGATGTTTTGGGTGGATTCTTGGCAAAGAAAGGACATTTGGGCCTAGATGAAAGGTGTCAGGAATAACTGGGCTTGAAAATCACTGGGCTGTGCATTACTGGAGATGAGATGGTTGGATTCAGAGATAGGGGAAAGGAGACCTTCAGTGACTTTCTCTTCCTGTTTGGATCCACATGGAACCTCGAAGAGGCAAATTTCATCCTCCCGGCTCCACTGTGACTCCTTAGGAGGGAGTCAGGCACGCTCAGGCAGCAGATGGTCTATCTCCCCTAAACAGTGTGACAGAAGTGGGGCGTGCTCACTTCTTGGCATCTGCTGGTGGAAGTCAGTTTTGCTGCAATGCGATGGCAACTTTCTATCAACCATGCAGAGACTTGCTTGGGAAGAAGTGAGCCGCCAGTCACTGGCAATTCTCAGGGCTTGTTTCCCCAGAGCTCCATGTTGAAGCATGGTGTTGGAGTTTGCCAGGCAAATGACAACTCTTGCTGGGATAGCTGCATATCTGTTGTCTCTTTTCATCCTTGCTTTATTTTATAAATACAGAAGCTGAGGCTCAGAGAGTTTCAATGACCTTCCCAAAGTCACATAACCAGTAAATCGTAGAGCTGGAATTTGAACCCAGAATCCCAAATTCCCTGTTGTTGATGGCAGTACTTTGCTGTAAAAAGGTGGAAAGACCATCTGTGAAGAGCATGATGTGCATATACAGGATAAAGGATGAAGCGCCCTTCATTTAGGTCCTGACGTGGCTGGAAACCAGTAAGAAGTTCACGGTGGCTAGGCAAGTCGAATTCAGTTGGAAACCAGATTGACCAGATGGCAAATGGCACCAGGGTAACTGTCCTGGGGAGAGAGGTCAGTTTTTTTTAAAGACAAACTTAATCATATTTTAAGAAATATGATGAACAAACACATAAACGGTCCTTCTTGGGTATTGGAGTAAAGAAGCTGAAAGATGTTAAAATCTAGACAATGAATAAGGAGCCCGTGCTCACTTAACATTTTCACCACTTAATCCTTAAATCCTCCGTTTGCCCGCCCACACTCTGCAGCCAGGGCCAAAAGGGCTTTGGCTCCTCTTACACAGAAACTGTAGCTGCTTCTGTGGTGAGCCACAGCTCCCCAGGGCCCGGCCTCTGATGAGGGTCAATGACGTCATCTTCGGCAGGAGTTTCAGACAGAGAATTCCCCCAAGACCTCGAAATCAATATGTCTCTGCGCCCCTTTGCCTTTCCAGCTAGAAAATATGCCCATTACTTAAGTTTTGTCTGCTGCTTTAAGATCTCAGCTTGCCACCAAGCTTGACATGCCTTCTTATTCTCATCTCCGCCCACCCTCACCCCATTTAATTGAAGTCTAGCTCAAGTATGGTAAACTTCAGAGCATTTCAGCAATATAAATTCTCAAAGTTAGCAAAGTCATTTTCCATTTGTCCTCTGTGGATGCTTCAGTTCCTAGCGAAGAAGCATCGGGGCTCTAGAGTACCCTTCCCCCACGTCTTTTTGAGCAGATGCTCTTTTATCTGTTTTAGATTTTGAGTTTCTGCATGTAATTATTTTTGAACTGGGACTGAAACAGTTCAGAACACACCTCCTTATGGCATACTTCCACCAAGGTGGTGGAGGTGCTTGGGAAACCATCTGATTGCATGGCCTCTCTCAGTCTTTTCCCTCCTGTTTTTCTTTTTCTGGGAAAGGCTGCATGAGGCCCATATGGCAGGGCAAGTGGGAGCCATAATGTGGGTTCATGGAAGGAGCATGGATAATGGTCACTTCACAGCCTCACTTTCATTACTGAGAAGGTGGATGGGGGAGAATTACCATGCATCTCATTAAATCAATATTTTATTTCCTTCCCTACTCCCAGCTGCCCTCCCAGCTTTGATCTCTCTGCCTCTGGGGCAGAGCTGGACAGGTGACTTTCATGATGCAAATCAGGGTCGGCAGGCTCTCTGCCCAGGCTTTGATCTCCTACCTAAGAGAAGGCTGGCAGGGAACTCCATGGGCCTCAGCTCCAGGTTCTCTGTAACCTTGGGCGAGGTGGAGCCTGTGGAAGGACTGTTCTTTTGTTTTTGTGAAAAGCAGCAGCCCTTAAACTACCTGAGTTCCAGTAATGTACACCATGTGAGGTGTTGGAGGAGCTAGATGGGAGAGGGTTTCTTGTTTAACAGATATCTATCTATTTATCTTATTCAAATATAGGTAAAGTTCAGAACAAGGCCAAGGCATTGAGAAATAATAGATTCTCCACCTGTCATACTGGGGGCTTCTTTTTTGATTCTGATAAAAGCTATGCATACTATCCCTTTCCCCAATATTTGTTTTTCCTTTTCTTGCCATCTGCTATTGATGCCTAGCCATAGTTCCGGGGTAGAGAGGAAAAGGGACATAACATAGCAGAAGTAAGAGTTCTTCCCTAAGCAGAGTACAGGCTGACCACGAAGGGAAGGTAAAAGCAATTTTCAGCCGTTGCATTTCTGGGACTTATAGGGAGAAAAAGGAAGATAGGGGGAGGAGAGGCAGGGAGAGACATAAATGTCTCCATCTCTTGATGACCAGGAATCTGATGAGTAACGCTTGGTGCTGGGGATCTGATGCTCTTCTGCTTCATATTTCAGACTCTCAGAGTAGATCACTTTACAGGCTGCCTTTATTAGTGTGAATAAAGTTAGGTTCATGAACATAAATTCTTACATTGTTTTTATATTTCTTATTACATTACAGAGTTGTAAAAACTTTGTTTGTACAAGTAATTATTCATAGACTAGCTTCCAGAAACCACTGTCCTAGACTCTCTACTCACTAGGTATCTATTTCTGTCTTGTTCCAGTTGGACTTTAGTTGGTTTGTTTATGTAATAAGGAAAAGAGATCCCCTCAGATTGCTTCAAATAAAAGAATGCTGTTTTAAAGACAGATGTGGCTCTGTTGAGGACTAGAACTCTTGGGCACCAATATCTGTCTTGGAGAGTGTCTTCTCTCCATCCATCCAATATCATCTCTTTTTTAAAAACATTTTTTTGGCCGGGCACAGTGGCTCACGCCTGTAATCACAGCACTTTGGGAGGCCAAGGCGGGTAGATCACGAGGTCAGGAATTCAAGACCTGCCTGGCCAAGATAGTGAAACCCCGTCTCTACTAAAAATACAAAAATTAGCTGGGTGTGGTGGTGGGTGCCTGTAATCCCGGCTACTTGGGAAGCTGAGGCAGGAGAATCACTTGAACCCAGGAGGTGGAGGTTGCAGTGAGCCAAGGTCACACCACTGCACTCCAGCCTGGGTGACAGAGTGAGACTCTGTCTCAAAAAAAAAAAAAATTAATTTTGTGAGTATAGAGTAGGTATATATATTATGTTGGTGCAAAAATAATCCTGGTTTTTGCCACAAAAAGTAATTGCAGAAACCACAGTTACTTTTGCACCAACCTAACATTTATGGCGATTTCCTTCTCTATGGTCCTGTTGCTATGCCACAAACCACTCCCAGATGGAGTAGCTCAAAAGAACAATTATCACTATTTCTCATGCCTCTGTGGGTTGACTGCACTCTGTAGTTCTTTCTCAAGGTGTTTCTTGTAGTTGCAGTCAGGTGGCAGCTGGGGCTAGATTGATTTGAAGGCTCAACCTAGCTAGACTTGTAAGGTGTCCTACTCACATGACTGTTGGCTGGGAGTTTAGCTGAGGCTGCCAATTCCAGTAACTGTGTGGCCTCTCCATGTGGCTTGGATTTCTCTTGGCATGGCAGCTGCGTTCTAACAGAACATCCCAAGATACCCAGGTGGAAGCTGAAAGGCTTTTTACCGCCTATTTTTGGAAGCCATGCTCTGTTGTTTCTACCATGTTTGACCAGTTGTAGGGTGAGTCCCAATTCAAAGTGAGAGGACTATGAAAGGGCATGAATGCCAAGAGGACTGGTGGACTGGGAGGGCCATCTCTGGTACCACAGGACCACTCCTTTGCTCACCCATAGCTTATGCTCCCTCATAGCTTTAATTTACTCATGATCCACCCTGACAATTGCCCCTGGACTCTCTAGACACTTTTCCAGGATACTGTTTCAGTTCCTGTCCCTACTCTTACTGGCTTAATCATCCAGTTCTCAAATTTTAAATTCTTGATGGAGGACTCTGCTTGGTCCGAGATTCACTGGAAAGCACATGGATTGCTCTCTCGGACCCTGTCCCATCAGTTATGGCTAGATTCAGGTGGAGCCTAATGGCATTCAACATAGCGACCCAGGTTTGCCTTCTCAATACAACCATGGGTAGGGAGGTCCCTCTAGGAGACATGTCTGATACAAATTATTTTTCCTTTCCTCTTGCCCATAGGATTTGATAATAAAGTAGTGCAACTCTAAAGGTACCAGGAGTCCAGAGAGGTAAGTTTCAGTCCCTCTGTCTTATTATGTCTTATATCTAGTTTGCAGCTTTTTAAATTCTGCCACATATGAGTTCTATTAGAATAGACTCTATGAATCCTGGAATTTAACCTTGGCCTTTGTTGTCCATGACTCAGAGAATACACTCATGTATCTCAGTGCTTGAAAGGAGAATGGGTTATAAATTCTGGACCCCTTACTTTAGAGATGAGGACACATAGACTTTAAAAATGGATTGATTAAAAATTTTGTGAGTATGTGAAGTCAGAGACCCACAAAACTCATCTCTCAGTACTCCAAATCCAGCACTCCCCACTTCACTGCACTGCTTCCCTGGGAGGAAGAGGCAAATTAGGAGCCAGTGAAAGTGGACACATGGAGCTCAAAAGATAGCAGGTGGGCTCATGTTGATGCCACCAAGCCCCATTCAGACAGAAAACACTGCTCACCACCTGAGAACAGCCAGATTTCTGCTGCCAGGTTGGCTGCTGGCATCTGCTTCCAGCTGACCTGCCTCTAAGATTGAATGCAAGTTTCACTCAGCCCAACTCTCTACCCATCCCAGTGACCAGCATTGGCTCAGAATCTTCCATTCCCACCCTTGTTTCTCAAAGGGAAAGAGGTCAGCATCTTGGCACATCTCTTTAAAGCCATGGTTCACATGCTGCAGTAGGCTCTCTGGGGAGCTGGGTAATATTCTGAGCTCAGTGACTTCAGCCTGTATAAACTCATGGAATATTTACTTATATGGGATTTTTCAATCCTACTTTCCAATGTGGGCTGAAGAATTAGGCAAAATGCCGTGCATTTATCCTGGGAATCATAAAATGGATTCTGCAGAGTGGTATTGGTTGAAAAATAGTTCTCCATATGGAACGTTGAAGAGTGCTGAAGAACCACCTTCCTGGAAGTTTTTTTTTTAAAGATAAAAACAATAATGCTTATGGCTTAGAGATAAGTTGGGTGACAGGAAGAGCAAGATTTCTCAAGGTTCTGTTCAGGTGCAGCTCTTAGGAAGTAGTATCTTTGTTAAGTATAGTAAAGAAGAAGATATATTTCCCAATGTCAGATTTTTTTTTTTTTTATTATTATACTTTGAGTTCTAGGGTACATGTGCATAATGTGCAGGTTTGTTACATATGTATACTTGTGCCATGTTGCTGTGCTGCACCCATCAACTCGTCAGCACCCATCAACTCGTCATTTACATCATGTATAACTCCCAATGCAATCCCTCCCCCCTCCCCCCTTCCCATGATAGGCCCCGGTGTGTGATGTTCCCCTTCCCGAGTCCAAGTAATCTCATTGTTCAGTTCCCACCTATGAGTGAGAACATGCGGTGTTTGGTTTTCTGTTCTTGTGAAGTTTGCTAAGAATGATGGTTTCCAGCTGCATCCATGTCCCTACAAAGGACACAAACTCATCCTTTTTTATGGCTGCATAGTATTCCATGGTGTATATGTGCCACATTTTCTTAATCCAGTCTGTCACTGATGGACATTTGGGTTGATTCCAAGTCTTTGCTATTGTGAATAGTGCTGCAATAAACATACGTGTGCATGTGTCTTTATAGCAGCATGGTTTATAATCCTTTGGGTATATACCCAGTAATGGGATGGCTGGGTCATATGGTACATCTAGTTCTAGATCCTTGAGGAATCGCCATACTGTTTTCCATAATGGTTGAACTAGTTTACAATCCCACCAACAGTGTAAAAGTGTTCCTATTTCTCCACATCCTCTCCAGCACCTGTTGTTTCCTGCCAATGTCAGATTTTTAAAAAAATTACATCCTTGAGGCAGAGCTGAGTCATTAAGGTCAACCAGTTTTGGGTCTACTTAGAAAAAAATTGTAAATTCAGGCAATCTTGCTTTCCCTAATCTATCATTTCTTTTGATACCTTTTCATTCCCATTATGGAAGCTCCTTTCTTTCCCTTGAAGTGGAATGCCATTCCTTTACTTCATTACTAAGATCTGCTGGACATGATGCATAATCTAATGTGTATTAAGTGATGTTCATCAGCCAATATATTAATTAATTTAGGAGAGGAACTTCTCTAACATTTCTGACATTGTTGCAGGCAGGAAGGCTCCTCTTTTACTTTATTTATGCATTGACCCTAGAATAGTCTCTTGGCCTAGAGTAGTATCATGGAAATAGCACTGTCTGTGGAGCCAGAAAGACCCATAATGTATTTCTGACTCAGCCACCTACTAGCTGGGTGGCCCTGAGCAGTTACCAACTTCATGAGCCTCAATATTCTCCTTTATAAAACAATAGCTATTAGGATAAACTCTATGAAATTGTCATTCCAGTATCTCACCCTAATATCTCCCAGGGTTGTCATGAGATTTAAATGAGGTAATGTGTGCAAAGGGCAAAGTGTGGGCACATGGCTTATCACATATCAGATGCTCCCTTTGGGTTAGTTTTCCTTGTTTGTTCAGTCTGACAATGGTATTATTTACTCTTTCTTTCTAAATATGAAAAACAGTGAAAAACAGATCACCACCCATTTTCCATGGAAAGTCCCTTCATCATTTATTTCTGTTTCTGGTTCTTGTGTTGAAATAACAGAGAACTACTGAACTGGTAGGATTTCTTTATATCACAGCTTTCTTATCATAACTAATAATGGCCTCTTCCCCTCCGATCTTTTTTTTTTTTTTTTAATATTCTCCTCCAAAATATGCTTTGCCCCAGAAACTGGTTATTTACACTACGTATGTTCCAGAAATCCCTTGTAATGAACCATACAAATCTATTTGTCCTGCTGCTACTATAATTGCCTATATCTTATTATAACTTAATATGTAACAGATTTTTTTGGCGAGACCAAAAGCAACTGAGCATTCACTGAAAACGCAGACGCTGAAGGTTGTTGAGGAGCCAGTGAACCCACTAATTGGATAAAGGGGGGATGGTGTGGAAATTTAATTAAACTGGCATTTGCTCTAGCTGCTGAAAATATTAATCAGAAAATGAGTTGTATAAAAAAAGTAAAAGACAGGAGATGACATTAAAAATGCCTTCGGTGCTGTTCTTCCTGGCATTGATGAGAACGGGCTCCGCTTTCTTTCAGGAGGTGTTGGTCATCTGTCCATTGAGCTCTGCCGACAGCTTGCTTGGGCAGAGATCACAAAGAAAGACACTTGGAAAGCTGTGAGTTGGGAGGAGGAGTGTGAGATTCTTGATTTGGGGACCAGATGCATCTCTTGGCAGCCCTTGATACAAACATAAAGATAAAATATGTGTCTGAAAAAAAAGAAGAAGAAAAAAGCCAATTTTCCCCCTTCTTCTAAAGAAGTACTCCTCCCAGCAAAAGATGAGCCGAACATCTGCATCCAGTCAAGCAATAATGCTTAAACAATTGTCAAATTTGAGAGAGGTGGATGAGGTTTTGAACCAGGCATTTAAAGACATTCCATAACCCAGGAGCCTCTGGACAGATACCACCCTCCCTAGGCCTGAAAACAAGAGTGGAGGAAGGCAAACGCAGATGGGAACGCTTGTGTTTGGTCCAGGGGCTGCTCTGATAGGGCTGTTTAAGCGCTCTGAATGGCCTGCACAGTGGTCCCCCTAAAGACCATTGCCCCATCACCACTGGGGACAGCTGGGCTCTGCCTGAAACTTAAGGTTAATGAAGGCAGCTGAAGAGCCTGTAAGGCAGAGGAGGGTAATTCTTCACCCAGAAGGCCACAGACCCTGGAGTTTTCTTCTCAGTCTTGGCCATCTGGGCTTAGGTTTCCAGAGGAGCCTTCCTGGTCCATGGGATGTTTCAGTTCAAGGGCGCCTTGCTTCAAGAAAATCTACTACGTGAAAATGGGAACTTGCACAGTGTTCTTGCTGTTTTGTCATGATTGCTTGTTTTGTTTTGTTTTGTTTTTCACCATTTGGGAAAACTCTGATGACCAATGCTGATCTGGGATGAAATTTATTGCAATCCTTTTATGTAAATTTCTACTTCTTGAGAGTGACCAGAGCCCTGCAAACCTCTGTCCCCACATATGACTCTGCTGAATGGGCACACTTTCTTGCAACCCCTGTTGCTGAGACCCCTGGTTACCTTCCCTGCTCTTCTTTTTTTGACCACGTAGCAAGAAGACAGAGCAAGGAACTAGAGAGTGAGGGGCTATTTTTCCTAGCTTCTTTAGTTCACTCAGGATAGTCTTGGCATTAGTTTCCTAGGGCTGTTGTGACAAATTTACTATAAACTGGACAGCTTAAAAAAAACCAGGAAATTTGTTGTCTCATAGTTTTGAAGAGCAAAATTCTAAAATCAGTGCTGATAGGGCCATGCCCCTTCTGAAGCTTCTAGGGAAAACTATTTTCCCGCCTCTTTGTAGTTTTTCGTGGTTGCTGGCAGTCCTTGGTGTTCCTTGGCTTGTAGACCCATCACTCCAATTTCTGCCTCCATCTTCACATGGCTGTTTTTCCTCTGTGTGTGTCTCTGTGTCCCCCTCCCTTCTCTTATAAAGACCCCCTGTCACTGGACCAGGGCCCACGCAAATCCAGTATAACCCCATTTTAACTTGATGATATCTGTAGAGATTCTATTTCCAAACAAGGTCACATTCACAGGTGCTGGGGATTGGGACTTTGCCATATCTCTTTGGGAGATGGAATTCAACCCACAACAACGTTTATTGAGAGAAATGGTATTATTAGGTATATCGCTTCCACTGAGGTCCACATGCCTATGTCAACCTGGATTTTATTTTACTTTTATTTTTTCTTTTTTGAGACAGAGTCTCACTCTGTGGCCCAGGCTGGAGCGCAGTGGCATGAGCTCAGCTCGCTGCAACGTCTACCTCCCAGGTTCAAATGATTCTCTTGCCTCAGCCTCCCAAGTAGCTGGGACTACAGGCACGTGCCACCACACCCAGCTAATTTTGTATTTTTAGTAGAGGCGGGGTTTCACCGTGTTAGCCAGGATAGTCTCCATCTCCTGACCTCGTAATCCACCCACCTCAGCCTCCCAAAGTGCTGGGATTACAGGCGTGAGCGACTGTGCATGGTTCAACCTGGATTTTAAATAAGGTCTATGATAAAAACAAAAATTGAAGCTTTGAGCTTCTATTTATGTACTTCTGGTGAATGTGTGTTCCTAACATGATCACACTTGTACCAAAAAAATAAATTGCGTTCAAAATAACACCACAAATTAAATGTATCTTGCAATTTTTTAACATTTAAAAACTTTTAAAATCTCTATTTAAAAACCAGTGCACTAATGCCAATTGTCATCTCTTAATTCATTTTGAGATTATAGGCTTTTTGCATTTCGGTGTTAAGATATCCCATCTATTATTATGAAATAAGGATAACTGCAAACGGTATTTATTTGTTTTTTACGTTTATTTTATAATATCCTAACTTGGCAAAATAAAATGTTGGCAGTCCTCTGTCAGTCTTAAAATATTTGAGGCCATTTTACTGCTCAGTAAAATCTAAAAGTGTGGGAATCATTGTAATAGGAGATATCTATTTTCATCGCTTATGCCTAAAGAGTTTCCTTTATGAAAGTAATCTGTTCTTTAGTAGAGGCCACCACTAGTTTCACAAAGTTTGGGTTTTTATTGTTGTTTTTCATAAAATTAACTATTCATCTAGGAATGGGATGGAGTGAGAATTTGGAGAGAAACCTAAGACTGACCACAATGAATCAGAAATTTAGGAACTTTGAAATGTGGTTGTCAATCCATATGGGAAATTAATTCTGGTTTCCAAAAGTTTTGCACGTTCCCAGCTTTGCAGGGACCCATCTCCTGCATCAAATTCATGATGCCATTTTCAAATTGTGATGCTGATGCCTGGGTGCGTGGAAGTGATTCAGTATTTTGTTTGCAAAACCTGAAATGCCACCAGGCTCCATCAAAGTGGCCTGAACAGCTCTCTGTCTCTTGAGTGTGATTTTGGAAGGCTCAACTTGGCTCTAGTCATCCTACAAGTTAGCAGGTCACAGATAGGATAGTAGAATGAATGAGTAGTTGAAAACATAGATTTCTAGATTTCCTAATGAGAAAAACTAGTTTGTATCTCCACATTTCAGCAGGAATGGCCTCTCATAGTGCAAGGGAAGTGAGGCGAATCTTAGACCTGACAGTCAGACAAGATTGACTCTGGATATTGTCACTTAAGCTTATCAAAGCCCTCAGAGCTCTCAAGAGAGGTTGATTAATTATTGATAGGGGGGATATGAGGAAATGCTGACTGGATCATGATTACCTAGTGACAGGAGTCAATGCCGACAAATGGCTTAATAAAGTCCACCCATGCTTTCCAGCAAGGACTTAGGGAAAGGACATGGATTCCCATTGCAAGTGGACAACTGGAAGAACTTCCTCTCAGGACACCGAGGAGAGTTTTCAAATGAAATTGTGATGTCATTTTCCCAGAAATATTTTAGGTTCAAATGAAAGGACACATGTCTGAAATGGGTAGACAAGTTATTTCCTCATGGGGTCGGAGAGAGTCACTGAGCTGTATCCCATTGCAATGGCTGAGCTTGAAGTTCCTCTTTGGAGGTAGAGGAAAACCAAGTGCCGAGAAGGGGCAACACAGCTTCAAAGACCTGCCCCAAATCCATCAAAAACAGTTCTTACTCTGTCCCCTAGGCTGGAGTGCAGTGGCATGATTATAGTTCACTGCAGCCTTGACTTCCCAGGCTCAAGCAATCTTCCCATCTCAGCCTCCTGAGTAGCAGGGACCAGAGTTAGTAGAGTCTGCAGATGTGGAACCTCAGGTTGTAGAGGGCCTACTGTGTGTGTGTATATATATATACACACATTTATATATGTATATATACACATTTTTATATATGTATATATACTGCATATATATACGTATTTACATTTGTAGTACACAGACATTTTCATCCCCTTCCCCGAAGATGAGGAGGTGGAGATGGCTACACAACAGTCTCATGGCAGGTTAGCTGGTCTGAGGAGAAGGTGCTAGAAGGAAGAGGGCTTCTCAATCTTGTGACTCAAGCACTCCCCACTGCTCTGCTTGTATGGTGTTAATAAATGCTATATTTCACGCACATAATAAATGCTATTTTTCATATAAAAAACACTCTTCCTCCACAGTCTCACTGTGTGTTCCTGTGAGTACAGGGAGTGAGGGCTTGGCTCTTTTTACCAAGGCACTGTCTCTCTCCAGCTGTGTTCACAGCACACGTGTAGGTGCAGTTACGTACAGACATGCCCTATCTCACTGACACATGACCCAGGGTCAGTTTTCATTTTGGTGAAATGACAATTTCTAGATTAGGTCGTTTTCAAATGGAGTTTGCCTATTGGGGCATCCTAATCTGAGGAAAGGCCTTTGTGCAGAGAAGAAGAATTTCACCCTTCTTCAAAATTCTGCCTAAGTCTAGAGGAAAGGAAGTTCTCTACTCCCACTCCCACCCCTACATATATACATACTCACCATAACAAAGCGCTGCTAACTCAAGGGGTTGAGCAAGGGACATTTGCTAGGCCTCTAATGCTAGTGGCAGTTACCTGCATCAAGCCCCAGATTCCTTCTCCTCCTTGGGCCTCCTGATGCTACTCACAGGGGGATATTCTCACACTCACTCACAAAGAGATGAAAGATCTCTACAATAATTGGATATCATCCAATAGGGTATTAATATCTAGAATATATAGGGAACTCAAACAATTCAACAGCAAAATAATAATAATAACCTGATTTTTAAAATGGGCAAATGGTCTCAAAGGGACATTTCTCAAAAGAAGACGTAATAATGGCCAAGTATACGAAAAATGCTCATTATCTCTAATAATCAGGGAAATGCAAATCAAAACCCCACTGATTTTGGTAGGAATGTAATTAGTACAGCCACTGCAGAAAAAAGTATAAAGGTTCTTCAAAAAACTGAAAATAGAAATACCATGTGATCCAGCAATTCCACTACTGGCTGTATATCCAAAGGAAAGGATGTCAACATGTTGAAGAGACATCTGCACTCCCATGTTTATTGCAGCACCGCTCACAATAGACAAGATGTGGAATCAACCTAAGTATCCATCAGCAGGTACATGGATAAGGAATATGTGGTATATGTACTCAATGGAATATTATTGAGTCATAAAAATAATGAAATTCTGTCATTTGCAGCAACTTGGATGAGGCTGGGACATTATGTTGAGTGAAATAAAACAGGCACAGAAAGACAAATATTAGATGTTCTCATTCATATGTGGTAACTAAAAAAGTTGAGCTAATAAAAGCAGAGAGTAGAATTGTGGTTAGCAGAGTCTGGGAAGGGTACTGGGGGATAGGGAGAGGTTGGTTAACAAGGACAAAATTACTGTTAGAGCAATAAGTTCTAGTGTTCTATAGCATAGCAGGGTGACTATAGTTAACAATAATTTATTGTATACTTCATAGTAGTTGGAAGGGATAATTTTGAATGTGCCCAACACAAAGAAATCATAACATTGATTTCATCATTACACGTCATATACATGTATCAAGTATCATATGTGCCCCATAAATATGTACAGTTATTGTTTGCCAGTTAAACATAAAATTTTAAAAGGTGTTTATAAATGTCCTAAATTAAAGACACAGCCTTATCCTATAGGAGTCTCTGAAGCTGGCTTCCACATTCTCTGTTCTCCATAGTTACAGGACAGGCTGGCAGGGACAAGACTCACTGGGGCCCAAGTAGACATGTATATTCTTGATGTCAGCTTTATATCCCAAACATATTGATTTTTATTCAGGAGTTTACCTAAATCATTTTTAGAGTTATTTCTATATGCACAAGCTAATGAATCCAAGGATTCCTGCCTGCTTTGTAAAATAGCATTTTTAGCTACTGCTGATCTGACCCCTGGAGGTCTAGTTTTCTGGAACTGTATGAACCTATCTCTGTTCACTCTATCAACGCCCAGCACGCTATTCCACACCTCTCTTTAGTTCTTTCCTACAAGAAAGAATTTCTTCACAAGTGCAGATACGTTTTTAAAGAGCCACTCACACATCTTCCTTCTCATCTCTTTGGTGTTCTAGGAGAAATGGAAAGGCTCTAAATATTGGATTATCTTCCTTATTGAATCTTAACTCCACTCTTGGTTAGGGTGCCTATACCTCCAAGGGCAGTGTAACCTACTGCCGAAATATATGCCTCAATATCTCATTATCCAGGTTCCCTCAAGTGCCGGGAGTATGATTCCTCCAACCATAGGTCCTTATCTAAATGGGGATGATAATAATAAATTGTATACCATAAGGGCTTTACACGATTTAAATAAAACAAGTAATGTAAAGAAATTGGTATAGCATCCCAAATCACAATAATCCTCAACAAATTAGAATTAGCATGAACATTAGCAATTGGAATTGAAATTAGAATTAGGACAAATATCAATATTAGTACCCATGTGTTTGCACATTTTTTGCCTCTATCTGTATTGGCCCTTCCCCTTGTGAAACTGGTAGAAACCAAATCGTCCTTCAACATCCAGTTCAAATGCCATCTCTTCTAGGATACCTTCTATGCTCTCCCAGGTAGAATGTATCCACTCCCCTAGTACCTTCTAATCTTTCTCCATGATAATACTAGTCCCTTTAAAAGGCATTCATGTATTAATGTGGCAACTCACCTGCTAGACTGTCCTTCTGAGAATGGGCATGAGTCTAGGTCATGTCTACACCACCTGTCGGAGAACTTGACAGAGCTGGTCCTTCTTAAATGTTCTGTGATTTGAAAAGAACTGCAAAAACTGCCTATGAGACAAGCAGATCCAGAAGTTTCCAGAGGTCTGATTAGTGGGAAAAAAAATCAAGGTGGAACCCTCCAACCCAGATGCACTCTATGAATTACAAACAGTGTTCTTTTCATAGGAGATGGGCTAACTGTGCTGGTTTTGGGGGGCATTGAAAAAAGTCTCTGCAAATTGCACCATGTCTCTGCCAGAATGACAGGAACTGGTGAGTGTTTCTGCCTTGCCATGTTGTCAGATGCAGTGAAGACACCTGGGCATGTGACAGGGAACGTGGATAGAAGGCACATCACTTCTAGGTTGTTGGTATTGCTTTATTTATCTCTTTCATAGAAAGGAGAGTTGGGTGCTTTATGCTGGTCCTGATCCTTCCCTTTTATTTATGGAGGGCTCCTTTCTTCTTGGTATTTATTGCTGTGAGTCACTTCTCTGTGAACCAGAAGGAAGATTCAGAAGCTTCTGGCTGCCTGTGAAAAAACATGAAGATTGAGGTGGAGGTTCAGGCTGAGAGTGGGGAGAAGAAGAGGGCCTGGGTGGGGGTCATCTAGATTTGTTTTTGGCTGGCTTTAAGCTCCCAGTCTCCTCCCTCTAGTCCCACGAGGTTTGATTTGATCTCTAGAGATGGTTACTCTCACGTGTTTTCCCACTTGCTCCTTGAGGTCATCTGTAAATTTGCAGAAGAAACTTAATCCATATGGATCATTCATTCGACTCATTAAGCTATTGTTAGATTTGGTAGAAACCAAATCATCCTTCAACATCCAGTTCAAATGCCATCTCTTCTAGGATACCTTCCATACTCTCCCAGGTAGAATGTATCCACTCCCCTAGTACCTTCTAATCTTTCTCCATGATAATACTAGTCCCTTTAATGTGGCAATTCACCTGCTAGACTGTCCTTCTGAGAATGGGCGTGAGTCTAGGTCATGTCTACACCACCTGTTGGAGAACTTGACAGAGCTGGTCCTTCTTAAATGTTCTGTGATTTGAAAATAACTGTAATTTTGTGGCAAAGTTTATTCATGGCAGGCATGATTTCCTATTTGTGAAAAACTTGGGTGCTCAGGTCTGAAATGGTTGTTCTCCAGGCTGCTTACTCTGAAAATAAGTCTTACCTTTGTTTCAGAGAGTGCTGAAGAGGCTGTCTCTCCAGGCTACCAGATGCAACACTGGCATCATATTTATCCTTTGAGGTTAGGACGAACACATCCATACAACCTGGTAGCTTTGAGAATCTAAAGCTGTGGCCATTTGGACTTGTACATGCTATATCCCTTCCAATAGCTGGGTTGATACGATCTCTTCCTCTGTTTGGTTCTCCTTCTACCTCTCTGATATCACTGTCTCTTTTCTTTCTTGTATTATAGATATAACCAGTATCCTTTACTAGATGATGACCAACTTGTAGGTAGTGCTTGAGAGTGCAGGCTTCAGGGGTTAGGAAAACCAGGGCAGCCTTGAGTTGATGCGTGTATCTCCTTTGAAAACTCAAAATCTCTGAGCATTGATTTCCTATCTTCTTTTAAAACCCCTTAAAACTGTATAACGTTAAATAGACATACAAAAAACATATAAAACATACATGTACATAAGTATACAACTTAGTGAATTCATATAAAGTGAATGCACCTAGGTCACTACCAATCAGGGCATGATATTGAATTTTACCGGTACCTTAAAAGCCTTCTCTGTCCCATTTATCTATTACACTCTGTCCCTCTTTCCTAAATACACCCACAATTCTGAATTATATGGTAGAATTCCTTGCATTTCTTTAGTTTTACCACCTAAATATTCCCAAATACTGTAGTTCGTTTTGCCTGTTTAGAATGTAGTTAAGTGCAACTCTGCAACATGTATTCTTTTGTGCATGGCTTATTTCCCTCTATGTTTATGATTCAGCCTCCTTTTTGTATGTAGTTATAATTCATTTGTTCTTGTTATTTGTAGTACTCCATTGTATAAATATACCACAATTTGTGTAGACCTTCTACTTGTAATGGGTATTTGGGTTATTTTCAGTTGGGGCCATGATAAGTAATGCTGCTGTGAATTTTGTCCTGGTCTCCTGGGGCACTTGGGCATGGATTTCCAAATTGCTGGGTTGCAGGCATGCATTATGTCCAAATTTTGTTGATAATGCAGAAATGTTTCCAATGTGTGCTAATTTATAATTCTACCGACAGTGTATAAGAATTTCTGTTGCTTTCCATTCTCATCAACGTTTGATATTGCCTATCTTTTACCTTTTGGCATCATCTTTTCTTTTCTTTTCTCTTCCCTTTTCTTTTCTTTTCTTTTTTTTGAAACAGAGTCTCACTCTCTTGCCCAGGCTGGAGGGCAGTGGCTGCCATCTTGGCTCACTGCAACCTCCACCTCCCGAGTACAAGTGATTCTTGTGCCTCAGCCTCCCAAGTAGCTGGGATTACAGGTGCACACCACCACACCTAGCTAATTTTTGTATTTGTAGTAAAGACAGGGTTTCACCCTGTTGCCAAGGCTGGTCTCAAACTCCTGGCCTAAAGGGATCCTGCCTTGGCCTCCCAAAATGCTGGGATTACAGGTGTGAGCCACCGCAGCTGGCCTAAAACATTATCTTAATTACTGTAACTTTATAATAAATCTTAATGTCCAATAGAGCATCTTTCCATTTTATTTTCCTTGTGTAAGTTGTCTTACTCTTCTTGTCCCTTTGAAATTCTATTTATATTTTAAATCATATTTAAAATTTCCACAGAAAACAATTTGGATTTTTTTAATGCAAAATCAATCTGGAGAGAATTGAACATTTTTGCAATAATGAGTCTTCTAATTCACAATCAAGGTATATCTCCATCTGTTTAGGATTTTAAAAAAATTCTCTCATAATTTTCTGTGAGGAGATTTTGCAGATATTTGTTAGATTCATTCCTAGAAACTTGATATTTTAAAATCTATTATGAATGGCATCTTTTTATAAGGTTGATTTTCAAACTGCTGCTTGAATTTAGAAATGCGGTTGACTTTTTTATATTGATCTTGTTAATTTTTTTAGCCATTTCATTTAGATTATCTCACATATTTACCATTTTCATTGTGCATTGACCCTTCCTGCACATTATTTTCCTTCTGTCTGAACAGCAGCTTTTACTATTTCCTTTAGTGCAGACCTACTAGTGGCAAATTCTCTCCATTGTCTCTTTGGTCTGAAAATGTCTATATTTCATCTTCATCTTTTTCCAGTTTGTTTGTTTGAATTAGGATCCTAATGAAGTCTATACATCATAATTAGTTAATAAAAATTTTAATTCTTTTAACCTGTAGTTTTATCTCCATAGATCTTTTCTTTTCTTGCAATTTATTTTTTGAAGCTACAGTTACTAATCCTGCATAGTTTCCCATTAACTTAGCTTTTGCTGATGGCCTTTCTGGAGTGTCACTTCCCATGCTCCTCTCTCCTTTGTATTTTCCACAAATTGATAGTTAGATCTAAAGAATTTATTGGATTCAGATTCAATGATTGGGCATAACAGAAGCAGAGCTGCACAATACATGGCTATTTGATTTGTGTCCAAATGTCATTGCCGAGCAGGGAGGAAAGGATGGCATTTTCAATAAGCAATGCTGGGATAATTAGATATGTGCATGGGGAAAAAGGAATTTGACTCCTATCTTAACACAATACACACACACACAAATAATTCTAGGTGGATTGTAGACCTAAATATGAAAACAAGCCTTCCCAGTTAGGCATGATATTGAGTGATAATGATAATATTCATTAAGAGGTGCATAATATCAGATTGCCCTTTTTTTTGATGACAGAAGTTACAGATGATCAGTTCCATCCGTATTATGCCAATAACTCTCTCTTAATTTTGGTTATTGCTTCTCATCTAGTACCTTCTTCAAAAGTACCAATGAGAATAATATTCTTACATGCTCATGGTTTGTTTGGGGCCTTTATCATTGAAAGAGAGTTTAACTCGATACATAACCAGCTCACATTCTCCTACAGGAGAATTTTAAATATACCATTGTCTTCTGGCATAAAATATAGCTATTGAAATATCAAATGACAGTATGATTTTTTAAACAAGTGACTTCATAATTTTGTTTGGATGTTCAAAGGAATTTTTCTGTTTCTATAAGGTTCTATTGTTTTTCTAGAATACATTTGGTATTGGTTGTTCAGGTTTGATTTTCCCGGCTAAGTAGAGTGTCATTTCAATATGTGTTTTCATGTCTCTTCATTTCAATTTCCACGAAGTTTTCTTGAATTACAGTTTATTTTTATTTTTTTCTGTTTATTTAGAGATGGGGTTTCACTATGTTGCCCAGGCTGTTCTCAAACTCCTGGACTCAAGTGATTCTCCCGCCTCAGCCTCCCAAGGTGCTAGGATTACAGGCATGAGCCACTGCGTCTGGTAAATTATAGTTTAATATGATTCATCACCTCCATTCTCTTATTTTCTGTCAAATAATTTTAGTCTTTTCACTTTAGATGTATTTTTCCCCCTTTCACCTTCTAGTTCTCTTGAGCCATTATCTATTTTGTTTGCTCTTGGGTTCCTTCTAGTTTAATCATTATTTCTGAAATACATTTGTTTTCATTTTTTATTCTTTCTGGAATTCTATCAGTTTATTTCTGAGTTTTAAAATTTCTATTATTTGCTCTTCTTTCATGTCTTTGATGGTTTTCTTAATCTCTTGTAGTTTGGTTTGATATATTAGGTTACAATCTTTGTGGACATGTCTTTGTGGTATATTTTCAGCATCTGTAGAAATGTTATTATACTCTTCATTTTATTTCTTTCATCATAACTTCATATGGATAATGATTAATGTTCTCTCCTGTTTTTCTTCTTTTTATATGAAATTTGTGTTATTGAACTTTTAGGAAGAAGAGTGAATCAGTATAGTTTTTCTAAGCTTACTACTCAAGAGTTCCTCCTTCCGTTGCTTTGTAGAGTGTTAAAAAAAAATGGCCTCATATTTCCTGAGACCTCCTGGCTTTTTTACCCTTCCCCTACTTTCTGGCTCTTTACTTTCCTGTGCCCTTTTTGATCCTATTGTATTCAATTTGAAATCTTTTATAGAAGTTTTACTCTAGTGTGGGGTTTCATCCTGACAGAAACCTTGAGCTGGTTAGTTTTGAAAATCTGTAGGGGTCTGGCTGTTCCAGCTATTGAAATCTGACCACACGTCCCTTGCCTGCAACTGTCAATTGTAATGTGAAAATTCTTCCCAGTTAAAGCTCCTAAATCTCAAATTGGACTCACACTTTTCAGAGAATAACTATTGGGGATCCTGTGGTTTTCTTTTCAGGACAATCAAATGCCCTGTTGCTTCCCTCTGATTTCTCTTACATACATGCTACACCACACATGTCCAGTAGCTAACTATCCAAATCACTTGTGTCTTGGGTAAGTGAAGATACCTTATACTTTATTTTTGTTGTAGATATTGTTCTTGGTCTCTTAGTTTTGCAATCTCACTTGCTCTATTTTTTGTAAAATGATTTAGAAAGACTGAAAAACACTCACTGCCATCACTATAGCTATCTTCCCAGAATTCCTCTCTCATCTTTATTCTTGAAAATAATTTTTGCTGAAAATAGATTTCTATAATGGCATTATTTTCTTAAAGCAAATAAAAGGCTGTCATTCCACTCTGCTGGCTTTCCTGATTGCTATTGAAACTTATCTGTCACTCTTATTGATATTCTTTTAAAGCTTATCTGTGTTTTCCTTTAGTTATTTTAAAAAATATTTCTTTTCTAAAGGTTCAATATAATGTGTTTTGGCATGGGCTTACTTTTATATTTTGCTTAGGACTTATTAGTATATCTCAAATCTGTATATTAATATTTTTATCAACTTTAAATCATTCTCAGCCATTATCTCTTTTTTCCCATTTCTTCTGGGTCTTCAGTTACAGGTATATTGGATCTCCTGACTATATCCTTGAGGATCCTACCTGCTCTTCTCTGTGTTATATACTCATTTTTCCTCATGCTGTTTTCTGAATAGTTTCTTCTGACCTTTCTTCCAGTTTATAAAATCTCTCTTCAACTGTATTTAACAGACTGTTGAGTACAACCAACGAGTCCCTTTTTCATCTCTATAGGTTTTAGTTATTTTCCAAATCTGCTAAGCCAGCTTTCATAATTTCCGGTTCTTTGCTAATTATCTTAAATTCAACTTTCATATCTATAGAAATAGTAAGCTAATTGTTTTTAAAGTCTATGCCTGAAAATTGCATCATTTGAAGTACTTGTGGTCCATTTCTGTTGTTCTGCTTTTCTTTTTTAATGTTTTCTTATCTCTTTCTGGCTTGTTATCGATTGTGGTCTGGCTATTGTATATAATAATTAATTTATAAAAATAATTTGATGACTATCATGCTGTTGTCTTTGTCCAGAGAGGAGTCTCACTTGTTTTTTTCCAGGTACTTGTAGGGGTGGGGGATAATAGCAATATAAAATCATCTGAATTCAATTTTAGGGCTTGAAATTTTCTAGGCCACCCAAATGACTTAAAACCAGGGTGCACTCTGTATGAATGTGATTTTGTGATTATTTCTAGGATCAAGTCCTTCCAGGTCCCAATCCTTGGTGCAGAATATTTTATAAGGACTCCTAACTTTGGCAAGCCCTGGATTTCAACTTTTGTTTCCCTAACCCTATATGATACTGTGAAAAGTACTGCTCAGCCTCTCATCTACTTCTCCCACATTAGTAAATATCCTCTGGGCTAAAAGAGGACCAAATGTAGGCTCACTTTTCAGATGTCTGTTTTCTCTCATATCTTTGCCTAATATTTCTAATCCAACTTGATTGCTCTTTGATGTTCTTAGAGGAATGTTTTACATTTTCTTCTAGAATTTTAAAAAATTTTCTTCAGCAGGAAGATTGCTTAATCTACCATTACCCAACAAAATTTTATTTCTTCATTTATAAAATAGGGTCCGTAAATATTGATCTGTGAGAACCCAAATGATATATAAACAGAATATTTAGCAAAATATGTGGCACATAATGAACTCTTAATTAAAAATAGCTATTGTTATCATCATGTTATTAGCAAGGACTACATCTTACTAATTGTTACATCTATGCAGCAACTATTAAATCTCTTTTGCAGGAGGAGAAATTATCATATAATTAGCACCTCATTGAGAACTTTAAGTTATGCAAATTGAAAGAAAACATTTTCCTAGTTCAGGTTTACTTCTGCGGCTAAAATAATCAGGAGGGATGAGCAGAAATCATTAAAGAATGGTTTGAACCCTTTTCTACTTCTTAAAAAGTTTTTTTTTTTTTTTTTTTGAGACGGAGTCTCACTGTGTCTCCCAGGCTGGAGTGCAGTGGCGCGATCTCGGCTCACTGCAAGCTCCGCCCCCCGGGTTCACGCCATTCTCCCGCCTCAGCCTCCCAAGTAGCTGGGACTACAGGCACCCGCTACCGCGCCCGGCTAGTTTTTTTTTGTATTTTTAGTAGAGACGGGGTTTCACCATGTTAGCCAGGATAGTCTCGATCTTCTGACCTTGTGATCCACCCGCCTCGGCCTCCCAAAGTGCTGGGATTACAGGCTTGAGCCACCGCGCCCGGCCTAAAAAGTTTTAACTAATTATCCACTGACTATAGAAGAGATATTTGTCTGGTTTATTTTTTATCTCGTGTTTTATTTTTTGTGTCTGCTGGAAAATAAATCCTATTGGTCTTTCTAGTCTTCATCTACTTAACACTCTCCAAGATTACATGGTCTATAGGAGAGGCAATGCAGTGTATTAATTTCTCAAAATATGGAATAAATGAAAGGTCACAAAGCTTATGGGGGTACTTTAATTTCTTCCCCTTTCATCTTTCAGCTGAGAGCTCTCTGTTGGCAGGAGTGACTGCCAAATTTAGTGAGACTTGAAATGAGATAATATCAGTTTGGAGATTCAGATACCTGTCCTCCCATATCCAGTGACTTTTGCTTTCCTATTCAAGAGAAATAAAGGGTTCCAAGCTCTTTCACTGCTCATCCTGCCCCATTCTGTGTGAGGCCAAGGCAATCTGAATGCATTAGGCTTATGTTCCATTTAAGTTTCACTATTAAAACTATGCAATAATGACAGTAGTAAAATATAATTATAATCACCTACATGAATTATTAAATACTTTACATGTTTAAACTCGCTATGATCACAACAAATCCATGAAGTAATAGATGCAAAGAAAGTTTAATTAGTCATCCAAATTGACACATTTAGTAAGTTCTTACATAGCTTTTAAACTTTATATTCTCCACCTGTAAAATGGTAAATAGTAATTAGCTGTGATGGGATGATTGGGTAAGGTAATTATGCAATATGCCTGGCATGCAGTAGTACTCAATATCATTACTTGGCTACAAAGGCAGATACATTTATGAACAGACACCTTTCAAAAGAAGACATACATGCAGCCAACAAACATTAAAAAAAGCTAAACATCACTGATCATTAGAGAAATGCAAATCAAAACCACAATGACATACCATCTAACACCAGTCATTATGGCTACTATTCAAAAGTCAAAAAATAACAGATGCTGGTGACGTTGTGGAGAAAAAGGAGCACTTATACACTGTTGGTGGGAGTGTAAATTCGTTCAGCCATTGTGGAAGACAGAGTGGCAATTCCTCAAAGACCTAAAGACAGAAATACCTTTCAATCCAGCAATCCCACTACTGGGTATATACTCAAAGGAATATAAATCATTCTTTTATAAAGACACATGCACACATATGTTCATTGCAGCACCATTCACAATAACAAAGACATGGAATCAATCTAAACCTAGTTTATCAATGATAGACTGGATAAAGAAAATGTAGTACATATATACCATGGAATACTATGCAGCTATGAAAAAGAATGAGATCATATCATTTTCAGGGACATGGATACAGCTGGAGGCCATTATCCTTAGCAAACTAACACAGGAACAGAAAACCAGATACCACATGTTCTCACTTATAAGTGGGAGCTAAATGATGAGAACACATGGACACAGAGGGCAACAACACACAGAGGGGCCTTTTGGAGAGTGGAGGGTGGAAGGAGGGAGAGAATCAGGAAAAATAACTAGTGGGTACTAGGCTTAAAACCTGGGTAATAAAATAATCTGTACAACAAACCCCCATGACACAAGTTTACCTATGTAACAAACCTGCACTTGTACCCCTGAAATGAAAATAAAAGTAAAAAAAAAGAAAACGTAGATTCTAATAGACCATTTTCTTCTTTGGGTAGGCTATCTCGACTGTTATAACATCTCAGTGCCTAACACAGTGCCTAGTACAGTCCCAGATAAATATTTTTTAAAATGAAATCACCTAAATCTTAGAGTTATAAAAGGACCTTAAAAGTCATCTAATTCAACCTGACTCAGTGAAGGATTCCTCTCTGGGGGAACATCCAAAGAGGGACATCAATTAATTGATTCACCATTTTTGCAAGGCAACACAGTCTATTGTTGAAAATTCTTGTTCTTAGAAAAGTCTTCTTTTATGATAAAGCAAATGATCTGCAAATTCAGAGTGTTAGCGCTGATTCTACATTCTGGAGGTACATGGAATATGTCATGTTTTTTGTTTGTTTGTTTGTTTTTCCCTTAGTCTTTTTTCAGATATTGTACTACAGCTCAAGCTCATAGATCTACTTGATACCTTCCATTCCAGGCCAGATATGCCAGCAACTTGCATTATTACTCATGTAAACCAGATGTCAACAGAGGATACTTTGTCCTTTGAGATTTAAATAAAATTGGCTAGAGCCTCCTATCCCACATCCTGCGGGAAATCCAAAGCTCAAACCAACATTTCTGTGAATTCCTGGGGATTTATGTTCTTAAGGTGACCCCTTGTTTTGAGTTCCTAATTCCACAGAGCTCATGTGTGGATTTTTATTTTTATTTTGCCTTGGATTTTCTCAACTTTCCACATGGCCATCTTGACATAGTGGTTCCCTTGAATCTCTAAACTGTCCCTTGAATCTCTAAACTGTATTCACAGAGCCTTTGGGTGCATGGCAGAGTTTACCAATGGTGGTAATAGAGGCAATTTCTGCTGCCAAATAATTAATTTGAAAATAAAATATTTGACATTACAGTTCTTCAACTCCCTTATCCATTCTGTCACCAGGAATTAGTTATTTGCCCTTTTCCTTAGGCCATATCATCTAGCAAATTGCCCTAGTTCCCCCTCTCCATTACTCTCCCCACTTCCTATTCCTTTCTCTAACAACATTCAAATTCCTGCTCATTACTTACACAGAGCTCTCTCCTTCAAAGCTATGCCCACAGGGTCTTATCTTCAATACCAAAGCTATTTATCAAAATATTTTCCTAAACAACAAAATTATCTTCCTAACAGGGCCCCTGCCACATATTTATGACATGATTTCAACCCTTTTGTCTCCTGGATGTCCTCATTAAACAAGCTTTATTTGTTAATATCTATCTCGGAATAGAGCTCCCAGAAGGAACATGGCAAGATCTGAGAAAACAGTTTTTGTAATGTAAAAAATGTACCTGATAGAGTTCCAGAATGGTGCTTAGATAGAGCCCCGCATGTAATATAAATGCTAGACATGAATAACATGGTGTCTGTTATTTCTTATCCCTCAAGGTGTTTCAGGCAGCTAGAGGTTTAATTTACATATGTGTGCACCAGTAGGATCCTTAGTCGTTAGTCCAGCAAATATTCTGCACCAGGGATGGGATGCAGACACCTTGGACACATGACTCCCATTCTAAGTGATGAGCGTGTTTTCTTAATCTGCATGTTGTTGGAGAAAGTTCTATTAATGTTTCATTCTTACTTTTAAATCTATACTTGATTGCTTATGGATGTCAAGATATGACTTGGACTTTTTAAAGCGTCAGAAAGCAATCAGAGAGCTTCAGAGTGATAATAGTCACTTGAGAAAGCCCCAGTTTTGGTCCACCAGTCATCATTTCTGTAGACAGCTTTGAAGGTACCTAGAATGCTAATTTGAGATTATATCCATAACTGATGACTTGAAAGACAAGGAACTTGGGACATTTTCAGCTATAATCGTGTATATTTCCTGAGTACTTGTTTTGGGGCAGGTACTGTGCTAAACACATTGCATACACATGATCTCATGTCCTCCTCCCAAAAGCCTTAGGCTATAGGTAACTTTATTCTCTGCATTTTATAGATGAGGAAACTGAGGTATAGAGAGATGAAACAATGTGCTCAAGGTACCATGGCTAAGAATCAGCAGAGCAAGAAGCCAAGCCATGCTGGCTTGAGACCCAGTGTTCTTAACCACTACACTGCTCTCCTGTCCCACCCAGAGGCAGGAGAAAAGAGACCAGCTAGAACATTCTTCCTTATAATTTCTTTTTTTTTTTCCCACCGTGCCTCAATAGCCTCCTTTTGGGTCTCTAACATACCATTATTGGCAAATCAAAACCTGGTGGCTGGTGGCTTTTTTTTAAAGGGAGCCTGGGAGAGGAACTGCTGCTTTGTGGGAGCCAGCTGCACAAGAAGTGATGGGAGAATTCACTGAGTCTTAAAGTGGAGTGAGGCTACAGCTCAGAGAGGGCATGAAGAGGTGACCAGAAACAGGCAGGGGGTCACAGCTATCAGAGATGAACTAGCCCCCACCTTGGTCTCTGCGGAAATGTCAGTCTCATTCAGAAAGGATTATTTTGAATCTTGATTAAAGTGTCTCAAGAGATGAACCTCATTAAATAGAACCAATGGGTTGAAAGTGTGTAATTAAATGAACCCATTTTTGTTCTTAATGCCTTAAATACCTGTCTGTGTGGAGGCCTGAACATTGAATAACTTCCTCGGGCAAGACAGTGGGAGCCATGCAACTACAGTAGTGATAATTCTCTGAATGACCAAGAGCCCTCATATTGGCCCAGGGACTGGGTCCTCCCTCCAAAACTCTCTGCTCCTATGTCACATAAAATACAAACACACATGTGGACACCCCCAGTCTGGATTATATGCATGAGAGATATTTTTGGCGATTTCATCCACTCATTGATTCATTAATTGGTTGATTCATTCATTCATTTATTCAATATTTGGTAAGTGTGTGTCAGGCAATAGGAGCCAAGGAGTATATAAGATACAGTGCTTGACCTTGGGGAATTTACACTCTGCGTAGAAAGCACAGCAGGCTTCTTTGAGTGTTCTGCAGGGATGCATCCTAAGTTCCTTTCCTGTGCTTCTATTTTCCCTTTCTATTCTCACCTAGATGAGCTTGGTCGTCCTCACAGATTCGCACCATTTCTATGAAGATGACTGAGAAACGTGTATCACCTGTCCTGTCCTCTCCCTGGAGCTTCACACCACATACTTAACTGTCTATATGTTTTCTCAACTTAGTGACTCACATGAATCTCCAAGTTTACATGTCTAAAACTCAACTTTTAACTGCCCTCCAAAACCATTCTCCAATCTTGATAAATAGACCCATATTCCACCCAGGAGTCCAAACCAGAAACCTGGGAAACATGCTAAGCTGCCTTTTTCCTCTCACCTGAAATGTTTCCACAAAGCTTCCCCATGCTTCTTTCAAAACTCATTTACTGAGACAATGTCTATGCATCTTTCCTGCCACTGCCTTCCTCTGAACCTCGGGCATTTCCACCAGAACTACTACCCTAGCCCCCAGCTTCCATTCTCACCCATCTCCAACCTACTCATCACACAGCAGCCACAGGGGTCTTCCCAAAGGGTAAATTAGACCTCTCCATACTTTGTATAAATTGCATGCTGCTCCTAGTAATTACAGTGATATTTTCAAATCTACCTCAAATCTAGCCCCTGCCTACCCCAACTTCTTAGAAATCTCAGACCCCACAGGCCTGGTGGGGAGATTATGTAAGAGAATCTAAAGTCCTTGTAATAATAGCTACCATATGCTCAGCCCTGAACTTACAGAATTTATCATCTCAAACCACAATCCTCTGCGAGAGAGGAATCACATACCCATTCTACAGATAAAGAGATGTAGATGTGAAGTCACACAGCTAACGGGTGACTAGAAGAACCTGGGCTCCACCCCAGGCCCCTTTCATTTCCAGACAGATCCCATGTCTGGTTTGTCTCTGCCATGTTTCTTAGTACCCAAGAAACATAATGCCGAAATTATACAGTATACAATATAACTATCTGAACCAGAATTTAAACCCAGAACTCCACAGGCTGGGCTTTTTTCAATGCTGCTGTGATGACCCCTCCTCTTCTACTAGGAAGCCTTCCATAGTGACCAGAAAGCTACGGGAATAGTCCTCGCTGTGCAGAAGGATTTTTAAGTTTGTCTATCAGTGCCTGTCATCATAAGAGATCACCTGGAGAGCTTTTATAAAAGAATGGTGGTCCTACCCACAGGAAGTCTGATTTAATTGGACTGTCATGGTTTCTGGGCTCCAGCTACAGGTTCAGATGACCCTCTTGGGCTCTTTCTCATCTCCCTTTATGGTGAGCAGGCAGTGTCAGTGTTGGATGACTAGAGTCTGATGGGGAGACCACAGCACTCCAAGTGCTGTTCTTGGACAAGGGAGTTCTTTGAGAAGCAGCCACAGTAAAGAAGGTTTTCTGGGGGCTTTTTGGTTACACTGGATCATGTGAACTATAGCTTTAGATCTACTCCAAAAATTCATTTCATGCTGAGAAACCCCAAGCGAATGCAATTCACATCTCTCTTCCTCCCATCCTCCAGCAATTTGTTTTCTAGCAGGAGATGACTGGTTCCTGGAAGTCCATCTCTAGGGGCTCCAGTGGCAGCAACTTGGTGAGCCTAGTTGCTTCCTGCGGGGAGTCTTGGGGAGGATGAGGAGTTTAGGAAATGGGTTGGATAGGGGAAGAAGATATTAATAAGCTCTCTCACTTTCCTATTCCACCGAGCTGCCCCTGTGTAGACATCAGATGGTCCCTCAGCACATTAAGCTGGGAGTTAAAACACACCGTTTTCATTTTAAAGACTGGGAATAGCATTCATTTTGTTTGCAGTCTGTAGATCTTATCTTGTGGTGCAGAGATTGTCTTCACAATGAGCACCATCCTCCTCCTTCTCACCATCACATCATCATTGATCACTGTCACCAGCATCTAAATCACTGAAGTCCCTATTTGCTCCCTTTGTAAGGGTAGAGCTGGGTGGTTAGGCGTCTGAACACTGGGGCTTGTTCCTCTGACTCATGAGAATCTGCCCCTTAAGAATTGAATGACTTTAGGCAAGTTACTTTGCCTTAGTTTCTTCATCTATAAAATAGGCACTCTGATTTATCTCATAAAGTTGTTAGGGGATTACAGACATTAATATGCATAAAGGAATTACAGTAATTCCTGGAACTTAGCAAATGCTATATGAATATTTGTTGTAAAATATCATAAAATAAAGCCCACAACCAAATAGACTAACTGCCAACTTGCCAAGCTCCTATGAGGAATCCAGGAGAATGTTTGGTCTTTGAGTTAGGTAGCATTTCCCATCTCATCCACATTCTGCTGTGAGGTAGAGAGTGGAGAAGGCTTCTTGTGCCATCCAGCTCATCTGACAGGCCTGGGATATCAGCTATAGGCTGGGGTGCTCCATGGAGCATGTCCCGGTGGTCAACAGAGGCATCTCACATCCCTTTTTAGGTGCCACTTTGTCTGTTTGCTCCCATATTTTCTTAATCCTTTCAATTCTTTTGTTTCCCCTATGTTTACTTCTTATCTTTCACCAAGATTCTGCCTAATCATTTGCTCTGAGCAGCACAGTCAGTCACATATACAACTCTTTTGCTTCCAACATTGCTTACAGGTAGGAGGTTAGATCTTGAGAATGGAGCTAGGAAGGGAAGAAGATGCCTTTACCATGATTTAGCCACAGAATGAGTTTCTAAATGATCAGAACTTTCATCCATCAATATAAAATCTTTGTAGGTATATGTTTTATTTGGTATTGTAATAAAAGTTTTTCTCTTTCACTTATTATCCTGGCTTACTATATGCCAGCTTCCATGGGAGGTATATCTGTCCGACCACAAAGTCATAACTAGTAGCTATTTGTTGAGCACGTACTATGTGCTACATATGAACTATCTTGATACTATACATCCTAAGACCCCTCAAAAGGAGGCAGGTATTACTATTCTAATTTAGAGTCAACTAGATCAAGAATCAGAAGAGCTGGATGCGATGGCTCATGCCTGCAATCCAGCACTTTGGGAGGCTGAGGCAGGCAGATTGCTTGAGCCCAGGAGTTTGAGACCAGGCTGAGCAAATGGGAAAACCTGTCTCTACAGAAAAATACAAAAAATTAGCCAGGCATGGTGGCATGCATCTATAGTTCTACCTCCTCGGGAGGCTGAGGTGGGAGAATCACCTGAGCCCAGGAGGTCAAGGCTGTAGTGAGCCATGATTGAGCCACTGTACTCAAGCCTGGGTGACAGAGCAAGACCCTGTCTCCAAAAAACAACAAAAAAAGTCAGAAAGGATTCCTTTTTCCATGTGATGTTGCTTTTCAAGATGTCAAAAAGTGAGTCACTTCAAGAACCACAGCCACCACAAATGAAAGACTACTTTAACCGCATTTTACATTTATTCTTTGAAATATCACAGTGAAGCATTTATTATCTTTCCCATTTTGTGAACAAGGAAACAGAATTGCAGAGAACTTAAAGGGCATGCCCCAGGTGACACAGCCAGTTTAAAACTGTGACCAAAAGCCAGGTTCCTTGATTTGAGTCCAACATCCTGTCTACCCTACCAGTTACTGTCATCATGTTGTGGCCTTTCTTAGGACAAAATTGGAGACTACCATGCAGTAGGTGATCATCAAACGTTTGCTGAATGAATGCATGAAAAAGTGGAACCCCTTGAGTCCCTTCTTCATTCCTTTTTCTGTGTACTCCCTAGAAGGCTCATCTTGGTTGATACTCAGGAAATATCTACCCTGTGACTTCCAGGAAGCTTTCAATTCCCCAAACCCATAAAAAACTAGCCATATTTAGCTATATTTTATCCTACTTTTACTAGGTTATAAGAACACAAATTATAAAACCAGTGAATAATTGTTGAGTTAATTATACAAACTATGCATTAGGTACTCCCTTATCTATCTATTAAATTATTTTAGCAAATATAAAGGTTTAGGATCATTATGTTCATTTACAGACAAAAAGAAAGAGAGAGACCTCAAAAATTACACGATTTACAGAGCTAAAAAGTGTGGAATTTGGTATTCTAACTCAGATGACTCCTAAAGTTGAGGGTCAGCCTTGCTGCATTCTCTTGCCTCCACACAAAGCTGTCAGTGACTGCCAAGAGTTTATATTTTTACTCATCCCTTCTAGATGACATTTGCATTTTAATAAGGTTCTTCAACACTTTAGCTCAACGGTTATCAAAGTACAGTCTGGGGTCTCCAGGGCCCTAAAAACCTTTCAGGAAGTCTGCAAAGTCAAAACTATGTTCTTAGTAATACTTAGATGTTATTTGCCATCTTCACTGTGTTAACATTTGCACTAATGGTGAAAAAGCAATGGTGGATCTAACTGCCAGCTTAACAAATCAAGGTAGTGGCACTCAACTGTCATTGCATTCATCAACATCATCCTCATAGAGGAAAAAGTCCATTTTTTTAAGAATATTTATGATGAAGCAGTAAACATTATTAATTTTATTGCATCTCTACCCTTGCATATGCTTTTTATTCTGCAACAAAATGGGATGCAAACATAAAGCACTTGTGCTGCATAACAAATTTTCGAGGGAAAGCACTTGTGTGATTGAGTTGTGAGTTGAGCTAGCCACTATTGTCATGGAATACCATTTTTTTTTTTCATGAAAAAATGACTGACAGGCCAACTGGTTATTCAGACTTGGGTATTTGGCAGACATTTTCTCAAAAATAAACAAAGTGAGCCTGTCGTTTCAAGGAAAGCTACTGACAGCATTCGATGTCAATGATAAAATGTGAGTGTTCAAGCAAAAATTAGAATTTTGAAAAATTTGTATCTGCCACTGTGAGCTTGGCAGTCTCCCAATACTTACAGATTTTTTTTTCTGGTAAGATCAGTGGTGATATTAATAGATGTGATTTTTTTATATTATACAATGAACTGTGTCAACATTTAGAAAATCTACATAACTCAGAAAATCAGTAATTTTCAAATGGTCAGTGTTTGATGTTAGAAAATCATGCATGGGTAATAGGTGCAGCAAACCACCATGGCACATGGTTACTTACGTAACAAACCCACACATCCTGCACAGGTCCTCCAGAACTTAAAAAAATGTCAAAAATAAATACCCTGCACTGAACTCCAGCACATTCATAGTGCAAAGACAAACCTGAAGAAACAAACAGGGAAAGGATAGGAATAACAGTTGAATGGGAAATCCAGAGAGCCAACAAATACGCTTAACATCATCAATACCATTCTGCCTCACAAACTTAAATACCATTCTGTCTCACAAACTCAAATTAAGAACAAACTCATAGCCGACGGAAAGATGCTTACTAGTAAACAGGACAATACAAATTAAAGTCACACTAAGATGCCATTTCTTATCCATCAGACTGGTGCACATTAAAAAGACTGCTAACTACAAGGGCTGGTGAGGATGTGGGAAGAGGGGTGCCCCGATCCATCATTTGTGTAGATGTGAATTTGTATAGCTGTTTGTGAGAATTTAAAAAACAAAAACAAAAACATGTCTTTGGTCCAGCAGTCCTACCTCTGAGATTTTATACTTGCAGAAATCCAAGTACCCATTCATAGAGTTTTTAGTACAAAATATTTATGGAAGTGTAAACCAACAATAAAATTCTAAGCCCCTCTCCCCAAAAAGGATTCATTCACAGTTCAAGACAGATCAATAGATTTTATTTTAAACTAATAGTTCTCATTTTACTTATTTATTTTATTATACTTTAAGTTCTAGAGAACAAACCACATGCAGGTTTGTTACATATGTATACATGTGCTGTATTGGTTTGCTGCACCCATTAACTCGTCATTTACATTAGGTATTTCTCCTAATGCTATCCCTCCCACATGCCACCACGCCATGACAGGCCCCGGTGTGTGATGTTCTCCGCCCTGTGTCCAAGTGTTCTCATTGTTCAGTTCCCACCTATGAGTGAGAACATGTGGTGTTTGGTTTTCTGTCCTTGCGATAGTTTGCTCAGAATGATGGTTTCCAGCTTCATCCATGTCGCCACAAAGGACATGAACTCATCCTTTTTTATGGCTGTGTAGTATTCCATGGTGTATATGTGCCAAATTTTCTTTATCCAGTCTATCACTGATGGACATTTGGTTTGGTTCCAAGTCTTTGCTATTGTGAATAGTGCTGCAATAAACATATGTGTGCATGTGTCTTTATAGTAGCATGATTTATAATTGGGTTTGATGCCCAGTAATGGGATTGCTGGGTCAAATGGTATTTCCAGTTCCAGATCTTTGAGGAATCACCACACTGTCTTCCACAATGGTTGAACTAGTTTACACTCCCACCAGCAGTGTAAAAGTGTTCCTATTTCTCCACATCCTCTCCAGCACCTGTTGTTTCCTGACTTTTTAATGATCATCATTCTAACTGGTGTGAACTGGTATCTCATTGTGGTTTTGATTTGCATTTCTCTGGTGACCAGTGATGATGAGCATTTTTTCATGTGTCTGTTGGCTGCATAAATGTCTTCTTTTGAATGGTGTCTGTTCATATCCTTTGCCCACTTTTTGATGGGGTTGTTTGATTTTTTCTTGTAAATTTGTTTTTCTTTGTAGATTCTGGATATTAGCCCTTTGTCAGATGAATAGATTGCAAAAATTTTCTCCCATTCTGTAGGTTGCATGTTCACTCTGATGATAGTTTCTTTTGCTGTGCAGAAGCTCTTTAGTTTAATTAGATCCCATTTGTCTATTTAGGCTTTTGTTACCATTGCTTTTGGTGTTTTAGTCATGAAGTCCTTGCCCATGCCTTTGTCCTGAATGATATTGCCTAAGTTTTCATTAGATTTTAATGAAACAAAACAGAGTTTTAGAAGTTCACCAATATGGATGCAGATCCCACAGTGCAACTAACCTGTTTGGTGTAGTTCAAGAAAAAAAAAAAAAAAAAGAATCTCCACAGTTACCAAAGAGGCTATTGAAATACTTCTCTCTTTTCCAATTACATACCGTGTGAGGCCAGACTTTCTTCATAACCTCCAACCCAAACAACATATCACAACAGATTGAAAGCAGGAGCAGATATTCAAATCCAGCTGCCTCCCATTAAGCTAGACATTCAAGAAATCTTCAAAAATGTAAAACAATGCCAGTCTTCTTGCCAAATATTTTTGTTTTGGAAAATATATAGTTATTATTTTTCTGAAAAAAATAATTTATGTTTACATATAATGGTGGATTATTTTTAAATGAACTAATACATTTTTATTTTTAAAATTTCTCAGTTTTAATTTCAAATATGGTTAATATGGAGAGATAAAACTCATGACACAAAAGTCCTTTTTGGGGTCCTCGATTATTTTTAATAGTAAAAAGGGGACTGAGATGAAAATGTTTGAGAACCACTGCTTTGACCAAGGAGGTGATTATTTGAGTGTTTGTTTGTTTATTTAAGAAAAACAGTGGGGTGGGTGTTGAGCAAAAGGGCCTTTTTATACTCCCTCCAGAAACCAACTGGACAATCTATGCCTGATCCTCTGAGAGCACTGGCTCCCAGGGATCCCCCCACTCCCACCCCAACGATCAAGCCTTGAGTTCCATGCTCTGTACATCACCATTTCCACGACACCAGCTAATTCTGTGCTCAGGCATCACCTTGGGGTGGTAGGCATTCGATTCAGACTTTTTCATGGATCATGACCTTTAGACTACAGGAGAGGGCAAAGAGGGAGGCGATCTATATAGTGCTGCTGGCAGGATATCTCTAACCCCCCATGTGAACCTCAGTCTGAGAACACTTCTTGGCTGGGTCTGCGAGTCTGTATCTAATTAATCACCTCGTCAGTCACTCCAGTGGATGGCCCTTAGGGCAGGAAGGGAGAGGCCTGGGAGGCAGAGCAGAATAAACATCTTTATCCAAATCAAGACTGAGGCCAGCTGTCCAGGCTGTTCTTGTGGCCACAGCTCCTGGGGCTGCTACCCACTGCTGCCTCTGTTCTGTTCCACTGTCCCTTGAAGGTGCCTCCTTTCCTGTCCTTCCCACAAAAGCAGCCAGCCCAGTGCAGGAATTTGTGGGTTGAACTCTAATTGCTAGCTGCGCTGGGAAGCCTGCCTCCCTCTAATTCAGCTTTGACACAAATAGCTAGAAAGCTCACTTGCAAAGCCACAACTCCCACAGCAATGCACCAAGTTGGTCCCCTTCTAGAAAGTGGAGTTCTATTGCACTCAGGTCAACAATTGCTTACTGATTAGCATTGAGTTGGTGTTCAGTACATCCTGTGAAAAATGCATTCCAAAGACCAAATGGACAGAATCATAAAGGCTAGGAATTTCCAAGTATCTCAGTTTACAGCTCTACCCACACACAGGGACCACCAGTCTCTACTTGAACCACTTGAGACATTTTTTAAAAGATTTCACTGGTAGAAAATTCTTTGTTTCTCTGAGAGAGGCAGCATAGCTCAGTGGTTAAATCAAATAGTCCTGGGTTTTAATCTGACCTCAGTCACTTACTATGAGCTTGAGCAGGTTGCTTTATCTACCTCTGTCTCAGTTTTCTCATCTGTACAAAAGGGATAAATAACAAAAGCCATCACAAGCCATTGTTGTATTCAAATATATTATGCATGTGAAATGTATTGCCCATGTCCTAGCACCAATTAGCCTGTTTATTAAGCCAGTTCCATCATGTAGTCCTTTGGCCTTTGGCAAATTTGGTGGCTTCAGGCTCTTTTGTAAATGAAATAATGCCTACATCACAGGGTTGTGAGGCACCAACTGACCAGCCCGGAGCACTTTGAGACCATCGACTTCATTATATGTGATGCAAAGCTTCTTAGAATGCAGCCAAAAGTTAAATGGTAGACATGCCATATTGGTGATTCATACTGAGTTTGCAATCAACTTAAATCCCAAAGTCATTTTCACATTTACTGCTGATAAGCCATGTCTCTCCAATTTTATTCTCATGAAATTTAATGTTTTTAATTATAAATATGGGACATTTTCTCTTTTTTCTTTTTTATTCTTTTCAGCTGTATCAAGGATTCAAAGTGTACAATGTGATGTTTTGATATGTGTATGCTTTGTGAAATGATTACCACAATCAAGCAAATTAACATATCCATCACTGCACAGTTAACCTTGCACATGTGTGCATGTGTAGGTGCACCTGCACGTGTGTGTGTCCAGTGAGAATACTTAAACTCTCTCTTAGCAAATGTCAAGTACACAGTACATTATTATTATTTTTCATTTTTATTTTTTCAGATAAAATACATTTTACTTCTTTTAAATTTTTTATTTCCATACATTATTGGGGAATAGGTGGTGGTTGGTTATGTGAGTTCTTTAGTGGTAATTTGTGAGATTTTGGTGCACCCATCACCCAAGCAGTATAAAGTGCACACAATTTGTAGTCTTTTATCCCTCACCACCTTTCCTGCCCTTTCCCCCTGAGTCCTCAAAGTCCATTGTGTCATTCTTATGCCTTTGCATCCTCATAGCTTAGCTTCTACTTATGAGCGAGAACATTCAGTGTTTGGTTTTCCATTCCTGAGTTACTGCACTTAGAATAATAGTCTCCAATCTCATCCAGGTCTCTGCGAATGCCATTAGTTCATTCCTTTTTACGGCTGAGTAGTATTTCATTGTATATATGTATACCACAGTTTCTTTATCCACTTGTCGATTGATGGGCATTTGGGTTGGTTCCACATTTTTGCAATTGCGAATTGTGCTGCTAAAAACATGCGTGTGCAAGTATCTTTTTTGTATAATGACTTCTGTCCCTCTGGGTAGATACCTAGTAGTGGGATTTCTGGATCAAATGGCAGTTCTACTTGTAGTTCTTTAAGGAATCTCTACACTGTTTTCCATAGGGGTTGCACTAGTTTACATTCCCACCAGCAGTGTAGAAGTGTTCACTGTTCACCACATCCATGCCAACATCTATTATTTTTTCTTTTTTTTTAATGGCCATACTTGCAGGAGTAAGGTAGTATCACATTGTGGTTTTGATTTGCATTTCCCTGATCATTAGTGATGGTGAGCATTTTTTCATATTTGTTGGCCATTTGTATACTTTCTTTTGATAATTGTCTTCATGTCCTTAACCCACTTTTTGATGGGATTGTTTTTTCCTTACTAATTTGTTTGAGTTCCTTATAGACTCTGAATATTAGTCATTTGCAGATGTATACATTGTGAAGATTTTCTCACACTCTGTGGGTTGTCTGTTTATTCTGCTGACTGTTGCTTTTGCCATGCAAAAGCTCTTTAGTTTAATTAAGTCCCAGCAATTTATCTTTGCTTTTTATTGCATTTGCTTTTGGGTTATTTGTCATGAAATCCTTGCCTAAGCCAATATCTAGAAGGGTTTTTCTAGAATTTTCTAGAATTTTTCTAGAAGGGGGGTGAGGGATAAAAGACTACAAATTGTGTGCCCTGTATACTGCTTGGGTGATGGGTGCACCCAAATCTCACAAATTACCACTAAAGAACTCACGTAACCAACCACCACCTATTCCCCAATAACCTATGGAAATAAAACATTTAAAAGAAATAAAGTGTATTTTATCTGAAAATTTTCTAAATTTTCTGGAATTTTTAGTTTCAGGTCTTAGATTGAAGTCCTTCATCCATCTTGAGTTGATCTTTGTATAAGGTGAGAGATGAGGATCCAGTTTCAGTCTCCTACATGTGGCTTGTCAATAATCCCAGCACAATGTGTTGAATAGGGTGTCCTTTCCCCACTTCATGTTTTTGTTTGCTTTGGAGAAGATCAGTTGACTATAAGTATTTAGGTTTATTTCTGGGTTCTCTATTCAGTTCCATTGGCCTATGTGCCTATTTTTATACCAGTACTATACTATTTTGGTAACTATAGCCTTATAGTGTAATTTGAAATCAGGTAATGTGATGCCTACAGATTTGTTCTTTTTGCTTAGTCTTGCTTTGACTGTATGAGCTCTTTTTTGGTTCTATATGAATTTTAGGATTGTTTTTTCTAGTTCTGTGAAGAATTATGGTGGGGTTTTTTTTGTTCATTTGTGTTTTGTTTCTTTGTTTGTTTATTTTTTGACGGAGTCTCATTCTGTCGCCAGGCTGGAGTGCAGTGGTGTGATCTCAGCTCACTGCAACCTCCACCTCCCAGGTTAAAGTGATTCTCCTGCTTCAGCCTCCTGAGTAGCTACAGGCACGTTCACCATGCCCAGCTAATTTTTGTATTTTTAGTAGACAAGGTTTCACCATGTTGGCCAGAATTGTCTTGATCTCCTGACCTGGTGATCTGCCCACCTTGGCCTCCCAAAGTGCTGGGGATTACAGGCGTGAGCCACCACGCCCAGCCGATGGTGGTAATTTTATGGAATTGCATTGAATTGGGAGATTGCTTTTGGCAGTTTGGTTATTTTCACAATATTGACTCTACCCATCCATGGGCATAGGATGTGTTTCCATTTGTTTGTGTCGTCTATGATTTCTTTCAGCAGTGTTTTGTAGTTTTCCTTATAGAGGTCTTTCACCTCCTTGATTAGGTATATTCCTAAGTATGTTATTTTTTACAGCTATTGTAAAAGGGGTTGAGTTCTTGATATGATTCTCAGCTTGGTCACTGTTGGTGTATAGCAGAGCTGCTGATTCGTGTACATCAATTTTGTATCCAGAAACTTTGCTGAAAATTTTTTTTATCAGTAGGAACTTTCTGGAGGGTTTTCTAGGTAAACAATCATATCATCAGCAAACAATGACAGTTTGATTTCCTCTTTACCAATTTGGATACCCTTTATTTCTTTCTCTTGTCTGATTGCTCTGGCTAGGACTTCCAGTACTATGTTGACTAGAAGTGGTGAGAGTGGGCATCCTTATCTTGTTCCCATTCTCAGAGGGAATGCTTTCAACTTTTCCCCATTCATTATTACATTGGCTGTGGTTTGGTCAAAGGTAGCTTTTATTACATTGAGGTACATCCCTTGTATGCTGATTTTGCTGAGAGGTTTTTTTTTTTTTTTAATATACTTTATGTTCTGGGATACATGTGCAGAACATGCAGGTTTGTTACATAGGTATACACGTGCCATGGTGGTTTGCTGCACTCCTCGACTCGTCATCTACATTAGGTATTTCTCCTAATGCTATCCCTCACCTAACTTCCCACCCCCAATAGTCCGCAGTGTGTGATGTTCCCCTCCCTTTGTCTGTGTGTTCTCATTGTTCAACTCCCACTTATGAGTTAGAACATGTGGTGCTGGGTTTTTTTGTGTATGTTGTTCCTGTGTTAGTTTGCGGAGAATGATGGTTTCCAGCTTCATTCATGTTCCAGCAAAGGACATTAACTTATCCTTTTTTTATGGCTTCATAGTATTCCATGGTATATATGTGCCACATTTTCTTTATCCAGACTACCATTGATGGGCATTCGGGTTGGTTCCAAGTCTTTGTTATTGTGAGCACTTTGCTATAGTGCTGCAATAAACATACGTGTGCATGTGTCTTTATAATAGAATGATTTATAATCCTTTGGGCATATACCCAGTAATGGGATTGTTGGGTCAAATGGTATTTCTGGTTCTAGATGCTTGAGGAATCACCACATTGTCTTCCACAATGGTTGAACTAATTTACATTCCCACCAACAGTGTAAAAGTGTTCCTGTTTCTCCACATCCTCTCCAGCATCTGTTGTTCCTGACTTTTTAAATGATCACCATTCTAACTGGTGTGAGATGGTATCTCATTGGGGTTTTGAGGTTTTTTTTTTTTTTCATATGTTTGCTGGCTGCATAAATGTCTTTTTTTGAGAAGTGTCTGTTCATATCCTTTGCCCACTTTTTGATGGGGTTGTTTGTTTCCTTCTTGTAAATTTGTTTAAGTTCCATGTAGATTCTGGATATTAGCCCTTTGTCAGATGAATAGATTGCAAAAGTTTTCTCCCATTCTGTAGGTTGCCTGTTCACTCTGATGATAGTTTCTTTTGCTGTGCAGAAGCTCTTTAGTTTAATTAGATCCCATTTGTCAATTTTGGCTTTTGTTGCCATTGCTTTTGGTGTTTTAGTCATGAAGTCTTTGCCCATGCCTTTGTCCCGAATGGTATTGCCTAGGTTTTCTTGAATGGTTTTTATGGTTTTGGGCCTTACATTTAGTCTTTAATTCATCTTCAGTTAGTTTTTGTATAAGATGTAAGGAAGGGGCCAGTTTCAGTTTTCTGCATGTGTCTGGCCAGTTTTCCCAACACCATTTATTAAATAGGGAATCATTTCCCCATTGCTTGTTTTTGGCAGGTTTGCCAAAGGTCAGATGGTTGTAGATGTGTGATGTTATTTCTGAGGTCTCTGTTCTGTTCCATTGGTCTATATATCTGTTTTGGTACCAATACCATTCTGTTTTGGTTACTGTAGCCTTATAGTATAGTTTGAAGTCAGGTAGCGTGATTGATGCCTTTAGCTTTGTTCTTTTTGCTTAGGATTGTCTTGGCTATATGGACTCTTTTTTGGTTCCATATGAAATTTAAAGTAGGCTTTTCTAATTCTGTGAAGAAGGTCAATGGTAGTTTGATGGGGATAGCACTGGATCTATAAATTATTTTGGGCAGTCTGACCATTTTCACAATATTGATTCTTCCTATCCATGAGCATGGAATGTTTTTCCATTTGTTTGTGTCCTCTCATTTCCTTGAGCAGTGGTTTGTAGTTCTCCTTGAAGAGGTCCTTCACATCCCTTGTAAAGTATATTCCTAGGTATTTTATTCTCTTTGTAGCAATTGTGAATGGGAGTTCACTCATATGGCTCTCTGTCTATTATTGGTGTATAGGAATGCTTGTGATTTTTGCACATTGATTTTGTATCCTGAGACTTTGCTGAAGTTGCTTATTAGCTTAAGGAGACTTGGGGCTGAGACAATGGGGTTTTCTAAACGTACAATCATATCATCTGCAACAGAGACAATTTGACTTCCTATCTTCCTATTCACATACCTTTTATTTCTTTCTCTTGCCTGATTGCCTTGGCCAGAACTTCCAATACTATGTTGAATAGGAGTGGTGAGAGAGGGCATCCTTGTTTTGTGCCAGTTTTCAAAGGGATCGCTTCCAGCTTTTGCCCATTCAGTGTGATACTGGCTGTGGGTTTGTCATAAATAGCTTTTATTATTTTGAGATATGTTCCATCAATACCTAGATTATTGAGAGTTTTTAGTATAAAGTGATGTTGAATTTTATCGAAGGACTTTTCTGCATCTGTTGAGATAATCATGTGGTTTTTGTCATTGGTTCTGTTTATGTGATGGATTACTTTTATTGATTTGCATATGTTGAACTAGCCTTGCATCCCAGGGGTGAAGCCGACTTGAAAGTTTTAATTATAAAGGGATGCTGGATTTTGTTGAATGCTTTTTCTGCATCTATTGAGATGATCATGTGATTTTTCTTTTTAATTCTGTTTATGTGGTGTATTACATTTATTGACTTGCATATAAACCATCCCTGCATCCCTGGTGTGAAACCCACTTGATCATGGTGGATTATATTTTTGGTATGTTGTAGGATTCAGTTAGCTAGTATTTTGTTAAGGATTTTTGCATCTATGTTAATCAGGGATATTGGTCTGAAGTTTTCTTTTCTTATTTTTTTGAGATGGAGTTTCACTTTTTCACCCAGGCTGGAGTGAAGTGGTGTGATCTTGGCTCACTGCAACCTCCACCCTGCAGGTTCAAGCGATTCTCCTGCTTCAGCCTCCCGAGTAGCTGGGATTACAGGCATGTGCCACCATGCCATCTGATTTTTGTATTTTTGTAGAGATGGGGTTTCACCATGTTAGCCAGGCTGGTCTCGAGCTCCTGACCTCAGGTGATCCACCCGTTTCAGTCTCCCAAAGTGCTAAGATTACAGGTGTGAGCCACCGTGCCCGCCCGTAGTTTTCTTTTTTGGTTACGTTCTTTCCTGGTTTTGGTATTAGGATGACCCTGGTTTCATAGAATGATTTGGGGAGGATTGCCTCTTCTTCTATCTTGTGGAATAATGTCAATAGGATTGATACCAATTCTTTGAATGTCTGGTGGAATTCTGCTGTGAATACGTCTGGTCCTTGACTTTTTTTTGTTGGTAATTTTTAAATTATCATTTTAATCTCACTGCTTTTTAATGATCTGTTCAAGGTATCTAATTCTTCCTGATTTAAGCTAGGAGGGTTGTATCTTTCCAGGAATTCATCCATCTCCTCTGGGTTTTCTAGTTTACGCACATAAAGGTGTTCATAGCAGCCTTGAATGATCTTTTGTATTTCTGTGGTGTCAGTTGTAGTATCTCCCATCTCCTTTCTAATTGAACTTATTTAGATCTTCTCTCTTCTTTTCTTGGTAAATCTTGCTAATGGTCTATCAATTTTATTTATCTTTTCAAAGAACCAGTTTTTTTGTTTGTTTCATTATCCTTTGTATTTTGTTTGTTTGTTTGTTTGTTTCAATTTCATTTAGTTCTGCTCTGATGTTAGTTATTCCCTTTCTTCTGCTGTGTTTGAGTTTGGTCTGTTCTTGTTTCTCTAGTTCCTTGAGGTGTGACCTTAGATTGTCATTTAGTGCTCTTTTAGACTTTTTGATGCAGGCATTTAAGGCTATGAACTTTCCTCTTAACACCACCTTTGTTGTGTCCCAGAGGTTTTGATAGATTGTGTCACTACTGTATTTCAGTTAGAAGAATTTTTAAATTTCCATCTTGGTTTCATTTTTGACCCAATGATCATTCAGGAGCAGGTTATTTAATTTCCATGGTTTTGAAGGTTCCTTTTGAAGTTGATTTCCAGTTTTATCCCACTGTGGTCTGAGGGAGTACTTGATATAATTCCGATTTTCATAAATTTATTGAGGTTCATTTCGTGGCCTATCATATGGTCTATCTTGGAGAAAGTTTCATGCGCTGATGAATAGAATATAGATTATGCGGTTGTTAGGTAGAATGTTCTGTAAATATCTGTTAAGTCTATTTGTTCCAGGGTATAGTTTAAATCCATTGTTTCTTTGTTGATTTTCCATCTTGACGACCTGTCTAGTGCTGTCAGTGGAGTACTGAAGTCTCCCACTGTTATTGTGTTGCTGTCTATCTCATTTCTTAGGTCTATTAGTAATTGTTTTATAAATTTGGGAGCCCTAGTGTTAGGTGCATATATATTTAGGATTGTGATATTTTCCTGTTGGACAAGGCTTTTTTGTCATTATATAATGTTCCTCTTTGTCTTTTTTAACTACTATTGCTTTAAAATTTGTTTTGTCTGATATAAGAATAGCTACTCCTGCTCACCTTTGGTGTCCATTTGCATGGAACGTCTTTTTCCACCCCTTTACCTAAAGGTTATGTGATTCCTTATGTGTTAGGTGGGTCTCTTGAAGGCAGCAGATGATTGCTGAATTCTTATCCATTCTGCAATTCTGTATCTTTTAAGTGGAGCATTTCAACCATTTACATTCAACATTACTATTGAGGTGTGAGGTACCACTCAATTTATCGTGCTATTTGTTGCCTGTATGCGTTGTGGTTTTTTAAATTGTATTTTTGTTTTATAGGTCCTGTGAGATTTATGCTTTAAAGAAGTTCTGTTTTGATGTGTTTCCTGGATTTGTTTCAAGATTTAGAGGTCCTTTTAGCAGTTCTTATAGTGCTGGCTTTGTAGTGGCGAAATCTCTCAGCATTTGTTCATCTGAAAGAGACTGTATCTTTTCTTCACTTATTAAGCTTACTTTCTCTGGATGCAAAATTCTTGGCTGATAATTATTTTGTTTAATGAGGCTGAATATAGGGTCCCCGTCCCTTCTAGCTTGTAGGGTTTCTGCTGAGAAATCTGCTGTTAATCTGATAGGTTTTCCTTGTAGGCTACCTGGTGCTTTTGTCTCACAGCTTCTAAGATTCTTTCCTTTGTCTTAACTTTAGATACCCTGATGACAATGTGCCTAGGCAATTATCTTTTTGTAATGAATTTCCCAGGTGTTTTGTTTTTTTGTTTTTGTTTGTTTTATTTTGTTTTGTTTTGTTTTTACGACACAGTCTCACTCTGTCACCCAGGTTGGAGTGCAGTGGCGTGATCTCGGCTTACGCAAGCTCCATCTCCTGGGTTCACACCATTCTCCTGCCTCAACCTCCTGAGTAGCTGGGACTACAAGCATGTGCCAACACACCTGGCTAATTTTTTGTACTTTTAGTAGAGACGAGGTTTCACCATGTTAGCCAGGATGGTCTCGATCTCCTGACCTTGTGATCCACCTGCCTCAGCCTCCCAAAGTGCTGGGATTACAGGCGTGAGCCACCGCGCCTGGCCCCAGGTGTTCTTTGAGTTTCTTGTATTAGGATGTCTAGGTCTCTAGCAAGCCCGGGGGAGTTTTCCTCTATTATTTCCCCAAAAACATTTTCCAAACTTTTAAATTTCTCTTCTTCCTCAGGAACATTGATTATTCTTAGACTTGGTCGTTTAACATAATTCCCGACTTCCTAGAGGCTTTGTTCATATTTTCTCATTGCTTTTTCTTTGTCTTTGTTGAATTAGGTTAATTTGAAAACCTTGTCTTCGAGCTCTGAAGTTCTTCTGCTTGTTTGATCCCATTGCAGAGACTTTCCAGAGCATTTTGCATTTCTATAAGTGCATCCATTTTTTTCCTGAAGTTTTGATTGTTTTTTATTTATGCTATTTCATTGAACATTTCTCCCTTCATTTTTTTGTATCATTTTTTGACTTCTTTACACTGGGCTTTGCCTTTCTCTGGTGCCTCCCTGATTAGCTTAATAACTAACTTTCTTAATTCTTTTTCAGGTAAATCAGTGATTTCTTCTTGGTTTGGATCTATTGCTCATAAACTAGTGTGATTTTCTGGGGGTGTTAAATAACCTTGTTTTGTCATCTTACCAGAGTTGGTTTTCTGGTTTCTTCTCATTTGGGTAGGGTCTGTCAGACCTAGGGTTCTAGGTCTAGGGTTCAAGGCTGTTATTCAGATTCTCTTGTCCCACGGAGTGTTCTCTTGATGTAGTACTCCTCTTTTCCTAGGGATGTGGCTTCCCGAGAGCTGAGCTGTAGTTCAGCTGATTATTATCTCTCTTCTTGATCCAGCCACCCAGCAATTCTACCAGGCTCCAGGCTGGTACTGGAGGTTGTCTGCACAGAATCCTGTGATGTCAGCCATCTGGATCTCTCAGCTGTGGATACCAGCACCTGTTCCAGTGGAAATGGCCGGGAGGTGAAATGGACTCTCTGAAGAGCCTTAACTTTGGTTGTTTAATGCACTATTTTTGTACTGGTTGGCCTCCTGCTGGGAGGTGGCACTTTCAAGAGAGCCACAGCTGTGGTAGAATGGGGAGGAACAGACAGTTGGCAGGACCCTGGAACTCCCAAGAGTATATGCCCTTTATCTTCAGCTACTAGGGTGGGTAGGGAAGGACCATTAGGTGGGGGGCAGGGCTAGGTGCGTCTGAGTTCAGACTCTCCTTAGGCACAGCTTGGTGTGCCTACTGTGGGGAATGGGAGTGTGGTTCCCAGGTCAATGGAGTTACGTTCCCTGGACAATTATGGTTGCCTTTACTTTTTCATGCAGGCTACCAGGGAAGTGGGGGAAAGCCAGCCAGCAGTCGCCCAGTATCCATGCAACCCGGAGGGCTGGTCTCACTCCCACTGTGCCTCCAATAGCACCAAGTCTGTTTCCAGGCACTGGGTGAGCAGGGCGGAGAACTTGTCCCAGGCTCTACCCCCCTCCCAGTTGCAAAAGCAAGTGGGACTTTCCTGCTACCCCACCTGTGGAGTCGGCACACGGGATTCATGCCCTCCCCTGAGTTCTAGCCAGGAGACCTCTCGATTGGTTCAAATTGTTACAGAGTGCAGCTGGAGGTTTCCTTCTCCCTGTGGCCTTTCCCCAGTACCTTGGGTAGCCCACCCCAAGGACCCTGTGTGAACAGCGAGAGCTGAAGCAGGGCGAGGCATCGCCTCACCTGGGAAGCGCAAGGGGGAAGGGAATCCCTTTTCCTAGCCAGGGGAATTGAGACACACAGCACCTGGAAAATCGGGTAACTCCCACCCCAATACTGCACTTTACCAAGGGTCTTAGCAAATGGGCACATCAGGATATTATATCCCACACCTGGCCGGGAGGGTCCCACACCCACGGAGCCTCCCTCATTGCTAGCACAGCTGTCTGCGATCTAACCGCAAGGCAGCAGCCAGGCTAGGGGAGGGGCGCCCGCCATTGCTGAGGCTTAAGTAGGTAAACAAAGCCGCTGGGAAGCTCGAACTGGGTGGAGCTCACAGCAGCTCAAGAAAGCCTGCCTATCTCTGTAGACTCCACCTCTGGGGACAGGGCACAGCTAAACAACAACAACAACAACAACAACAACAACAACAACAAAAGCAGCAGAAACCTCTGCAGACACAAACGACTCTGTCTGACAGCTTTGAAGAGAGCAGTGGATCTCCCAACACGGAGGTTGAGATCTGAGAACGGACAGACTGCCTGCTCAAGTGGGTCCCTGACCCCTGAGCAGCCTAACTGGGAGACATCCCCCACTAGGGGCAGACCGACACCCCACACCTCACATGGTGGAGTACACCCCTGAGAGGAAGCTTCCAAAGCAAGAATCAGACAGGTACACTCACTGTTCAGCAATATTCTATCTTCTGCAGCCTCTGCAGCTGATACGCAGGCAAACAGGGTCTGAAGTGGACCTCAGGCAATCTCCAACAGACCTACAGCTGAGGGTCCTGACTGTTAGAAGGAAAACTAACAAACAGGAAGGACACCCACACCAAAACCCCATCAGTACGTCACCATCATCAAAGACCAGAGGCAAATAAAACCACAAAGATGGGGAAAAAGCAGGGCAGAAAAGCTGGAAATTCAAAAAACAAGAGCACATCTCCCCCTGCAAAGGAGCGCAGCTCATCGCCAGCAATGATCAAAGCTGGACGGAGAATGACTTTGACAAGATGAGAGAAGAAGGCTTCAGTCCATCAAACTTCTCAGAGCTAAAGGAGGAATTACGTACCCAGCGCAAAGAAACTAAAAATCTTGAAAAAAGAGCGGAAGAATTGATAACTATAATAATTAATGCAGAGAAGGCCATAAACGAACTGACAGAGATGAAAACCATGACACGAGAAATACGTGACAAATGCACAAGCTTCAGTAACAGACTCAATCAACTGGAAGAAAGAGTATCAGCAATTGAGGATCAAATGAATGAAATGAAGCGAGAACAGAAATCTAAAGAAAAAAAAAGAAAAAGAAATGAACAAAGCCTGCAAGAAGTATGGGATTATGTAAAAAGATCAAATCTACGTCTGATTGGGGTGCCTGAAAGTGAAGGGGAAAATGGAACCAAGTTGGAAAACACTCTTCAGGATATCATCCAGGAGAACTTCCCCAACCTAGGAGGGCAGGCCAACATTCAAATTCAGGAAATACAGAGAACACCACAAAGATATTCCTCAAGAAGAGCAACTCCAAAACACATAATTGCCAGATTCACCAAAGTTGAAATGAAGGAAAAAATCTTAAGGGCAGCCAGAGAGGAAGGTTGGGTTACCCACAAAGGGAAGCCCATCAGACTAACAGCAGATCTCTCTGCAGAAACTCTACAAGCCAGAAGAGAGTGGGGGCCGATATTCAACATTCTTAAAGAAAAGAATTTTAAACCCAGAATTTCATATCCAGCCAAACTAAGTTTCATAAGTGAAGGAGAAATAAAATCCTTTACAGATAAGCAAATGCTTAGAGATTTTGTCACCACCAGGCCTGCCTTATAAGAGACCCTGAAGGAAGCACTAAATATGGAAAGGAACAACTGATACCAACCATTGCAAAAACATGCCAAAATGTAAAGACTATCGAGGCTAGGAAGAAACTGCATCAACTAATGAGCAAAATAACCAGTTAATATCATAATGGCAGGATCAAGTTCACATATAACAATATTAACCTTAAATGTAAATGGACTAAATGCTCCAATTAAAAGACACAGACTGGCAAATTGGATAAAGAGTCAAGACCCATCAGTCTGCTGTATTCAGGAGACCCATCTCACATGCAGAGACATACATAGGCTCAAAATAAAGGGATGGAGGAAGATCTACCAAGCAAATGGAGAACAAAAAAAAGCAGGGGTTGCAATCCTGGTCTCTGATAAAACAGTCTTTAAACCATCAAAGATCAAAAGAGACAAAGAAGGCCATTACATAATGGTAAAGGGATCAATTCAACAGGAAGAGCTAACTATCCTAAATATATATGCACCCAATACAGGAGCACCCAGATTCATAAAGCAAGTCCTTAGAGACTTACAAAGAGACTTAGACTCCCATACAATAATAATGGGAGACTTCAACACCCCACTGTCAACATGAGACAGATCAATGAGACAGAAAGTTAACAAGGATATCCAGGAATTGAACTCATCTCTGCAGCAAGCAGACCTAATAGACATCTACAGAACTCTCCACCCCAAATCCACAGAATATACATTCTTCTCAGCACCACATCACACTTATTCCAAAATTGACCACATAATTGGAAGTAAAGCATTCCTCAGCAAATGTACAAGAACAGAAATTATAACAAACTGTCTCTCAGACCACAGTGCAATCAAACTAGAACTCAGGACTAAGAAACTCAATCAAAACCGCTCAACTACATGGAAACTGAATAACCTGCTCCTGAATGACTACTGGGTACATAACAAAATGAAGGCAGAAATAAAGATGTTCTTTGAAACCAATGAGAACAAAGATACAACATACCAGAATCTCTGGGACACATTTAAAGCAGTGTGTAGAGGGAAATTTATAGCACTAAATGCCCACAAGAGAAAGCCGGAAAGATCTAAAATTGACACTCTAACATCACAATTAAAAGAACTAGAGAAGCAAGAGCAAACGCATTCAAAAGCTAGCAGAAGGCAAGAAATAACTAAGATCAGAGCAGAACTGAAGGAGATAGAGACACAAAAAACCCTCCAAAAAATCAGTGAATCCAGGAGTTGGTTTTTTGAAAAGATAACAAAACTGATAGACCGCTAGCAAGACTAATAAAGAAGAAAAGAGAGAAGAATCAAATAGATGCAATAAAAAATGATAAAGGGGATATCACCACTGACCCCACAGAAATACAAACTACCATCAGAGAATACTATAAACATCTCTACGCAAATAAACTAGAAAATCTAGAAGAAATGGATAATTTCCTGGACACTTACACTCTCCCAAGACTAAACCAGGAAGAAGCTGAATCCCTGAATAGACCAATAGCAGGCTCGGAAATTGAGGCAATAATTAATAGCCTACCAACCAAAAAAAGTCCAGGACCAGATGGATTCACAGCTGAATTCTACCAGAGGTACAAGGAGGAGCTGGTACCATTCCTTCTGAAACTATTCCAATCAATAGAAAAAGAGGGAATCCTCCCTCACTCATTTTATGAGGCCAACATCATCCTGATACCAAAGCCTGGCAAAGACACAACGAAAAAAGAGAATTTTAGACCAATATCCCTGATGAACATCGATGCAAAATCCTCAATAAAATACTGGCAAACCAGATCCAGCAGCATATCAAAAAGCTTATCCAGCATGATCAAGTGGGCTTCATCCCTGGGATGCAAGGCTGGTTCAACATATGCAAATCAATAAACGTAATCCAGCATATAAACAGAACCAAAGACAAAAACCACATGATTATCTCAATAGATGCAGAAAAGGCCTTTGACAAAATTCAACAGCCCTTCACGCTAAAAATGCTCAATAAATTTGGTATTGATGAAACATATCTCAAAATAATAAGAGCTGTTTATGACAAACCCACAGCCAATATCATACTGAATGGGCAAAAACTGGAAAAAGTCCCTTTGAAAACTGGCACAAGACAGGGATGCCCTCTCTCACCACTCCTATTCAACATAGTGTTGGAAGTTCTGGCTAAGGCAATCTGGCAAGAGAAAGAAATAAAGGGTATTCAGTTAGGAAAAGAAGAAGTCAAATTGTCCCTGTTTGCAGATGACATGATTGTATATTTAGAAAACCCCATTGTCTCAGCCCAAAATCTTAAGCTGATAAGCAACTTCAGCAAAGTCTCGGGATACAAATTTAATTTGCAAAAATCACAAGCATTCTTATACACCAGTAACAGACAAACAGAGAGCCAAATCATGAATGAACTTCCATTCACAATTGCTTCAAAGAGAATCAAATACCTAGGAATCCAACTTACAAGGGATGTAAAGGACCTCTTCAAGGAGAACTACAAACCACTGCTCAGTGAAATAAAAGAGGACACAAACAAATGGAAGAACATACTATGCTCATGGACAGGAAGAATCAATATCGTGAAAATGGCCATACTGCCCAAGGTAATTTATAGATTCAATGCCATCCCCATCAAGTTACCAATGACTTTCTTCACAGAATTGGAAAAAACTGCTTTAAAGTTCATATGGAACCAAAAAAGAGCCTGCATTGCCAAGACAATCCTAAGTCAAAAGAACAAAGCTGGAGGCATAACGCTACCTGACTTCAAACTATACTACAAGGCTACAGTAACCAAAACAGCATGGTACTGGTACCAAAACAGAGATATAGACCAATGGAACAGAACAGAGTCCTCAGAAATAATATCACACATCTACAGCCATCTGATCTTTGACAAACCTGAGAAAAACAAGAAATGGGGAAAGGATACCCTATTGAATAAACGGTGCTGGGAAAATTGGCTAGCCATAAGTAGAAAGCTGAAACTGGATCCTTTCCTTACTCCTTATACGAAAATTAATTCAAGATGGATTAGAGATTTAAATGTTAGACCTAATACCATAAAAACCCTAGAAGAAAACCTAGGGTAAATACCATTCAGGACATAGGCATAGGCAAGGACTTCATGTCTAAAACACCAAAAGCAACGGCAACAAAAGCCAAAATCGACAAATGGGATCTAATTAAACTAAAGAGCTTCTGCACAGCAAAAGAAACTACCATCAGAGTGAACAGGCAACCTACAGAATGGGAGAAAATTTTTGCAATCTACTCATCTGACAAAGGGCTAATATCCAGAACCTACAAAGAACTCAAACAAATTTACAAGAAAAAAACAAACAACCCCATCAAAAAGTGGGCAAAGGATATGAACAGACATTTCTCAAAAGAAGACATTCATACAGCCAATAGACACATGAAAAAATGCTCATCATCACTGGCCATCAGAGAAATGCAAATCAGAACCACAATGAGATACCATCTCACACCAGTTAGAATGGCGATCATTAAAAAGTCAGGAAACAACAGGTGCTGGAGAGGATGTGGAGAAATAGGAACACTTTTACACTGTTGGTGGGATTGTAAACTAGTTCAACCATTATGGAAAACGGTATGGCGATTCCTCAAGGATCTAGAACTAGAAGTACCATATGACCCAGCCATCTCATTACTGGGTATATACCCAAAGGATTATAAATCATGCTGCTCTAAAGACACATGCACACGTATGTTTATTGCGGCACTATTCACAATAGCAAAGATTTGGAATCAACCCAAATGTCCATCAGTGACAGACTGGATTAAGAAAATGTGGCACATATACACCATGGAATACTATGCAGCCATAAAAAAGGATGAGTTTGTGTCCTTTGTAGGAACATGGATGCAGCTGGAAACCATCATTCTCAGCAAACTATCGCAAGAACAGAAAACCAAACACCACATGTTCTCACTCATAGGTGGGAACTGAACAATGAGATCACTTGGACTCGGGAAGGGGAACATGACACACCGGGGCCTATCATGGGGAGGGGTGAGGGGGGAGGGATTGCATTGGGAGTTATACCTGATGTAAATGACGAGTTGATGGGTGCTGACGAGTTGATGGGTGCAGCACAGCAACATGGCACAAGTATACATATGTAACAAACCTGCACATTATGCACATGTACCCTAGAACTTAAAGTATTATAATAATAATAATAAAGAAAATATGGTACATATATACCATGGAATACTATGCAACTATAAAAAGGAACGAGATCATGTATTTTGCAGGGACATGGATGGAGCTGGAAGCCATTATCCTCAGTAAAGTAATGCAGCAACAGAAAACCAAATACCACATGTTCTCACTTATAAGCAGGAGCTGAACAATGAGAACACATGGACACAGAGAGGGGAACCACACACATGGGCCTGTTGGTGTGGGGCAAAGGGAGGAAGAACATCAGGAAAAACAGCTAATGCATGCTGGACTTAATACCTAGATGATGTGTTGATAGGTGCAGCAAACCACCATGACACACATTTACCTATGTAACAAACCTGTACATCCTGCACATGTACCCTGGAACAGAAAATAAAACAAAACAAAACAAAACAAAAGAAACAAACAAAAATGGCCATTCTGGCTGGGGTAAAGTGGTATCTCATTGTGATTTTAACTTGCATTTCCCTGATCATTAGTGTTGTTGAACATTTTTTCATATGTTTCTTGGCTATTTGTATATCTTCTTTTGAGAAATGTCTATTCATGTCATTTGCCCACTTTTTATTTGGATTTTTTTTTTCCTATGCTGATTTGAGTTCCTTATAGATTCTGGATATTAGTTATTTGTCAGATGCATAGTTTGTAAATATTTTCTCTAATTCTATAGGTTGTCTGTTTACTCTGTTGATCATTTCTCTTGCTGCATAGAAGCTTTTTAGTTTAATTAGGTCATACCTATTTATTTTTATTTTCATTGCATATGCCTTGGGGGCCTTAGTCATAAATTCTTTGCCTAGGCAAATGTCCAGAAGAGTTTTTCCTAGGTTTCTTCTGGATTTTTTGTTTCAGATCTTAGATTTAAGTCTTTGATCCATCTTGAGTTAACTTTTGTATAAAGTGCAAGATAGGGATCCAGTTTCATTTTTCTATATGTGGCTGTCCAATTTTCCCAGCACCATTTATTGAATAGGGTGTCCTTTCTAGAGTTTATGTTTTTTTGTGCTTTGTCAAAGATCAGTTGTTTGTAAGTATTTGGCTTTATTTCTGGGTTCTCTGTTCTGTTCAATTGGTCTATGTGCCTGCTTTTATGCCAGTACCATGCTGTGTTGGTTACCATAGCCTTATGGTATAATTTGAAATTGAGTAATATGATGCCTCCAGATTTGTTCTTTTTGCTTAGGATTGCTTTTGCTATTTAGGCTCTTTTTGATTCCATGTGAATTTTAAGATTGTTTTTTCTGAGTCTGTGAATAAATGACATTGGTATTTTGATAGAGATCGCATTGAATCTGTAGATTGCTATTGGCAGTGTGGACATTTTAGCAATATTAATTATTCCAATCCATGAGCATGGGATGTATTTCCATTTGCTTGTGTCATCCATGATTTCTTTCGGCGGTGTTTTGTAGTTTTCCTTGTAGAGATCTTTCATCTCCTTGGTTAAATATATTCCTAGGTATTTTTGTGTGTGTAGCTTTTGAAAGGGGGATTGAGTTATTGATTTGATTCTCAGCTTAGTCCTTTTTGGTATATAGCAGTGTTATTGGTTTATGTACATTGATTTTATAATCTGAGACTTTACTTGATTCATTATCAAGTCTCGGAGTCTTTTGTAAGAGTCTTTAGAGTTTCTTGGTATAAGATCATATTGTTGACTTCCTCTTTTCCAATTTGGATGCCTTTTATTTCTTTCTCTTGCCTTATTGCTCTGGCTAGAACTTCCACTACTATGTTGAATAGGAATGGTGAAAGTCGACATCCTTGTCTTCTTCTCTTTGTTACAGGAAATGCTTTCAACTTTTTTCCATTCAGTATGATGTTGGTTGTGTGTTTGTGATATTTGGCTTCTATTATTTTGAGGTATGTTCCCTCTATGACTAGTTTTTTGAAGGTTTTATCAAATGCTTTTCTGAGATTCTGCATTTTATCAAATGCTTTCTCTGTGTCTATTGAGATGATCATATGGCTTATGTTTTTAATTCTGTGTATGCGATGAATCACATTTATTGACTTGGGTATGTTGAACTATCCCTGCATTCATGGGATGAAACCCACTTGATCATGGTGAGTTATTTTTTCAATGTGCAGTTGGATCCAGTTTGCTACTATTTTGTTGAGGATTTTTGCATGTATATTCATCAGAGACATTGGTCTGTAGTTTTCTTTTTGTCGTTGTTGTTATATCCTTTCCTGGCTTTGGTATTAGAGTGAAAGAGGCTATAGAATGAGTTGGAAAGGATTTCCTCCTTCTCAATCTTTTAGAGTAGTTTCAGGAGGCTTGGTCCTATTTCTTCTTTGAATGTCTGGTAGAATTCAGCTGTGAATTCATCTGGTCCTGGGCTTTGTTGTTGTTGTTGTTGCTGGCAGATTTTTTTTAAATTACTGATTCAGTCTTACTGCTTGTTATAAGTCTGTTCAGGATTTCTATTTCTTCCTGATTCAAGCTAGGAGGTTGTATGTTTCTAGGAACTTATACATTTCCTCCAGGTTTTCTAGTCTGTATGCGTAGGGGTATTTATAGCAGTGTCAAATGATCTTTTGTATTTCTGTGTTGTCAGTGGTAATGTCTCCATTTTTATTTCTAAATGAGATTATTTGACTCTTCTCTCTTTTTTATGGTTAATCTAGCTAGTGGTTTATCCATTTTGTTTATCTTTTCAAAGAACCAACTTTTCATTTGATTGATCTTTTGTATTTTGTTTCAATTTTAGTTGGTTCTGTTCTGATCTTTGTTATATCTTTTCTTCTGGTAGCTTTTGGGTTTGGTTTTTTCTTATTTCTCTAGTTCCTTGAAGTGAAATGTTAGGTTGTCAATTTGTGATCTTTCTGCTTTTTGCGGTAGGCATTTAGCATTATAAACTTTTCTCTTAGTACTACTTTTGCTGTATTCCAGAGGTTTTGACAACTTTGTCAACTGTTATCATTCATTTTGAAGAATTTTTAAATTTCCATCTTGATTTCATTATAAACACAAAAATCATTCTGGAAGAGGCTGTTTAATTTCCATGTATTTGTTTAGTTTTGAGGATTCAGTTTGGAATTGATTTCTAGCTTTGTTCGTCTGTGATCTGAGAAGATACTTGGTATAATTTTGGTTTTTAAAAATTTATTGAGACTTGTGGCCTATCATATGGTCTATCTTAGAGGATGTTCCATGTGCTGATGAGAAGAATGCATATTCTGAAGTTATTGGGTAGAATGTTCTGTGTATATCTGTTAGGTCTGTTTGTTCTAGAGTATAGTTTAAGTCCAGTTTGTCTCTGTTGATTTTTTCCCGTGATGATCTGTCCAGTGTGGTCAGTGGAGTGTTGAGTCCCCCACTGTTACTGTGTTGCTGTCTATCTCTTTTCTTAGGTATGACAGTAACTGTTTTATGAATCTAGGTGCTCCACATTTACATTGTTATATCTTCTTGTGGAATTGTCAGTTAATTAAATTGTTGAAGAGGATAGGTGAAACCAGAGCTCTGTGGGTGAAAGAGAGCCCACCCTACCCACATCCAGGTGGGTTTTGATCGACATTATGGGGGTCTGGTCCATGAAATGGCTATAAACCTTCCACCGTTTAATGACATCCAGCTCATAGGTCTCAACCATTTCACATACTCAGTGATTGCAAAATGAAGAAATGAGAAGGTGATCTCATTTCCCCATGGCATAGGAGAAAGAGTATAGCAGAGAACAGGGATGCAAATCTCTGTTCTTTAACACACTTGTCGTGTGTCTTGTAGAAAATTACTTTAACTTACCCTTGACTTGCTCATCTGTAAAAAAATGCAACGCTAATCCCTTCCTCACCATTTATTGAGAAAATTAAGAATTGATAATAATTATAATAGATTCTCCATAAAATGCAAATACTGTGTTTCAGTAACTAGACTGGAACATAGATTATCTTTTATTCTTGTATATGATTTGAAGATCCTATACAAATGAAAAAAAGAGACTCAGAGAAGTAAAGCACAACAAGACTCAAACTCATATCTGTCTTGCTTGAAATTCCATCATCTTTCCACAAAGCCATGATACCTTGCTAAGATAATACATGTGAAAGTGCTTTGTATTGTATTATAAAGCCCCAAATTGATAGGAATTATTGTTATAATTTAGTTTACTAAGTTGGAAATTCTACTGAAAAATAAAATTAGTTTTATTGGCTGTAATTTGTCCTCAGTGAACCTTGTGGCCTCCTGTGAGTTTCTTTTAAAAATATACTCACAAATTATCTTTCAATAATTTGTTTGTAGAAATGATAAGTTTATAAGTTCTAGAATCATCTCTTGTTTCTTAAAAACATCAGCACATTTATTCTTCTACAGGTTTCTGGCACCTCTCCCATTGAGAAATATGGCATTTTTGTCGTTTTTGGTTTTGCCTACAAAATGCTTACATGAAACAGAGAAACTAGACAATAAGTAGAAAGTTATATAAAATATAGTCAAGTACTAAAACGAATGACAGAGAAATGTTCAAGATAGTCAGGAAAGGGGTCAATGTGGGCTATAGGTATCAGCAAAGGCAAGGACTCTAACCCTAAACTCTTAAGAGATGAGTCTTTGAGTGTAGACTTTTCCATAATCAAGCAAAGAGACACTCTTTGTGCTTCTTGGAGATCTCAGGAATCTGTTTGCGTTATTCTGTGCCTGCGCAGTCTCCTTTCTCTGTGAATTGGTGCCTAACAGCAAAGCTGAACCTCAAGGCTATCTGGTTACCCCTGTGAAGCTGTGGTCAGTGCCCTGAAACACACTGAGCCAAGAGAAGCCGTCAGAGGAGTCTGTGGGGAATCCTATGATGACAGAAGAGCAGAGGAGTAGTCATTGCCCAGAATGTCTGCAAAATGGAGCTGCAACAAGCCCAGGCACATGTGATTTTCAATTTATGAATATTCCAAATGTGTATTGAGACTTTATACCAGGCACTGGGCTAAGTGCTTCAGATAGAAAGTCAAGCTAAACATGTTTCCTAGGATGTTTCTCACAGAGACAGAGCTTGAGTTGACTTTTGAGCAGGCACTAGATATTGGTTGTATGAAAAGGACTGGTAAGGGGAGGTAAGGCATGCCAAATAGGGGAAGCAGCTGAGGGAAAGGAAGCAAAGATGCATCAAATAACTTGTCAAATTTGGGAAACTGCAAATGCTGCTGGATGACCACATAATATGTTTACTGTAAGAGAGCGATGGGGGCAGAGTGGTCAGCAGCCAGATGGTGAAGAACTTTGATTGCTGAGATAGGGAGTTTGCACTCTTATTCTGAAAATGACAGTGGTCATTGAAGGATTGTAATCAACAAAGTGAAATGATTATAACTGTCATTTAGAAAGAGGGCTGTTATAAGTGGTATGGAGGATTAATTGAAAAAGGACCATTCCAAACCCAGAGTCCAGTTAGGTTGCTGTGGCAGTAATCAAGGTTAGAAGGATGGATACTAACTAAAGCCATAGTCAGTGGTGGAAATGGGGCAGAGAAGACAAGTACAAATGATATTGGAGGAGATGGAATTAGCGACCTTGGCAAGAGGGAGGATGAGATGAGAAGAACGTGGTTGTGGTAGAGGGGAGAGTCTAGAGTGATTCTCACATTTTTTATTTGGTTCATGGTATTGATGAAGTTTCATCTTATGATAGAGCATAAGAAGGGAGGGTCAAGTTTTGGTGGTAAAATGATGTCTTCCATATGTTGAGATTTGGGTCTGCAGGGTTTCTAAGTCATATTTTTAGGTGGCAATTTTATATAAGAATCTAAATCTCATTTGAGAAATGAGGAGGGTAAGAGTGGGGAGACAGATATTCACCAATGTTTAAAAATGGTGGTTTGAACTTACGGATTGACTTGGGAGGAGCAGATACCAATAACCAATATTTTGAAGTATCTTTTTCTCTAAGAACTGTCTCTCACCTAGCCCCTAAGTGGCATGTTTGTGCTGTGTGACTTTACCATATGTTCTAAGAGTCATAGCCAATTGGCCCAAGCTGGACCAATAAAATAATGTCGGACAGGGAATCCAAGATTGAAAAATCCTTGCACAATAACTTGGTAAGCTTTTGACTGTGGAGATATAAAGTCAGGTACTGTGTGGCAGTCTAGTTGGCTATAAAAAAGCTAAACAATTTAAGTCTAGAGGAATAGGATTGAGGCTGGGGGAAAAGACGAGAAAGAGAAACTGCATAATTCCTTATAGCTTTTGAGGCTCTGATAATCCTTCATGAAGCCTTGGCGCCTTCAGAAACCTTAGAATCCTTCCAATATGTGCCACTTCACTCCCTCAAACATCCTTATTTTTTTCTTAAAGTTGTAGAAAATTAAAAGTGCTACATAAACCCAGAGGAAAAATTAGAATAATACCATTTTTAAACCCCTAATGAAATGATGAATTTATGCAATATTAATAGCTGCTAACATCACAAAAAATAAGCCATCTCCAAATGGAAGTACACAGTATTATCATGATATATTACTACCAGAAAATCAAACTTGAGTCCGATTAAGTATCTAAATCTCAATAGTTTACAGGAAATACAAAGTCCACAGGATCATGTTAAACTATACCAAGGGAATGAAATTGGGAATATTCAGACTATGGAAAGCACTACCAGACACGCTATCCAATTTCATCATGTAAAAAAAAGAGATGTTGATGTGATCCAATAAGTTAAATGAGACTTAAGGGACACATGAATAAATTTTAACATATAGACCTTATTTTGATCTTGACTCACAGTTTTTAAAAGTTGTGAGATAATTAGGGAAATTGGTTCATGCACTGCATATTTTATATTAAAGAATTATCATCTTTTAATACAAGGATGCTCTTATGACTATGTATCTCTTAAAAGAGTCTCATACATTTGATACCTATACTTAAGTATTAACAGATGAAGAAATATAATTGCTGGGATTTCCTTCAAAATTATCCAATGTGGCAGAGCAAAGTGAGGAGTATAGATGAATAAAATTGGCTCTGGAATTGACAATACTTGAATCTGGGGGTCCATCATATTATTCTCTCTACTTTGTATATGTTTTAAATTTTCCATAATAAACGTTTTTTTTTGTTTTTTTTTTTTTTTTTTTTTTTTTTTGAGACGGAGTCTGGCTCTGTTGCCCAGGCTGGAGTGCAGTGGCCGGATCTCAGCTCACTGCAAGCCCCGCCTCCCGGGTTTACGCCATTCTCCTGCCTCAGCCTCCCGAGTAGCTGGGACTACAGGCGCCCGCCACCTCGCCCGGCTAATTTTTTTTTTGTATTTTAGTAGAGACGGGGTTTCACCGTGTTAGCCAGGATGGTCTCGATCTCCTGAACTCGTGATCCGCCCGTCTCGGCCTCCCAAAGTGCTGGGATTACAGGCTTGAGCCACCGCGCCCGGCCAATAAACGGTTTTAAAATATATATATAAGAGCATTGAGGCCAGGTGCAGTGGCTCACGCCTGTAATCCCAGCACTTTGGGAGGCTGAGGCAGGCGGATCACGAGATCAGGAGATTGAGACCATCCTGGCTAACGCAGTGAAACCCTGTCTCTACTAAAAATACAAAAAATTAGCTGGGCATGGTGGTGGGCACCTGTAGTCCCAGCTACTTGGGAGGCTGAGGCAGGAGAATGGCGTGAACCCGGGAGGTGGAGCTTGCAGTGAGCTGAGATCACACCACTGCACTCGAGCCTGGGTAACAGAGCAAGACTCCGTCTCAAAAAAAAAAAGCATTGACATACCTATGAATGCAAGACCAGATTAACATCTGAATATCAAATAATGAAATATACATATCAATAGAATAAAAAACAAAAATCATAAGATCATCTCAATAGATGCAGAAAAAGCATTTGATGAAAATCTAACACCACTTCATGATAAAAACACCTAACAAACTGGCAATAGAAGGGGACTTTCTCAACCTGATAAGGGCCATTTACAAAAAGCTCACAGCCAACATGATACATACCTGTGGAAAACTTAGTGCTTTCCCTCAAAATATTAAGAACAAGACAAGGATGTCTTCTCTTGCGTCTTTTTTTTTTTTTTTTCCTTTTGGAGACAGGGTCTCTTTCTGTCACCCAGGCGTGATCTCGGCTCACTGCAACCTGTGCCTCATGAGTACAACCAATTCTCATGCCTCAGCCTCCTGAGCAGCCAAGATTACAGATATGCACCACCACGCCTGGCTAATTTTTGTATTTTTAGTAGAGGTGGGTTTTCACCATGTTGGCCAGGCTGGTCTCGAACTACTGCCTCCGGTGACCTGCCCGCTTGGGCCTCCCAAAGTGCTGGGATTACAGGTGTGAGCCACCGTGCCCAGCCCTCTTGCCCCTTCTATTCAACATTGTACTGGAGGCTCTAGCCAGTACAACTAGACAAGAAAGTTAAATAAAAAACATACACAGTGTAAAGGATGAAATAAAACTGACTCTCTTTCAGATGATATAATCTTGTAAACAGATCTTATAAAATCCTAAAGAACCTGCTAAAATTATTAGAATAATATGACAAGTTTAGTAAGATTGTAGGGTATAAGAGCAATATACAAAAATCAATTGTATTTCCATGTACTAGCAATGAACAGTCTGAAAATGAAATTAAGAAAATTCCATTTATAATAGCAGTAAAAAATAAGTCAACTAAAATACTTAGGAATTAATTTAACAAAATAAGTGGAAAACTGTACTTGGGAAATGACAAGACATTTTTGAAACAATTAAAGACCAAATAAGTATAAAGACACATCACATTCTCAGATCAGAAGACTTAAAATTGTGAAGATGACAAAACAGCTCAAAGTGATTCATATATTCGATGCAGTCACTGTTAAAACTCCAGCTTGCATCTTTTCGGAAATGGACAAGCTGATTCTAAAATTCATATGAAGAGGCAAGGGAACAAGAATCACCAAAGAATCTTGAAAAAGAGCAATGTTGGAGAACTCACACTTTCTGATTTTAAAACTTACTACAAAGATACATTAATCAGAAGTGTGGCACTGGCATAAGGATAGATTTATAACTCAAGGAAATAGAATTGAGAGTCCTGCAGTAAAACTCTCACATTTACAGCCAGTTAATTTTTTAAAAGAGTGCTTTGGAATTTAGATCTTAAGAAAGAATCCATATTTTCTGACTCCCAGTACGGTGCTCTTTCCACTAAACAATATTCACTGAAAGAACAGGGCAGCCTCTACTGGGTTGGGGGAGGAGACAAAGGGGGGTGGTGGCCCTACTTAATTTTGGTGACTTTAATATAGCCCATTCTACAACAGAGTTAAAATCTTGCAAACATGTAAAAAGAGTCCATGAAAATCAGAGCTTGTAAAAAGAAAAAAAAAAAAGGAATGGAGGAAAGGAAAGAAGACACTAACTACAACTCCTGTGATGCCGATCACAACAGCAGTCAACTCTCATGTGACATTCACTAAATGCTGGGCATATTTCTAAATGTTTTAAATTGATTGACTCATTTAATAGTCACCAAAACTATAATAAGTATCATTACCATCTCATTATATAGATGAGAAAACTCAGCACCACGAGTTTATATAACTTACCCATAATCAGAGAGTTGTAAATATGAAGACAGTGATTCTCAGTCCTGATTGCACAGCAGAATCCTCTCAGCAACTTGCAAAACACCAGTGCTCTGCCTGCCCCTCAGAGCAATTCAATCAGACTCTATGGTGGGTTTTTAAATCTCCCCAGGTGATTCCAGTGTGCAGCCAAGGATAAGAACAATTGTATTGAGCTGCAGTCAATTCCTTCTCATTGAACAGGGTGAGAAGCCTGCTCACCTGATATACAGAACCTCTGGATTGAAAGACAGAAAGTGGTCCCAGAATCTCATCCCATGAGAACTTAAAAATAAAAATTCTCAGGCCTCAATCCACACCTTGGATCAGTCAGAAACCCTTTGATGGGTTGTCTCTAAGGTGACATCTAATGTTTAAACTCTGCATTCCCCTGATTGCTCCCTAATTTTCAGGACTGATTTAAGTTCCTAGTGAAAGGAGATTTTCTTAAACTACAGACAAACACATTCTAATTTCCAGCTGTGAGAAGTCAGTATAGCAAACTGACTTCAGCAGAGCTGAGAAAGGCACCCAGAGGCATTCTTAGCTATGAGGAGGCAGTCAGTATGGGATACTGAATGCTCGAGGTCAGAGGCACGAGAAAGAATTGTCAGGTGCAGAAAGCAGATGTGGAAAGGTTGAGAACGAATTTTATCCTCTTCACAGTGTCATGTATTTCTCCCCCTGGTTTGTGATAATCTGCTACTCTCTCAGAAGCAGAGGAGGATGAAAAGTAAGAAACACTAAATCATTGCAGTAAAACACTTCCTTTTTTTGAGACAGAGTCTTGCTCTGTCGCCCAGGCTGGAGTGCAGTGGTGTGATCTCGGCTCACTGCAACCTCCACCACCTGGGTTCAAGCAGTTCTCCTGCCTTGGCCTCCTAAGGAGCTGAGATTACAGTCATGCGCCACGACACCCGGCTAATTTTTGTATTTTTAGTAGAGACACAGTTTCGCCATGTTGGCTAAGCTGGTCTCAAACTCAGCCTCAGGTGATCCGCCCACCTCGGCCTCCCAAAGTGTTGGGATTATAGGCATGAGCAGCCGTGCCCAGACAAAACACTTGTTTTAAGAAACAGCTGTATTCGTTTCCTGGAGCTTCCAAAACAAAATACCACAAACTGGGTGGCTTAAACAACTGAAACATATTGTCTCACAGTTCTGGAGGCTGGAAGTCCAAAATCAAGGTGTCAGCAGGGGTGGTTCCTTCTAACGGCTGTGAGGGAAGATCTGTTCCAGGCCTCTTTCCCACCTTCTGGTGCCCTCAGGTTATCCCTTGCTTATAGATGACACTCTCCCTATGTCTTCATATCTCTCCCTTCTGCACGTGTTTGTCTGTATCCAAATTCCTGCCCCACTCCCCTTTTTTTCAAATCCTGACTTTGCCACTTGCCAGCTATGTGTGTGCCTTGGGCAAGTCACTTCATGTCCTCAAGTCTCAGTTTCCTCATCTGTAAACTGGGCAGAATTAAGAATACCTATTTCACAGTATCATTGTGAGAAGAAATGAAATAATATATAAAGTTCATGGCACAGAATCTGGCATGTAGCCAGTGCTCTAAAAATGGCAGATGTCATCATTCTTAATGGTTATTTCTTTTAATCCTTATGAGAACCACGTAGGACAGGTTATTATTATCCCCATTGTACTGACGAAGAAATGGGTTCAGAGAGGTTGAGTAACTTGCCCAAACTCACGTAGCTAGTGAGTCAGTCATAGAACTAGAGTTTGAATCTGTATTTGTTCCTTAACACCTGCTACCAAGGTAAGACTCCTACGAGCTGCTTTCTGTAAAGGGCAGAGTTGTAATCTTTTCTCCTTGGGGCTGGATCCACCTACAGGAAGCTTTCTATGGCTGGCAGATTTTTGTTGTTGTTGTTGCTTTGTTTTTCCTGTTTTTGAATTTTGTTTTATTTATTTACTTGTATGTTTGTTTGTTTTGAGACGGAGTCTCGCTCTGTCACCAGGCTGGAGCATAGTGGTGCGATCTCGACTCACAATAACCTCGGCCTCCCAGGTTCAAGTGATTCTCCTGCCTCAGCCTCCCGAGTAGCTGGGATTGCAAGCACCTGTGACCACGCCCAGCTAATTTTGTGTATTTTTAGTAGAGATGGAGTTTTGCCATGCTGGTCAGGATGGTCTCCATCTCTTGACCTCCTGATCCGCCCACCTCGGCCTCCCAAAGTTCTGGGATTACAGGCATGAGTCACCACGCCCAGCCTATTTTTAATTGTATAAACATATGGAGTACAATTGTAATTTTGTTACAAGCATAGATTGTGTAGTGGTCAAATCAGGGCATTTAGGGTATACATCACCTGAATAACATACATTGTACCCAACATACATTGTACCCGTTAAGTATTTTCTCTTTATCCACCCTTCTCTCACCCTCTCACCCTTCTGAGTCTCATTGTCTGGCATTCCACTCTCTACATCCACATGTACACATTTTTAGCACCCCCACTTGGAGTGAGAACATGCAGTATTTGACTTTCTGTGTCTAACTTGTCTCACTTCAGATAATGACCTCCAATTCCATCTATGTTGCTGCAAAAGACATGATTTCATTCTTTTTATGGCTGAATAGTATTCCAGTGTGTAAATGTACCTCATTTGCTTTATCTAATCATCTGTTGGTAGACATTATGTTGATTCCATATCTTTGGTATTGTGAATAGTGCTGTGATAAACATGCGAGTGCAAGTATATTTTTGATGTATTGATTTCTTTTCCTTTGGAATGATAGTCAATAGTGGGACTGCTGGATCGATGGTAGTTCTATATTTAGTTCTATGAAAAATCTCCATACTATGGATAGAGTTCATATTATGGGTAGAGGTTGTATTAATTTACATTCCCACCAACAATCCAACAGTGTTCCCTTTTCTCTGCATCCTCACAAACATCTGTTTGGTTATTATTATTATTTTTTTGTCTTTTTAATTATAGTCATTCCTACTGAAGTAAGGTGATATCTCATTGTGGTTTTAATTTGCATTTCTCTGATGATTAGTGATGCTGAGCATTTTTTCCCATGCCTGTTGTCCATATGTATGGCTTCTTTTGAAAAATGTCTATTCATATCCTTTTCCCACTTTTTAATGAAATTATTTGGATTTTGTTGTTGTTGTTGAGGTCCTTATATATTGTAGATATTAGTCTCCTGTTGAATAAATAGTTTGTGAATGTTTTCTCCAATTCTGCAGTTTGCCTGTTCACTCTGTTGATTTTTTTTTTTTTTTTTTGCTATGTAGAAGCTTTTTGGTTTAATTAAGTCTCATTTAACTATATTTGTTTTTGTTGCCTGTGCTTTTGAGGTCTTAGTCATAAATTATTTGCCTATATCAGTGTCCAGAAGAATTTTCCCTAGGGTTTCTTCTAGTATTTTTATAATTTCAGGTCTTATGTTTCAATCTTTAATCCATCTTGAGCTGATTCTTTTAGGTAGTGAGAGAGAGGAGTAGTTTCATTCTTCTGCATATGGATATCCAGTTTTCTCAGCACCATTTATTGAAAGGGGTGTCCTTTTCCCCATGTATGTTCTTGTCTGCTTTGTCAAAGATCAGTTGGATGTAAATATGTGGCTTCATTTATGGGCTCCGTATTCCTTTCCACTAATCTGTCTATTTTTATATTGGTACCATGCTGTTTTGGTTACTACAGCCTTGCAAAATAATTTGAAGTCAGGTAATGTGATGCCTCCAGCTTTGTTCTTTTTGCTTACAATTGCATTGGCTGTTCAGGCTCTTTTATGGTTTCATATGAATTTTAGAATTATTTCTTCTAATCCGTGAAAAAAATGAAGTTGATATTTTGATAAGAATTTCACTGAATCTGTTGTCATTTTATTGATATTAATTATTCTGATCCATGAGCATGAAATGTTTTGCATTTGTTTGTGTCATCTACAGTTTCTTTCATCAGTGCTTTGTAGCTTTCCTTGTAGAGATTTTTCATTTCCGTGGCTACATTTATTCCTAGGTATTTTGTTTTTTGTATCCATTGTCAATGTAATTGCTTTCTTGATTTCTTTCTCAGCTAGATCACTATTGGTGTATAGAAATACTACCGATTTTTGCACATTGATTTTTGTATCCTGCAACTTTACTAAATTCATGTATCAAATCTAGGAATTTTTTAGTGGTGTCTTCAGGTTTTTTTCATTTTATTTATATTTATTTTATTATTATTATTTTTTTTAGAGATGGGGTCTTGCTCTGTTGCCCAGGTTGGAGTGCAGTGGTGTGATCATAGCTCACTGTAGCCTTGAACTCCTGGGCTCGAGGGATCCTCCCACCACAGCCTCCCAAGTAGCTGGGACTATAGACATAAGCCATCATGCCCAGCTAATTTTAAAAAATTTTGTTTTAGAGACAAGGTCTTGCTGTGTTGCCCAGGCTGGTATCAAACTCCTGACCTTAGTCATCCTCTTTGCTTGAGCCTCGTGAATCTGAAATTATAGTCACAGCCATTGCACCTAGCTAGGTTTTTCTAAATATAAGATCATAACATTAGAAAACAGGGAGAATTTGACTTCCTCTTTTCCAATTAAAGTACCTTTTATTTCTTTGTCTTACCTGACTTTTCTGGTGAGGACTTGTAGTCCTATGTTGAATAGGAGTGGTAAAAGTGGGCATCCTTGTCTTGTTTCAGTTCCTAGAGGAAATATTTTCAACTTTCCCCATTCAGTATGATGTAGGCTGTGGGCCTGTGATATATGGGTTTTATTGTGTTGAAGTATATTCCTTCTATGAGTAGTTTGTTGAGGGTTTTTATCATAAATGAACGCTGAATTTTATCAGATGCTTTTTCTGCATCTATTGAGATAATCATGTTTTTTGACCTTACTTCTGTTTATGTAATGTATCACTTTTATTGGTTTGCACATGTTGAACCATCCTTGCATCCTTACTATAAAACTCACTTGATCATGGTGTATTCTCGTTTTTGATGTGCTGTTAGATTTGATTTGCTAGTATTTTGTTGAGGATTTTTGCATTTATATTAATCAGGGATATTGGTCTGTAGTTTTCTTTTTTTGTTACGTCCTTCTCTGGTTTTGATAACAGGGTGATTTACTGGCCTTGTGGAATGAGTTAGGGAGAAATCCCTCCTCTTCCATTTTTTTGGAACAGCTTCAGGAGGATTAGTCTTAGTTCCTTGTACATTTGATGGAGTTTGTGAATCCATCTGATCCTGGGCTTTTCATCAACTTTGGACAAGAACAAATATTCTCTTTTTATAAGAACACCAGTCATATTAGATTAAGACCCACCCTAATGACCTCATTTTAACTCATCTGCAATGACCCTATTTCCAAATAAGTTTCATTCACAAATACTGGAGGTGAAGACTTTAATAATATGTTTTGTGGGGGACACAGTTCTATCCATAATACAACTCATGCCTTGCTCCCAACTTCTGGTTAACATCAGACCTGCACAAACTTTCCTTGGTCAATAGATTTCTTGAGCTTTCAGTTTTCTGTCTCTAATTTAGGGCTGTGTGCCCTCCAGGCACATTCCTCAGTACTTCCTACCTGGAGAAGAATCAGGGAGTACTGCAGCTTCCTGCAGGAGTTCTCTCCAGCAAAGAAAGGCCTCAAAGACATCTTGCTAGAGATAATTGTCAGGCAACTATTGCATGGAGAAGAAGCAGAGCTGGGAGGACCCTCAGGGGTCATATGGCCATTTTACAGAGGAATGGACTGGGTCCCAAAACAATTAAGTCATTCTTGTCCAGGTATATGTCAGAACCAGGCTGCCAGCTCAGTCTTCTCATTTGAAGTCTGATACTTTTCTCATTCCACTTATGACAAGCTCAGCTCTGTCCTAGACATTATGAGGGAACCAAAAATATATGTAATATTTCATTGAGCTAAAAGTGCACATTATTTCACATTTTTGAATCTCCAAAATAGAGATGCTATTTCCATTTGATGGCATGTCTAATCGGCAGCATTTTCACTTTTTTAGTAGAACATAACAACAAACATACTTCTTACTTGGGAGTCTTAAACCCAAGAAAAATTTGGTTTAAGGAGTATCCCCAACCTCTAGGGAGTCTCCCATCTAATTTGGAAAATGAGATTGTGTCATTTGGTGTCACAAGAAATAGTGTAAGACAGAACATAATTGAGATGTATGTGTGAACAGCTTTGACTTATATAAGGCAATACAAAGACTGAAAATTCACTACCAGTTTTTCCTGAACCCTTCCCATGACTTCCTCTTGCTCTTCAGATTAAGGCAATCTCCTTACGGGGGCCTCAAGCCCTGGCATGCCCTGGATCTTGCTAGTTTCCATTCTCATCTTTCAGCACACGTCTTTACTCCCACTACAGTGGTCCTTTCATGCTCATTCCCACCACATAGATTTTGCTCATGCTGTTTCCCTTTCCTGGAGTGCCTTTCTTCCAGTGGGGTTCACTTCCTTGGAGAAACCTTCCCTGAGTCTCTGCCCAGGTCAAATCTGTTCCTTACAGGGCCTCAAAGCAACATGTCTCTTTCCTTCTTAGCCCTTGCTATGGACACATACAGTTCTACATGCATTTGATTATTTGATTAATACCAGTTTCCTCCATTACACTTGTAACTCCTTGAGAGTAGATTCCTGTCTTGTTTTCTCATCATTTATCCCAGAACCTAGCAGAGAGCCTGGTATGTATATGATGTCAGTAAGTATTTGTTGAATGAATTAATGATGAATATGTACATGTGTAGAGAAGATGTCATAATGGCTGTATGATTTGACCTTCATCTTGAGAAATGGTAGGCAGTAAAAAAGCACATATTGGGTCACACAAACATAAAGTAAAATCCCAACTCTGCCTTCAAAGGAATTATTGGAATAATTAAATTAAATAATATATAAAATATGTATATAGTGTCTAGAATGCAAATAATACTCAATAACTCATAGTTTTTCTTACTGGTTTTTGTGCACATCTGTAATGGGCTGTTCAGGGTGGGGGCATGCCTGATTGAATACTTTTGTCTATTTCTAGTGCCTTATACTTACTAAGTGTCCATCAATGTATATTGATGGAGTACCCTGCATTAAGGTTAAAAATGGTTTTTTATGTTGTTTGTTTGTTTTATGTTGTTTGTTTTACGTTCTGCTGCACAGGCTGGAGTGCAGTGGCACGATCTGGGCTCATTGCAGCCTCTGCCTCCCAGGTTTAAGCAATTCTCATGCGTCAGCCTCCCGAGTAACTGGGATTACAGGTGTGTGGCACCACGCCAAGGTAGTTTTTGTATTTTTAGTGGAGATGAGGTTTCACCGTGATGACCAGGCTGGTCTCGAACTCCTGATCTCAAGTGCTCCACCTGCCTCGGCCTCCCAAAGTGCTGGGATTACAAGCATGAGCCACAGTGCCTGGCCAAGGTTAAAAATGTTTTTGAGGAAAAGTACAGGAATGATTGAATTTGCTTTGTACCTAGATCCATATCTAACTAGGAACTATAAAAGTCACCTTCATTTTTTTTTTTTCTTTAAGCCCCATGCCAGCCTGGATACCTTTGTCATTTTTAAAGAAATTATTTATGAATGGTAAGAAATCATTCAGAAATGATTTAGGGAAATTTATCCAATCTCCCTCTCAGTGCAAATGTTTCTCATGCAATACCTGTGATTCAGCATCTTTTTCAGGTTTGTCACCAGTCCAGAGCTTTAAGGGGGAAAGAATCCCCTAAAACAACTGATGTAGTCAAGGGGTCCATCAATACTACTGGCTACGAGATTCCACTGTAGCCCCCAGGGCTGCCCACGGGGCTATCTTGGTTCTTGGCTATTTTCTCTGGTTGTCATTTTTGTCTGCAATCCCTATAATACAGAAAGTTTGACTCAGTGTGTTTAAGGATCAATTTCTTTTCTTTCATTATGCCTAGATTCTAGTGAGTCTTTTCAATCCTTGAATATTGACGTTTTTTTCAGCACAGAAACATTTAAGTCTGTTTTTACCTTTGACCATTGCTTCTAGCTCCATTTTACAGCACTCTTTGTTCATACCTTGAATCTCTAATCTCTTGTCTCCAATTCTCTCTTTATGTCTTTATGACTTTGTTTTCTTTTTGTTAATTTTTAAATTTTGAGATCATTGTAGATTTGCATTGTAGATTCACATTGTAATTGTAAGGCATGATACATACACATCCCATGTACCCTTTGCTCAGGTTTCTCAGAGTAATATCTTGCCAAAATACAGTACAGCATCACAACCAGGATGTTTACATTTACATGATCCACTAATCTTATTCAGATTTTCTGTTTTACTTGTACTGGTGTGGGTATGAGTATCTGGGTGAGAGTGCGTGAAAGCATATGTACTACTTAGTGTAATACTTAGTTATGTGTAACTTTATTACATATGTTGGTCCATGTATACGCCACCACAGTCAAGACAGTTTTATCTCCACAAATATCACCCATGCTGCTCTTTTATAACCACATCCATCTCCCTTCTGCCCCACTTCATACTTTGTTTTTGTTATAGTTGTTGTTGCTTTTTGAGACAGAGTCTCACTTGTCTCCCAGGCTGGAGTGCAATGGTGTGATCTTGGCTCACTGCAACCTCTGTCTCCTGGGTTCAAGTGATTCTCCTGCCTCAGCCTCATGAGTAGCTGGGATTACAGGCACCTGCCATCATGCCCAGCTAATTTTCGCATTTTGTAGATACAGGGTTTCACCACATTGTCCAGGCTGGTCTTGACCTCAGGTGATCTACCAAAGTGTTGGAATTACAGGCGAGCTGCCGTGCCTGGCCCCCAACTTCACACTTTGCTCTTTTTCTCTGCATTAAAATTTTGTACTTGTCAACTCTATTATTGATTTGATTTTCTGCAATATTAATTCTACTCTTTACTGCCTCTAGTAAAAATGATAATTCTACTGTCATATTTTGTTTCCTCACAATCCTTTTTTAAAAATCTTATTTGTAAATCTTTTTTATACATCTTTATTTTTCCAGGTTTATTGATGTACAGTTCAGAAATTGTATAAATGTAGGTTATAAAACATGATGTTTTTATATGTATACATTATGAAATGATGACTACAATCAAGTTAATTAATACCTATCATCTCATTAGTTACCTTTGTGTGTGTGTATGTAGAACACTTGAGATCTACTCTTTTAGTAAATTTCAAGTATACAATACATTATTATTCATATATCTTGTTTTATTGTCCTCTTTTCCCTTTGTGGCTGTTTTCATATAAACATAAAATTGTGTAGAAGCCTGGAGAATCATCTAACCTAGGGAGGCAAATATGCTGACACACGTTTCTCTCCAATGGCAGACATTTCTGGTCAAATTTTGCTTATGGGATGCAGTACACCCAGCAAATACAACTAATTGATTGAGTATGGCCTGCAAAAGCAAGCCTGTTTGCCATTTGTGGTCTCTTCCAGTCCTTCATTTTACAGATGGAGAAACTAAGGACAAACAAGAGAGTGTGTACCAAACATGTTCAGGTAAGTTAGTGCTAGAATTCGTACTATCTGAAAACTGATGAAATGGAAAACCAGTGCCATTTGCATTCAGATAGTTCCAAGCGACTTGGCCTCAGGGAAGTTACTCATCTGTGTTGGATCTATGGTACTTCTGGAAGGTCAAGAACTCTCAGGAAGGATCTGCTGACAAAGCTATTTTTCAAAGAGGAGAAGGAAGGATAGAGGATCCCACCTCTAAGGCTTTACTATACTCGTTCTATTATTGGAGACTTCTCTTTTCAGCCTTTCTCTTCTGCTAGTCAAATCATGCTTTAAAAGCAAGTAGGATTTGACCAGGCGTGATGGGGATTACACGCCTGAAATCCCAGCACTTTGGGAGGCCAAGGTTGGCAGATCACCTGAGGTCAGGAGTTCAAGACCAGCCTGGCCAACATGGTGAAACCTCATCTCTACAAAAATACAAAAATTAGCTGGGTATGATGGCAGGTGCCTTTAATCCCAGCTACTCGGGAGGCTGAGGCAGGAGAATCACTTGAACCTGGGAGTCAGAGATTTCAGAGAGCCGAGATACAGCCACTGAACTCCAGCCTGGGCAACAGAGCGAGACTCCATCTCAAACAGCAACAACAACAAAAAAGCAAGTAGGATTCAATTAGGCTGTGTGTGATTAAAAATACAAAATAGCACTGGTGAGAATGGATATTGAAGGACAATTTGCAATCTCTAACCCAAAGGATACTACCATACTACCATACGTGTAGACCTCCCTTCAGAAGAGAGGCAGTTTTACTTAGTGGTTGGAGCCGTAGACTCTGGGTCCAGCTTACTGGGTTTAAAGGCTTATTAGCTGTGCTTACCTCTAGAGCTTATTAGCTGTGGTCCTTGAGTAAGTTACTTTATCTGTTTCTACTTCAGCTTCTTTATCTGTAAAATGAGGATTATAACATCAGTACCTACCTTATAGCAATGTTGCAAAGATTAAATAAATCAACATATGCAAAATGCTTGAAAGTGTTCCTGGCATAAAGTAAGCAATATGTAAGTATATAAATATAAGTGCAATTACCATTTTCACCATGTTCCAGACACAATGCATATATTGGTCTTATGAATTAGATATTTATTTTCTCATAAATGAAACAAAGACTTGGGAAGTTATATAACAAAAACTAATAAATACTGATAAAGAATAGAAAAGAGAAGGTTACTATTGCCAGTCTGGGGAAGTCCTTGAAAGCTTTGGGGAAGAGCAGGCAGATGAGTACAGATGAAAGGAAGGGGAGCAGTGAAACATGAATAGATGAAGAAAAAGAAAAACATTCCATGCAGTGTTGTGGGTGCCAGGTCTCCTGGGAGGGGATATTAGATGCCCAGACTTGGACCAGCAATGACATTCCATTCACTATGCATTGAATGAGCATCCATTAAGTACATACCATGAAGCAATTATGATGGGAAATGTAAGATAATACATGTAACCCTGGCCTCAGTATGTATTCTATATGTTCTGCCAAAATAGAATAAGTAGGGGAGGTAGAGATTGGTGACTTTCATGCCCAACCTTTTATTGAATTATTTTCTAATAAATTCCTGAGCACTGAGCAGATGAAATTTGCCAAAGAGATAATACTTTGAGGTCCATTCCTCTGTTACCAAAACTGTCATCAGAGTTTGTCTCCTCATTGGTAGCTTCAGAACAGACTTTGCAAACACAAATGCCATAGGGCCAAAAAGACCTTTGAATGTTACACAAGTGAAACATTCTGGATATAAGTGCAGAGGCATCAGAATGTAAAAATTGGGGTGAAGACTCTGGAAACCTAAGGAGCACACCGCCTGTACCAGGGATATCCATTCTTCACTTGCAGTGGGTTATTGCCCTGTCTTTCAATGCTTTAATAGAATCAGAAATGTAGTATGTAATGTAAAAGCTCCTTATTTTTAAAATACTGCATCAAATGTTGTAAACAAAATAGGTGTGCCAAACAAAACATATTCGAATGCCATTTTTTTAAACTCTTGGCTACCAGCTGGAGCTCAAACAATGACATGCAGTGAATGATCTTATCCTTTCCAGGTCTCTAAGAAAGCCCAAAGTCCCTGCCTCCCACCTTCCTCCCCTACAAATACCCCCACTACATCCCCTTGCTCCTACTGGCTCCCCAGACAACGAGCTGGACAAAATGACCCAAGAATCTTACTGCCAAAGGTATTGCTACCGAGGTTTCCGAGTTTCGAATCCCCAGTTTAGAGTGAGTCATCTCAAATTCAATTAGTGGAGAGTTCCTCTGGGTTCAGTCACCATTGGCAGAGGGGAAATGACTCAGACAGTGGAGCATGCAGTGCCTAATGGGTCCAGCATGTGGGGGCTTTTGAGATTGTTGGGCACGGTGCTCATGGTGCCCGAGGGGAGTACAAAGGGGGGCTGGAGGTTGCAACATGCTCTCAGCTCAACTCATTGTTGGCTCTTTTGGACTGAAAGATATTTGAGATATTTGTATTTGACCTCAAACATATGGTGGATCTAGCACCTCAAGGACATATATTATTACAAGCCTGTTGGCTCCTACTCCAGCCTCATTTCCTTCTGCCAGCCTGAACTGCACATTTTGCATTCTGGCATTACCAAACTATTGTAGTTCCCCAGGCTCTTTCTTGCCTCTATAACTTAGTGTCTGCCATTTTGTTTCCCTTGAATACCTGTATGTGCTTCCAGCAAACTCCTATGTGTGCTTTAAAACTCCAAACAGACATCACTACCTTTAGGAAAATATCTCTAACACCCCCCATTTGTTAAACTTGTATTCTTCCTTTGTCCATCTATAATTTGAACTTACTTTTCACATTATATAAAAACCATTTGCTTATCTGCCTGTCTGCCTAGTTAAGGAGAAGCCTTTAAGGTCAGAAAGCTTGTAATATTCTCCTTTACATATGAAAGTACCTTGTGCATGGGCAGGCAGTCCATCATAGTTCACAGAACAATCTTGGATTGAAATACCACACAGCTCTGAAATAACTCTGCGTGGCCTATCTCAATCCTATGGGCCAGACCAAAAGTATCATTAACTCAGGCTCTACCATGTAAGCCCTTTTGAGTTGTCTGTGGTTATAAGTAGAATAGTTAGAGCAGGAAACACAAGAATGCACAGATAATCCAAAAGTCAATAGTTTAACCTAGCCCCATCATTTACTCAAATCTAGTAAACATCTTTTGAATAACTGCTCTGTCAGGCACTGTTCTGGGCACTTAGGATATAGCAATCAATAAGAGGAACCTTTTTCCTGCTCTTATAAAGCTTATATTATATGTGGTGGGGAAGAGAAATTAAACCAGTAAATATAAAGAAGAGAATACCAAGTAATATTAAGTGCCCTGAGGAACATCATACAGCATAATGTGATACAGATGTTAAGGTGGGGTGGGATTTTAGATGGTGTAGCAGCACTAGTCTTTCTAGGAACACTGCATTTGTGCTGAGATCTGAATTATGAAGACCTAGCAATGATAAGATGTAAGGACAGAGAGATCATTTCCAAAGAGCAGTGAGCAGTGGTCTTCAACCTTTTTGGCACCAGGGACTGGTTTTGTGGAAGACAGTTTTTCCACAGGTGGGGGCGAGGGTGGGGATGGTTTTGGGTTGATTCCAGCACATTACATGTATTGCACACTTTCTTTCTATTATTATTACATTGTAACATATAATGAAATAATTATGCAACTCACCATAATGCAGAATCATTGGGAGCCCTGGGCTTGTTTTCCTGCCACTAGATGGTCCCATCTAGGGGTGATGGGAGACAGTGACAGATCATCAGGCATTAGATTCTCATAAACAGCACCCAACCCAGATCCCTCACATGTGCAGTTTACAGTAGGGTTTGCACTCCTATGAGAATCTAATGCTGCTGCTGATCTGACAGGAGGTGAGCTCAGGTGATATTGTGAGCCATGGGGAGCGACTGTAAATACAGATGAAGCTTCACTCACTCACCTGCCGCTCACCTCCTGATGTGTGGCCTGGTTCCTAACAGGGCATGGACCAGTACCATTCTACAGCCTGGTAGTAGGTGACCCCTGCCATAGAGGAAACAATAACTGAAAATACTTAGCACTGGAAATGAACTTGGTATGTTCATGGAAGAAAGAAGGCCAAAGTGGCTGGAGCAAAGTGAGAGAGGGTAAGAGATAAAATGGAAGGTGTAATCAGGTGCCAAACCAGGAAGTGCCTTATAAGGCCATAGTGAAGAATCCAGATATTTTTTATGTGATAAAAAACCAATAGAGGGTTTTGTGCACCTTTCTTCTATTCTGTCACTTTCTTCCCATGGGGATGTATGGCTCTATGAGAGAATGAGGAGAAACAGTAGAATGGAGTAGCTGAGGCTGAGACTGACCACAAGATGTCCTTGTGCTTATGGGCCCAACTTCCAACTAAAAGGCATTTATTATTAGTACTGGGGTCAAAATCTTGGCAGTGCTATTAGGACACTTGCAGACTTCTTGAGATGCATCATTATTGGAAAGATTAGACCACCTCAAAGTGCAATGTCCTTTCTGATGGTTATAGGAATCTTTATGGACCTACTAAATCCTTTTGCCCTATTAAATCGTCTAGAACATTGCTTCTCAACCTTAACATGTATACAAAACACCTGATGGTTGTGTTAAAATATGAATTCTGATTTGGTAGAGTTGCTGCATTTCCTGTCATTTTCTAGGTGATGATGAGACTGCTGGTCTGTGGTCTACCTTTTAAGAAGTCACAGGACTAAAGTCAAAGTCCCTGGACTGCCTCCAGTTCTACTGTTCAGATTCAATCCCATTGATTTGAGGGCTGGAGTGTCCTCATATAAATAGAGGTAGAAGATGAAAAGGAACCGAGATTTGAAATCATATCTAGGCCACTGAACCCTGAACGAGGCAGTGAAGCCAGACGGACCACGCCAAATCAAAGCCCTGGAAGTTTCATGTGGTCACTCCAGACATGCCCCTGAGGCCACCAGAGCCATTTGTTCCAGAATCACTTGGAAGACAGAAAACAATTTGAAATCATGCCTGAGCCCCAGGCACCCAGGGCTGCCCAGTGGGGTCAGCTGCCCCTGATTGAATGGCACTCCATTTCTGCCCCCAGAAACACTGGGGTCCCCAGCCTGTTCCTTCACGAAGGTTCTCTTTTTGTATTGTTTCAGAGTATTGCACAGGATATTAGCCACTTCCTTCTCCTATAATTCATCCTTCCACTTTGCCATCTGGAATATTTCTCTTTTACAAGTGCCTAAGTTGTTACAGTTTGAGGCAGTTGAATCCTAACTTTGCCATTTGGGGTAATTTATTGTTTTTAATGCTTTCTTCCAAAAATTCAGATTATGTGGCTTGAAACAGAATCCAGCCAACATTTTTGCTTCCTAGTTGGACATCTGGTTGTCTGTCCTTTCCAGGTCTTCTCTGGGTTTATTTTTCAGCTTCCCGCAAGTGACTATCAGCTCACTCCTCTCACTACATCCATTATTTTCCCCATTCCCAAACACAAAGCCCTTGTGTTTTGTTATTATTGTTGTGACAAACACTGTCATGGCACTGTCATTGACTGTCCTCAGTGTCATGGTCACATCCCTTACGTGGGAACTAAGAAAGTTCGTGGGGACCAGTAGGCTGTAGTTTCAGTTGTAACAAAAAGGTATTGTTTTCCCTAAAACACCTTCCTACTGACACCCCAAATCCTAATAGATATTTTTTGAGTTACTCATCACATTCTTGATGTCTGGGAGACAGACAATAGGTGGAAATCAGTAAAAGGTGAACAATGAGGTTGGAGGAAGGGGACCAAACATTTATTCAGTATTTACTATGTGTCAAAACTGAAACTGAATAGAATGGGTAATATCACCCCTACTCTACAGATGAAGAACCCAATACTCTGAAAAAGTTTCCCAAGAAATCCTGAGTTACAGAGCAATGGAGTCAAGATTGAGCAAGTTCTAACTCAAAGCCCTTGTGTTTGTCATTATTTAATGCCATGAGGTTAGTACTGGAAGGTTAGATGAGGAACAGGACACCAGGCAGAGAGATGAGAATTCGATTCTGGGAGTATTTGAGTGTGGGATAACTGAATCTAATCAAGCAAGTAACCAGAGTGGGCACAGAATTTCAGGACCAGGCACCAGCTACTAGACAGAAGCTCCATCATGAGCTAACCTTGGCATTATTGCAAGATTTTACAAGCTTCTTATTTATGGGAAGAGCCACACTCTGAATTTGGTTACCTCGAAGCTTACAAGTCAAAGTGAATGGCAGTAACTTGCTTTTTGGAAACCCTGAGTAGGAGTGGAGCAAGATGAGTTTATCCCTGGAACCCCTTCCATGATCTTATTTGAAGAAGTATTCTTAGGTAACAGCACCCCTATGGTTCCCAACCCATGGGAGCTTCTGAATAGTTAGTACACCTGGGATCCGTTCAAGACCAACTGAGTTGGGTTTCTAGGTGTGGGGCCCTGGCATCTGTGCTCTCTGAAGTTCTCCAGACCTGATGAGCAGCCAGGGTTGAAACCACAGCCTCGGATTAAATTAGCTTTCTATAATATATGTTCTTTCTCTGAGAGGCAGGACAGAGTTGCCTTGCTGCAGAATTCTAAGGGGCAGAGGGAGAGTGGGGAAAAGTTTCTGGTCCTAAAAGTTGAAAAACTGAGTTTTTCTCTTTTGGAAGAAGATAAAGGCAAGTTTTAACCACCTCACAATTTTGCCAAAGAATGGGCCACCTAGAGGTTCTCTGTCCCATGTTTGGTGAGTCTAACTTCTCATGTTTCACCTCTACGTAGTCAAAGTAAAGTTTTACCATGGTCATATCTGAAGCCCACTTTAAAAGCTTAGCTTTAAAATTCATTGCACTACAGAGTCTCCCATTTGTCTAAAGTCCTAGCAGCCAGAGAAAATGGCATTTTGTCAGTTTTAGACCAGGGAACCCAAGGGATGGCGTGGTTATTTGTTCTGACCAAGGTTGCTTACTGAGTTATCAGGGAGCCAGACCTAGCTCTCTGCCTTCTCAGAGCTACTGTAGCACCACTTCAGATAGTTTTGGTATGTGATGAGACATACAATCATGCCTATAAAATTAACAACAGGGGGTTCAGAGGAGGGATAGTTTCTGTGTGCCCGGCTCAGTCTGGCCTCAAAATGGCTACCAGAGGACCCATGGGGGCACTATGGTTATAGTTTTAACTCTTTTGCCAGTCGTTTTTTTTTTGTTTGTTTGTTTGTTTGTTTTTTGTTTTTTTGTTTTTTTGTTTTGGAGTTGCTTCAAGACCCCAGAAGGATGAACTATGTCCTACTGAGTCAGAAATGAACTGTAAAAAATGATGGGAACTTCAGAGAAAGATGAATTCCAGCTAGCATTTACCCTCTCCTGATTTATCCTGGAACTGTTTCTTGGGATCTATTTCAACTCATAAGAGAAGAAATGAACTAGAACTACTGTATCTAAAGAAGCTCTTTTCCTAAGAGAAGATAGGGCCAATAAAGGAAACATCGACATCCCACAGAGTTGGATGAGGCTTGAGAGATCATCAAGGTCAGCGGATCATCAGGATTGAGCAGGAAATGAAAATCTCTCCCCTCTCTTGCATGAGTACATCTAAGTAGCAAAATCTAATCCAAATGCAGAACCCTAGCTGCAAGGAAGCCTGAGAAATAGAGTTTTTATTCCTAACCTCTCTAAACAGAAGGATGGCAAAAAGCGAGTTGAGGTCACAAATTCAAGTATCTGCCACAACCATTTCTCAACCTGCATACCAGAGAATAGCGAGAGAATGTGGCTAGATTGTTTTTGAGATGTTTTGTTTCAAATTTATTTGAGCCATGCTGGGCAAAACAAAAGTTAAATATGTGTCTTCTCTGTAATATATCTCAGGTTTCTTAATACCCACATGCACATCCCAGTTCTTCATATTTAAGGAACATAAATCGGGCAAACATTTTAAGCCCATTTTACAGATGAGGAAACTGGGGTCCAGGGTAATTAAATAACTTGCCTAATGTTGAACAACCGGTTACTGGCAAAGCTTAAACCACTTAAAACATCTATGCCTCTTGACTAGTGAAGAATGTCCTTTCTGCTAAGAGGGGATGCAAAGAAGGCCAGGGAGGCAGGCAGGCAAGAAAGAAGAAACCCGATAGGAAGGCAAGAAGGGCTGGAAACCTAGAGGAAGGCTGTGGGTCTGTTTTCCCCCTAGTTATTGAAAGTAGAAAACACAAAATCACTCTGTCTCTGTCTCTACCCAGAGCCAGAATGAACTCAGTGAAGAGGTCAGAACCCAGGACCCACATCTCGATTGCTGTCCACTGGTGCCTGGGATATGTTGGTAATGTGGACTCAAGTAGTAACAAAGAAAACTGGTTCTGTAGGACATATCTTTGTAAATAGAACCACAGTCCAGTGGTTTCCAAACAGTCAGGAGACACGCTGTCTTCCAGCATCAGCTATTTATTTGTATCTCTGCTTCATGGAATTCATTCTTCTGCATTCCAGGCTTTGCCGCATTCAGCATCTGCTCTCCTGCCCTGGATGTGTTGTACAGATTTCTTGGCCTCTTGACTCAAATCCCTGGATTGAGGACGGGGGGACTTTCACCTCTGGTCTCTGCCAAAGTTGGGGCCATGGGGAGGATGTTTGTGTTTGTCAAGAAGTTGGGAGGACTTTGAATTTTGGCAGTAATTCCTCCCTAGATGATGCGCTTAGACAAGAGGAGAAAGAAAAATACTATTCTCAGCAACCACGTCTCTTTCTCTTAATGAATCTGCGCACACTTGATTCTTTTTTTTTTTTTTTTTGAGATGGAGTCTCACTCTGTCGTCCAGGCTGGAGTGCAGTGGCGAGATCTCGGCTCACTACAGCCTCTGCCTCCCGGGTTCAAGCCATTCTCCTGCCTCAGCCTCCCAAGTAGTTGGGACTACAGGCTCCTGCCACCATGCCCAGCTAATTTTGTGTATTTTTAGTAGAGACGGGGTTTCACCGTGTTAGCCAGGATGGTCTCTATCTCCTGACTTTGTGATCTGCCCACCTCGGCCTCCCAATAATTCTTTTTAACCACTTTTGCATATGTGTCAGTTCTCTCTGGTTTGGGTTAATTTTGTCCCTCACCCAAAATGCAGAAACTAAATAGTCATTCTGAAATAAAACTTTAGGCTAAACAGACCAAGCCTTTATTAAAAGCCTGCTGGGCAGTCTGGTTGATATTATGATACAGATTTCCTCCCTCACTCCTGCCTTTCTTTTTTCCTTTTTTTTTTTTTTTTTTTTTTGCTTCAGGTAGTAGCCTCATTTCCAGCTTCAATCAGCAAGGCTACAAGGACTTAGGGTTCCCCAGTAACAGCATTTCCTTCTCTGATAGGCTAGTGATTTTATGTGACTCATGTTGGAAATGGAGAACTCCATACTTTGTGAAGGATCCCGTCCTATGGTCAAGACACTTTAGGTTGCAAGTAACAGAAAAGTCAGCTCAGCTGGTTTAAATGCTGCCCACCTCAAAGTAATTTATTGATTACCTAAAGAGCAGATAAGGGAGAAACGCACTTCTTATACTGCTGGATCCAGGAGCTAAAACAATGTCGTCAGGACCCAATTTCTCTCTCTCTTCAGCCCCCAGTCATGCTTTCTCTATGTAATTTCATCTTCAGACAGAGTTTGTCCTTGTCACGTGGCCCGCAGATTCCCCTGGCTGACATTCGACAGCTCCAGGTCCAGCAGAAGGTGAGATTGTGCTCTCCCACCACTCAACCAAGTCCCGGGATGTGTCTCACTAGAACAACCTTAACCACTTCCACTCTCCTGAACCAATAGCTGTGGCCAGTACCTGCTCAATTGTTTGACTGGCAAAGCCTGGGCCAGAAGCCCACTTCTGGAGCCGGGGTGAGGAACTGTTACCAGCAGTAGATGCTGATTAGGAAAATAATACCCTCAGTCACACTCTGCTTATTCATCTTCATTCATTCATTTTTCAGAGATGAACTGGGAACTTAGTTGTGCTAGAAACTAGAGCTAGAACCCCAGATAACTTCTGTTCTTCCTTCACAATGTCGCTCAGGAGTCATCAGTTCTATGATGAATTTTTTCATTGCTGCCCCCTCGGCAGAGTCAGTTATTCCCTGCTTGATGCTCTTGCTTTTCGCAGGATTATGTTGATATCTCCCCATCTTTCTCCCTAACTTACTGTGAGCTCCTGGAGGACAGGTATTGTATCTTACTTATCTTGGCCTCCCCAGATACCAACAGCAGGCACAGACAAAGCATTCACAAACCTTTGTTGAATAAATATGTGAATGATGAGTTAATTATTTAATTAGTTAATTAATGCATCTGCTCCTAATCCTGCAGGGATTTTTGCAAACTATCAAGGGAAATAAATCCGTAAATAGCTGGAACACGGTGTGATCCACGGAGTGACAGCCACGTGAGCAAAGGCTGGTGAGCTCAATGGAAGGTAGCGTGTGTTCAATCTGAAGACAGAATTCTTAAATTTGTTAAAGATATCCTTTGCTATTTTAAATCTAAATCCTGCTCCCTGTGGCTTCTGTTCACCTATTCTTAGTTCTTCATTCTTGAACACCCTCATATAAATCTACCTACTACTGTAGCATCTGGGATGATTCCTGACAACATATAAGCCATTCAGTAAATATTTCTGAAAAGAATGAATTGCTTCTTCTTTGCCATGCAGCATTCTCAGTGTATAAAGATAGATATCTTATCCTCCTTTTTGGTATTCTCTGATGATGGCTGTGCCATTGTGAGAACCGAAATACTTTATTGTTGATGATCACCTGAGTTTGAATGTCTGCATCCCCCAAAGGCCAATTGAAAATTGATTGTTTGGAACATGAATCACATTTGCTTTTAGGTAAAATGTAATAAACGATGCATGCTTTCCAGGCTAGCCTGCAGTAGTTGAACTAGTGGATTCTCATGCTGGCCCGGGATTCAGGAATCAGAAACCTGACAAGAGTGGCATTCTTCATTTGAAAGTGAGTTGAGCCTTGATATATAGTGGTTAATACTATGCATTGTGAAATGTGAGTTGGGCCCTCGGCAAAATTGGGTCATATTGGTCTTTGACCCCCCGGCATCGTGCTGGTATCTCTCTTCCTCCCTCCCCTCTCCTTTTCATCTGTGGGCTGCTCCTGCAGTGTGGCTTCTACAGCTGCAGTGGCCATGAAAATGTACCACTCAGATCTCCTTCTGCACCGTGGAGACCATAACTGGCAGACACCACTAGCTGCTCTGCTCCAAATCCATGACAGTGTATGCTCTAGGCTTTACTTCCCTGGGGCTGCTGTCTGCCAGTGGTTGAGCACAAGAGGGATATGAAGGTAGACCCATTCCTGTGAGATACTGGATAAGTTGCTCTAAAACCCTCCATCACTGGTGAAACTTCCCTAGCACTGTGCTGCACTGTGAGACTCTGTCTCTCAAACCCTGCTTCCTTTCCTGTCTCCTTCTCAGGATCAGACCTGTCTTGCAGTCTGGCAGCACTCACTGCCTCCTCTTATTCTTCCCCTGTTCCCCTCACAGACACTTCCTCAATAAATCTCCTGTATGTCTAATCCAAGCTTGGCTGCTGCTGCTTGGAGGACCAGGAGTAACACATCTGTGATCTGGAGATTGCACATAGGAAACATGCAGCAGGGAGACTTCCCCAACCCCAACGGCTGGAAAGTCTAATACTTCCTTATTTGAAGAGGAGAAAAAGAATGATTGGCCAGAGAATGAAGGAAGTATTGACTAGAGCAGGAAGAATTGGATCTATCTCACAGAGCTGAAAAAAAAAATCCAAGGTTCTTATTCATGCCATCAGCACACACTGTCTCTTAAAACCCCAAAGCCAAATAGATCATCTGCTGTTGCCCACTTCCTGGCTAATATTTGAGGCTATTTCTTGTTTTGTTTTACTTCATTTCCATGTTAAATTTACTTTGAAGATTTACTTTGATCTGATTTTAAATGGAAATAAATGCAAGTGGAAAGAAAATATTTCCAGCACAATTTCCCTGAATTTCTGCCCCTCTGCCTCCCAGCACTGCATCCAGGCCAGACTGAGACACGTACATGTGAGGTGAATAACTTGGGGCCCCTTTACACTATTAGTTCTTGCATGTCTGTTCAACGTTTAGTAGGAATGGAAACATGTAATAAAAGTATATGCTTTTTATGTTCAAAATAAAGATTTATTTTCCATGTACATATTACATGTGATTTTCTGAACTAGACAGTTTCTTGAGAGGCATATTAAACTATTTAAATTCAGACATTCTAATAAACTATTCCCACTAAAGAGCATAGACAGCATCATGAATATTTTAGTTTCAGTTTGTCAGCAGGCTAAACTGTTACAGAGAACTCTCAGAGGGCCATTCTCAAAATTAGTTGTGAGGCCTTAGACACACCATGTAAATTGCATGCACCTAACACAAAAATATCAACAGAGTTTGCCTGGTAACCATAGGGAGTGTTTAATTGCAGCCAAACCAATTTATGTTTCAACAGTTTTGTCAGCAGTCGGGTAGAGACCTGAGTTAACTGGCTCCCTACATGAATTTTATTCCAGGGACATTTTGGTTGCCCCCATAGATTGGTACTCTGAAGAGCTGCCCAGCAGCTCACTTATTAATCTGATCTGTGTCATCCTTAGCCTGGGGCATAGAATGGGCTGAACCTGCAATATCATATCATGTCCATGAGATGCCCTCCTCCAGAGAGCTCCAGTGCCATCTGGCTGCAGGGAGACTGGGGACAGGGGAGCCTCGTGGAGACAGATGAGGGAGTGCCATGCTGATTGATGCACCTGGAAAAGCAGATGAAGGAGAACTGTACCTTACCTGTGAAGAAGGAGGGGGAGGCAGAGAGGTGTGGACCAATGAGCTCTCATTTTCCCTGACTGACCTCTGACTTGCATACTGAGACCCTCAGAGGAAGCAAGACCCCTGCAGATGAAAGAAGGAGGCTGGGCTCAAGAACTAGTAGGATGCACATTTGTGCAGAGAAGGGAAAACTACCAGGAAAACAGCTTTATATTAACAGTTTCTTGGGAGTAGAAGTGTATGTGTGGTATGGTTATGTTTCATTTGTCTACATATTGTTTCCACAAGAGACCGTACCCTGGGTCCTGACTCTGTTAATGCATAATGAACCACATTTAGGTGTCTGAAAGCAAAATTATTAGTATCTCCCACAGTTCTTGAGTTGACTGGGCTTATCTGGGTGCCTGTCACTTGGCCTTCTCAATATAATGATAGTCAGATGGTGGCTGGGGCTGCGGTCATCTGAAGGCTTGAGTAGCTGCCGGTGTAAAGTTCGGCTAAAGCTATTACCTGGAACATCTGTGACTATCAACCACCTCCTACTTTTTGATGTCTCCAACCAACCCACTCAACCTCATACCACAAACAGGAGCACCTAACATAGTGCTGTGCCATGTATGTGAGAGGCAGTATGGTATAGTAGTTACGAACATGGACATTTAGAGGCAGGCATACTTGGGTTTGAGTCTGGGCTTTTCCACTTACCAACTGTGGACCTTATATATGTTATAAGTTGTTGAAACATAATATATATATATATAAAATATCTAATATATTTTTATATATATATATATAATCTCTATGTATGGTTGTGAAATTTAAATGTTGCGCAGAGAAGAGTAAACATCCAATAATTATTTACTAATGGAAATAAAGATGGGAAGAGGCTGCTCACTGCTTCCTCAGCACTCTTTGCTTATCCTGATCCAGCCATTGGGATGAGCTCAGGGTGTGCTGCTCTATGAGGCAGCGAATGTTCAGATCTTCCCAGCAAGGAGGCCATGGAGTACAGAACCTACAGTCAGGAAGATAAAGTCAAGTTTCTAGGAGTGGGTATTGCCAAGGTGACCTTCAGAGGACTTAGATAAGGAAGGAATTTGTCCTGGAGAATAAAAATGAAGAAGCAAGGTATTATCCAGGCAAAACATTTTGATAGAGGCTATGTAGTAGAAAAGGTGAGGGAAGAACTCTACCTCTGGCTCAAGTCTCTTCTCTTGTCTGAGCCTCAGTTATCTCACAACAAAGGATGGGTGCAATTCGAAGACTGCCAAGTTCCTTCCAGTCTTGGCCAAGCTCTACCATGTGAGAAATCCTTAAATTGGTCCACTTCTTTCCATCTACTTGGTCCCCACTCTGGCTTAGGCTGCCATTCATAATTGCTCCCTTGATTGCTATAGATGCCACTTTACAAGTCCTCCTGCTCTTAATCTTTGTTAGTTCTCTGCAGAGCAGTCAGAATGATCTATTTTGTAATACAAATGTGATCATGCCACTCACAGCCTGAAAGCCTTCTGTGCTTTTTATTCTCTACTTGCCCATCCAATGCCACTCCCCATCCTTCTCTGCCCTGCTTTACACCCTGGTTGTTGGGGGAGGGCTTGCTGATTTTAATGGCTCCTTCTTTCTGGTTTCTGTTTGGATTCAGCCAATAAAAAGATCCAGCAGGGACTAGAGGGCAACAGCAGAAAGAATGTGAAGTACCTACTCCCACCAGAATGCTGCAGTCCTGATGTTTGCTGTGAGCCTCCCTGACCACAGCTCCTGCAGAGTGGGCCCTCTCCAGCCCCAGCTCTCTGTGTTTCCTTGTCTTGCTTCTTCAGGCCAAGAGGTGAGCATGGTTTCTCGATGTTGCTTTGCTTGAGTGCTTCAACATTCTTCCCGGGTTCCTTTAATTCCACCCACACCCATGAAAATAATGCCTTCTTGAAATTATCTCCAACACATCACTTAAGTATGGTTCGAGGAAACCAGCAGTTTCCCTCTGAGGCCTTAACTGCTTCAGGCTCCAGTGGCTTCCTGTTGGTCTCAGGATGAGGACCAAGCTCTTCTTCACATAGCCTCCTGCTATGGTTTGAATATTTGTCACCTCCAAAACTCATGTTGAAATTTCATCCTCAACGTAGTGCTATTAAGAGGTGGAGCATTTAAGAGGTGATTGGATGATGAGGGTTCTTCCCTCATGAGTGAATAATCTATTCATGAATTGATGGACTAATGGGTTAATCACTGGAGTGGAACTGGTGGCTTCATAAGAACAGGAAGAGAGACCTGGGTTAGCATGCTTAGCCCCCTCACCATGTGATACCCTGTTCCACCTTGGGACTCTGCAGAGAGTCTGCACTTGCAAGGCCCTCACCAGTTGTGGCCCCTCAGCCTTGTATTAAATACTTTTCAGCCTCCATAACTGTAAAGAATAAATTTCTTTTCTTTATTAATTATCCAGTTTCAGATATTGTGTTATAAAGCAACAGAAAATTGACTAAGACACCCCCAAGCCCCTGCTAGGTCTAGACCCTGCCTCCCTTACTGCATCAAGTACCCTGTCCTTCCCTGGGTTCTTATAATGCATGATGCTCATTCCCACCTCCCAGTCTTCCTAGAAATCTCTTCTTCTTCTTCCTTTTTTTTTTTTTTTTTTTTTTTGAGATGGAGTCTCCCTCTGTCGCCCAGGCTGGAGTGCAGTGGTGCCATCTCGGCTCACTGCAACCTCCGTCTCCGGTTCATCAATTCTCCTGCCTCAGCCTCCCGAGTAGCTGGGACTACAGGCACGCGCCACCACACCCGGCTAATTTTTGTATTTTTAGTAGAGACAGGGTTTCACCACGTTGGCCAGGAGGGGTCTTGATCTCTTGACCTCATGATATGCCCACCTCGAGCTCCCAAAGTGCTGGGATTAGAGGCGTGAGCCACCGTGCCCCGTCCTCTGGATTCTTGTAATGCGTGATGCTCATTCCCACCTCTTCCTAGAAATTTCTTCTTCATTTACCCTTTTCCCTTGCCGAGTTAGCTTCATTTACCCTTGGTGTCTCAGCTCAGCTGCTGTTCCTAGAAATCTCTTCTTCATTTACCCTTCTCCCTTGCTGAGTTAGCTTCATTCACCCTTTGGTGTCTCAGCTCAACTGCTGATTAGGAGCATCTTCATGGATCACTAGATTAGGCATTTTACTGGTTCCTTCAATTTCCTTTATATCCCATATAGCAATTTTTGTAATAATTTGAGCAGTCTGTCTCTTCTACTGGACAAAGAGACAGGAAAGCAGGCACCATGTCAATTTTGACTCACCTTTATGTTCTTAATATCTAGCATGGTGCCCTAGTACATTATAGACCCTCATAAGTAATTTGCAAGTAAAAATATAATCCAAAATCCCAAACAAATATAATTGCAAAATATATATCTTCAATAAATATACAAAGATATAGAAGTGTGTCTTCAATAAATTATACGAATTTATCTTCAATAAGTAGAATTCAAGATCCCATATTTTATGGCTGGAGGTCAGAAAATGGGTTTGTGCTCGATTTTTTTTTTAATAGAGACTATGGTTAGGGCTCAACTCATCAAATTTCATACAACTTAACTTGCACTCCCCTCCCTCATCAATTTCTTTTGGATATTTTTAGAAATCTTGCATCCAAACAAAGCTCTGCAAGGAAGATGTATACCCCCACCACCACCACCACGTGTGTGGTATGCAACAGAGCAGAAAAACAATCAGAAATCACTTGATGAAGGGGAATACAGCAGAACCTGAGTCCCTGGGCGAAGCATCTTGGGGAAGCCAGCCCAACAGCTGCTTGCATTAAAAATGATTGCTTTACATTTATGGCGGCCAGGCAACAATAAGTGGTTTATAGCCTATAATCTAACACAAATGACTTAGGAAAATATTCTTAATAGACAGTTCAGCTGAGTGTCCCAGTGCGTTAGGAAGCCCAGCAGGGAATGATCACAATGAGCCTTCGTTGATCTGACAAATCCTCCCTGGCCAGCTGGATGTTATACTAGCTCTCTTTGCAATCCTACATTCTCCCATTTAGGGAGACCCTGTAAAAGAGTTACCAAACTCTGAGGGCACAGACCCTGCCAGATAGTCCCCAGTGTCCCCACAAGCTTCTTAGAAAACAGATTCTCAGCCCTGGGCTGCATCAAACCAGGAAAAATGAAGTGTGACCTTGTAAAATATCAGTTCTGGTACTTTTCCCCCCTAATTTTGGGGATGTTATCATGGCAGAAGAAAAAAAATACCGTTTTTTTCCACACTCCATTCTGGAAAATAGTATCCATCTGTGAAAATGCTGAGCAGGCATGATTGCTGTGGCCAAGCGTGGTATCAGACTGACAGACTGGGAGGGAGTTTGGGTTCTGCAAGGGGTCAGTTGGAAGATAGGAAGTGGGTTCTTGGGGAATTCATGTTCTTTGTGGCATGGCCACATGAGAGAGAGGAACTGAATAATCAAAACAGCTGGAGGCCAAGTGGGAAGGAGGCAAGTTGGAATGCTGTGCCCTTGCTGGCTTAATGGTGCCCCTTCTTCTTGCCCTCTCCCCAATGCCCTGGGCTTTTCTGCTGCTTCATGATGCCAACTGGAGCCTGGAACACTGTCTTATATTGTTGGTTCCTGTATTCTACACATTTATCACTCACTGGACCACATGCTCCTCAAGGTCAGGTCCAGATCTCACACCTCTTTGTCCATCCTGGACTTAATTAGCACAATCCTTTCTAGAAGAAAGCATCTACTCTCTTCCTAGAAAGGAGTAGTTCTGTCTATTAGAAAGAACACTGCCTTGTCCCACTGACCACAGGTAATATCTTGCGTGGCTCCTTTCTCCAGTTCCGTCACCTGTGTTAAATGGGTCTGCCTCACCTGTCCTTCTTTTCCTTAAGAGTTAAGAACTTAAAATCCAGAATCAGGGAGTCAGGGGCTGGAGTTCCAGCTCTCATAACAGTGTGATCTTTGGGAGTTATTTTACACCTAAGAGCCTCAGTGTTCTTGTTCTTGTGTATAAAATGTGATAACAATGACAGCTACTTGACAGGGTCGTTGTAAAGATGGAGTGTGATGCGTATCATGTGTTATTGCTGCTTGCATGGTGCCTGACACATAGGTGGCACTCAATCAATGTCAGCTTCTCCTCCTCCTTCTTTCCTCTTTCTTTCTTTCTTTCCTTTCTTTTCTTCCTTCTTTCCTTCCTTTCTTTTCTTCCTTCTTTCCTTCCTTCCTTCCTTCCTTCCTTCCTTCCTTCCTTCCTTCCTTCCGGCAACTAATCTCATCTTGGTCTACAAATACTTACAGAGTTGCCAAAAATGTAGATGCTTACTACTAGAAAGGATTGTCCTAATTAAACCCAGGAAAAACAAGGATGTCTGAGACGTGGCTCCACCCTTGAGGAGAGTGCTGTCCAGTAAGTGATAAATGTATACAGTGTAGGTACCAACAATATAAGACAGGATGCTCTAAATTCTCAGCCAAAGGAGGCATAAAATACTTTGAGCATAGAAGAAGGAACAAGTTCCATGAGTTGAAGAAATCTTGTCACAGAAGCAGGGTCTTCAAGTTCTCAGAGACGTGAAGAGAAGGATAAGTATTCTGGAAAATAGTGTCAATAAACATCTTCACATAATAAATAGTGTAGCAAGCTCAAAGGACAACAAATAGACCATCTGACTGAGATGTCCTGTGTATGTCCTAGAGAGTAGCAATACAGATGGCTAGAGAAAGCCTTTGCTCCAGAACCATAGCCCCATGGATATTTTTATACACTAACTGGAGGCTATTCAAAAGATATACATGTTGTCTGTTCCTGGAGCTTCAACTTACCTGAAAATTAAATTTCAAATACATCATATTGTCATTAAGTCAAATCCAGACATAATAGGGAGTAGACTACAAAATTCACTTAATAATTTGAGATAAAACATGATAATTACAAATGTTTTTTATGACTATAAAATACTTAGACCTGTGCCCCTGGACCTCATAGGAAACCTGTTAGAGCACTTTGTGACATACGTTTGAGAGTCAGAACTAAACCAGAGAAGTGTTTCTAGTGATGGAAATTGCATGGGACAAATAGGGACATATGGATCAGAGGAAAAGAGAACAGTAAAAAGATGTCAAATCTTTTTATCTGTAGAGATAGTGAGGTTTTGGAGAGAAGAAAGAAGGCCTTTGCCTGTGGCTCTCTGGTGCTCTTTAAATAACAACCAAGAAATACCTTATTATTCTTTGGAGTAAAAATTGTTCCCGCACATCTACGACGCTCTCTCAAAATGAAACCATACAACTTGTGGTAGAAACCTAGTGCAATGGTTTTCATGACTTGTAATTTTCCTGTGCCAAATGAAAAGCTTCCTGTTCAGTGGTCCTGAATTGAGACACCATTTCCAGTCTGTAGAAGGCTTGTAGTTTGTCTTTCCCTGGCTGCTAGTGAGCTGTGGCTCACGTTGTGATTTTTTTTTTTTAAGCCTCCAGCATTTTTTGCTTTCACTCTGATGGCATCGGGTGAAGTGACTTCAGCAAGTCTAGGGTGACCAGTGGTGTACCCTGGATCCTCCTAGCAGTCACGAGTACCAGAGAGATACAAGTCAACGAAGTAAACCAATCCAGCTACAAGTGCAGTGTCTGTGTGGACTCTAGGGGAGCATGGAAATGTCACCTGCACCACACCATAGCAATGTGGGAAAAGCATGAGCAATAAATTATTCGCCAATGAACTCCAGACGTCTCAACCAAGTAAGGGTTTCCTAGGACTCTAAGGATGGTGTCCAAGATAAAACACTTAAAATACGCAGAGCTGACAAAGGACTATAAAAATAAATGTAAAACTTCCTCATAAATCAATAAAGGAAAGTCCAAGTCATGATAGAAAACTCGATAATTTACAGAAGAAACCTGGAAAGCAAATAATAATGGAAAAAAGCTTAGCCTCATAGTAACCTTATAACTGAAAATTAAAACTACAATGAAATAACATTTTAAATCTGTCATATGGAAAATAATTAAAAGGTTGAACAAAATCAAGTTTTGGCTTGGATGTTGAAGAGACAACAAACATTATATTCTCTATTAAAATGCTTATGACTATAAATTGGCACAACCAGTTCGAACAGTAATTTGTTAATAAAGTTAATAATCTCTATATCCTATGATCCAGTAATTCCATAACTAAATATAGAGCCTAAATACCCTTCTACAAATGTGTACAAAGAATATTTATTCAGCATTATAAGTTATAGCTAAGAATTGGAAACAATTTAAATTCCAGGCTGAGCACGGTGGCTCAGGCCTGTAATCCCAGTACTTTGAGAGGCCAAGGTGGGCAGATCACTTGAGCTCAGGAGTTCAAGACCAGCCTGGTCAACATGGTGAAACCCCGAGTCTACGAAAAATATAAAAATTAACTGAGCGTGGTGGTGCACGCCTGTAATCCCAGCTACTTGGGAGGCTGAGGTACAGGAATCACTCGAAACCAGGAGGCAGAGGTTGCAGTGAGCCAAGACCATGCCACTGCACTCCAGCCTGGGCTACAGAGACTCTGTCTTAAAAAAAAAAAAAAAAAAAAAAAAATCATTAACAGAGAAATGGAAAAAAGTTGAGTTACAGGGGAATACTACACATGACTGAAATGAATGAGCTGGATATATATTTATTAGCATGTTTAAATCTTGAAAATATATTTATAGGAAAAAAGCAAGTTGCAGAGAATAACCATAATATGTTGCCATGAGTACAAATTTAAATGACATATCAATACTATATACCATTTTTTAGACACGTACATAAATAGTAAAAGTCTAAATACATCGATGGGAAGGATACAGCCCACCTTCAGAATACTTTTGGGAAGAGAATTGGGAAATGAGATTGGGAAGGCCACAAAAGAGGCTTTAACCAAATGTCCTGTGACTCAGAGAGGTCAGAAGTTTTCAATGGGAAATCAAATCCGCAACTGGTGCTTAGGGGAGTATGAGTCTAAATTTACACCACCTGCATAACATAGACATCTCCAAATAAGAAATTGATGTTTAGAAAAAAACAGTCCTGGACTGATGGATTCCCAGAAGCACTTGGCAGAAACACTGTCACAATTTGGGGTACATGGGACTAACTAGCACACCCACACAAGCGTAAATCCTACTGATGATCAGCTCACAAACAAAACTTACACACAGGTAAGAAAGCAGTCCGTCCTGAGGGAGAGTCAGTAGACACCATAAATGGGAGAACTCACCTCCCAAGAACCTGATATTATGGAACATTCCTAAGAAAACTATATAACAATCAAGGAGTTACCATTCCCATTGTAGGGCCCCTCACAGCATCAGCCCAGTGCCATCTCAGAATTGCTACAGACTGATGACTGCTGTGTGTCTCTCTTCTCACCCCTTCTGAATGAATGATTTTGTTGAGATTATCCTGCGTGTGTCCTGCCACTCTGTTGAGGAGAGGGGCAGATATTTGTATTTGCATGGAGGGGTAGATATCTTGTCTCTGTGGCTCATAGGCCCCCAACTCAGAGGAGCCATGTCTAGATCTGATCCCATTCAAGCAGAGAAGGGCTTGACTGGGAAGAAGCAGGCAAAAGAGTATTTGGTAATTAGAAGAGCAGAGACATTTACTGCTCACCAAATATCTATGTGCTCCCCCACGTTTCTGACCATGTGCAATTAGCCAGGATCATGTGACAGTTTCTAGGCAATGGAATGTAAGTGACACAAGTCCCTTCTGGACTGAAGCATAGAAGAGAAGGCATGGGATCTCCCACTTTCCCTTTCATTCCTCAGTGACAGTGGCAGCTGCATCTTGAGAGAGTTTAGCCACTAGATGGAAACAGCTGGATCACAGAATCACTTGCTTGGAAGGCAGCCTCAGACTTTGCATGAGAGAAAAATAAACTTTCATGTGTTAAGCCAGAACTCATGTTGTGTGTGACTCTTATACATAAACACGCACACACAAATGCTCATTGAAAATAAATTCACATACAGGCTAAGCGTGGTGGCTCACGCCTGTAATCTCAGCACTTTGGGAGGCCAAGATGGGTGCATTGCCTGAGGCCAGGAGTTCAAGACCAGCCTGACCAAAAAGATGAAGCCCCATCTCTACTGAATATAGGAAAATTAGCCAGGTGTGGTGCTGCATGCTGTAATCCCAGCTACTCGGGAGGTTGAGGCAGGAGAATCACTTGAACCTGCTACTGCACTCCAGAGCAAACTCTGTCTCAAAAAAAAAAAAAAAGAAAAGAAAAAAGAAAGAAAGAAAATAAGCTCACATACAAAAATTAAAACTACACAGGGAGGCAATCTACTATGAGGGGAACAGCCGAGACACAAACTGAGAATTAGTGGCCCAGAAGCCCAAATAATAGAACTATTTGATAGAGAGTATATTAAAAAGTGCATTTTGAATATTTAAAGTGCCATTTACAGAAACACAGGATACCATTTGGGAAATATGAAAAAAAAACTATTTGAAAAATAAATTAGTAGATCTTGTAAATTGAAAAACATTGCATTTCAAATTGAAAAGTCAGTGAAAGATACACACATCTATGTTTACTTCTTTATGGCAAAGATAAAACTGAAATGCAGTGGGAATTGAAGTGTATTTTCAAAAATTAATTTTTCATCAGTTGGATACCCATATGAGAAAACTGAATTTTAATTTATACTTTGTATTATACAAGAAAGTCCAAATGTATTATAGATCTACATATAAAAATTAAATTTTCTAAAGGAAAACACAGAAGAATATCTGTAGGTGAAGATTTCTTAGAATAATCATAAAATACTAACAATAAAAGAAAGTTGGGCTACATTAAAATTAAGAATTTTTATTTGTCAAAAGACAACACTTTGAGAGTGAAAAGACAAGTTATAGAGTGAGAGAAGATATTTACAGTACATATGTCTCACAAAGGATTAGTATTCATAATACCTAAGGAATTCATACACATTGATAATAAAGATATAAAACTCAATAAAAAAATGGGCAAAAGATTCAAGTAGGCACTTCAGAAAAGAAGATTTTCAAAGGCCCATTAGCTTTGAAAACATGTTTAACATCATTAGTCATTAGAGAAATAAAATAGGGAGACTGTTCTATTATCTGGGTGGGCGCATTTACAAGGGTCCTTAAAAATGGTAGCAGGAACCAGAAGAGAGAACAAGATGAAAGTGAGAAGAATTCAGACCAAAATTACTGGAGAAAGTCAGCCAAAAAGTCAGTGAACCAAAAAACGCAGGTGGTCTCTAGAAGCTGGAAAAGGCAAAGAAACACATTGTCCCGTAGAACCTCCAGAAAGGAGGGCAGCCCCGATGACACCTTTATCTTAGCCCAGTGAGATTCTCATTGGACTTCTAATCTATAGAACTGTAAGACAGTAAATTTGTGGTGTTTTAAGCCACTAAATTTGTGGCAACTTGTCACACCAGCAATGGAAAAATCCTTCTGTTCTGTGACCCAGCAATTCCACTGCTAGATATATACCCAACAGAAAGGCAGAGATATATGTACCAAAAGATGTGTATGACAATGTCTGTATGACCTTCTTCATAATTAGCTTCAATGGGAAAATACCCAAATGTCCATAAATGTGCGATAGATAATCTGTAGCATCTTAATATAATGGAATATTAAACCACAACGAGAAATGAATGCTACACACAATATGATGGCTCTCACAAACATAATGTTGAATAAAAGAAACCAAAGAGTTCAGATTGAACATTCCATTTATATTAAGTTCAAAGACTAGTCAAACTAACATATGGCGTTAGAGGCAAAATTGTTGTTGCCTTGGCAGGAGGTCTGAGAGGGAGTGCAAAGGGGGTCTGCAGGGTGCTAGCAACATTCAGTTTCTTGATCTGGGTGCTGATTTCACAGTGTGGCTTGTGAAAATTATTTGAGTTGACATTTATGATTTATGCATATTTGTGTATGTATGCTATATTTCAATAAAAGTATTACTTTTAAAAGGCAATGGCATGGTTAAAAACCAGGTCAGACACAACCAAAGTGAGAATTGAAAATTGAGAAATAGATCTGAAGAAATTCTTCAGAATGCAACTGGAAGATACAAAAATGGAAAATCTAAAAAGGATTTTAAAAATGTGAAGAATAAATTTCATCTATAATAAATGCTCCATAAAGAGAGAATAGAGAGAATGAGAGATAAAATATTCAAAGAGAGAATGCTTAAAATGTTCCCCACTTAATAAAATATATGACTCCTCGGATTTGGAAAGCAGGATAACAAACATGAAAATAAATACATACCTTGAGATCTTATAGTTAAACCAACAAATACCATTATCTACCATGATAGAGGATAAAAGGCAGTTGAGTAACAATTTTTAAGTGCTGATGAAGAAACATAGCAGTCAAACAAGATAATTTTTTTTTTACTCAGGTATGTTGAAGTATAGTTTCCATAATGTACAATTCTCTTTTCTAGTGTTTGGTTCCATGAGGTTTGGCAAATGGATACTGTTGTGCAATCTCTTTTATAGTCAAGATTTAGAATATTTCCATCGCATACACAACATTTCCTCATGCCGCACCTCATGCCACATTGTGGTCAACTCCTCCTCCCATACAAGTCCACAGCAACCCCTGATCTGTTTTCTGCCCCTATAATTTTCATTTTCTAGAACGTCATATAAATGACATCCTACAGAATATTGCCTTTTTGCACACTCTTATTTCACTTAAAGTAACGCATTTGAGATTCGGCTACGTTGTGGTGTATATCTGTAGTTCATTTCTAATTGCTGAGTAGTATTCCACTGGATGGATGTAATATAGTTTATTTACCTTTTCTCCAGTAGAAAGGCATTTGGATTGTTTCCAGTGTCTGGTATTTATGAATAAAGTTGCTCTAAACATCTAGATAGAGAATTTTGTGTGAACATGTGTTTTCATTTCTTTGGGTAAATAACTTAGGAGCGATAGTGCTGGGTCATATGGCAGGTATATATTTAACTTTACAAAAAACCTGGATAACATTTTTCTAAAGTGGCTGTATCATTTTTGCATTCTCACCAGCAATATATGAGAGTTCTGGTTGCTCCACACCCTTACCAGCACTTTGTATTATCGACTTTTTCCCCAAATGGTGTGTAGTCATATTTAAATGCAGGGGTTTTGTTTGTTTGTTTGTTTGTTTTTGAGACCGAGTTTCGCTCCTGTTACCCAGGCTGGAGTGCAATGGCATGATCTCGGCTCACTGCCACCTCCTCCTCCAAGGTTCAAGCGATTCTTCTGCCTCAGCCTCCCAAGTATCTGGGATTACAATAGCCCACCAATATACCTGGCTAATTTTTTTGTAGTTTTAGTAGAGACAGTGTTTCACTGTGTTGGCCAGACTGGTCTCGAACTCCTGACCTCAGGTGATTTTCCCACCTCAGCCTCCCAAAGTGCTGGGATTACAGGCATGAGCCACCACAGTTTTAATTGGCACGTTTCATGTGCTCGTTTGCCATTGGTATACTTCTTTTGTTAAGTGTTAACAAGACCCATTTTTTGTTGGGTTGTTTTCTTTTTTTAAAACTTTTATTTTAGGTTCAGGAGTACATGTGCAGGTTTGTTATATAGGTAAATTCATGTGATGAGGGTTTGATGTATAGATTATTTTGTCACTCAGGTACTAAGCCTAGTACCCAATAGTTATTTTTCCTGCTCTTCTCCCTCCTCCCACCCTTCACCCTCTGGTAGGTCCCAGCATCTGTTGTTCCCCTCTATATGCTCATGTGTTTTCATCTTTTATAAGTGAGAACATGCGGTATGTGGTTTTCTGTTTCTGTGTTAGTTTGCTAAGGATAATTGCCTCTAGGTCCATCTCCTGTAAAGGACATTACCTAATTTTTTTATGGCTTCATAACATTCCAGTGGTGTATGTACCACATTTTCTTCATCCAGTCTATCATTGATGAGCGTGTAGGTTGATTTCATGTCTTTGCTATTGTGAATAGTGTTGCAATGAACATATGTGTGCATGTGTCTTTATGATAGAATTTATATTCCCTTGGGTATATACCCAGTAATGAGATTGCAGGGTCAATGGTAGTTCTGTTTTTAGCTCTTTGAGGAATCACCATACTGCTTTCCACAATGGTTGAACTAATTTACACTCCCACCAACAGTGTATAAGTGTTCACTTTTCTCCACAACCTTGCCAGCTTCTGTTATTTTTTGGCTTTTTTATAATGGCCATTCTGATTGGTGTGAGATGGTATCTTATTGTGATTTTGATTTACACTTCTCTAATGATCAGTGATATTGAGCTTTTTTCATATGCTTTTTAGCGACGTGTATATCTTCTTTTGACAAGTGTCTGTTCATGTCTTTTGCCCATTTTTAAATGGTTTTTGTTTTCTTGTAAATTTGTGTAAGTTCCTTATAGATTCTGGATATCAGACCTTTGGTGGATTCAACGTTTGCAAATATTTTCTCCCATTCTGTAGAGTTGTTTTCTCCTTTGATTGCTTTAACTGTATTTTGAAGGACAGAAGTTTTACATTTAGACAAAGCCTAATTTTTACATTTCTTTCTTTTATATATATGATGCTTTTGATACCATATCTAAGATATCTTTGCCTAATCTAAGATCACAAAGATTTTCTTCTATACTTTCTTCTAGCAATTTTATAGTTTTAGGATTTACATTTTAGTCTATGCTTACTTTGACTTCATTGTTTATGATGCAATGTATGGGTGGTTTTCTCGGTCTTGATTTTGTTTTTTCATATGGATGTCCAGTTATTTTAACACAGTTTGTTAAGAAGACTATTTTTCTCTACTGAATTGCCTTTACACCTCTGTGGAAATCAGTTGATCATACATGTGTGGGTCTGTGTCTAAACTCTCTATTCCATTGATCTATGTGTCTACTTTTAAACCAATAGCATGCTGTCTTAATTACTGTAATTTTATATTAAGTATTTAAATTAGGTAGTGTACATTATCTAACCTTGTTCTTTTTCAAATTGTTTTGACTATTTTCATTCCTTTGCCTTTACTTACAAATTACAACTTCTATCATTTTCTACTAGAATGTCAACTGTGATTATATTAAATCTACATGTCAATTTGGGGAAGGACTAATATCTTTAAAATGTTATGTCTATCAATACATGATCTTGATATATGAATATTTCTCTAAGTCTTTTAAAAGTATTTTAAAGTTTTTTTTAGTTTTAGCATATAGATCTTGCACAAATTTTATTAAATGTCTATGTATTTATTTCATGACTTTGACAATATTGTAAATTATACTCCTATTAAGATTTCTAGTATATAGAAAAAGAATTGATTTTTGAGTTCTTTTATCCTGTAACAACATATTAGTGTTAGTAACTTTTTAATAGATTCTTTGACATTTACTAGACAGCAATTATACTATCTGTGAATAGAGATAGTTTTACTTTTTCTTTTCTAATTTGAAAACATTTTTTCTTACCTTACTACACTGGTTAGGACATTTAATACGGTGCTGGATAGGAGTCATGTGAGTGAATATGCTCACTTTGTTCTTGATAAAACATTGAGTCTTTTAGCAATAGTGCATCTACAAAACTCTCCAACTAACCTCACATTTATTGGGAAGAAATGAATACAAACATTAATACTGTGAACCACTATCTATTGAGTGTACTATGTAAATGGCACCATGCTAAGTTCTTTGTATATATATTTTTTACAACAGTTCTATGAAGTAGGTACTATCACTATCCTTTTTTTGCAGATAAGGAAAGTGAAACTCAGAATGGTTAGGTAACTTGCCTATGTCGTTTAGTCAGCAAATGACAAAGCTGGGTCTCTAATCTAAGTCTGATTAGTTCCAAGGCCACACTCTGAAGGATGCCCCTGACTGCTTTCCTGAGTCCTAGGCTCTGCTCACTAAGGACTCTGCTCCCACACTCGTGGAGCTAAGATATTTCCAACTCTGACTCCAGTCACCATAACATATTTTCTGACCTATACTCCATTTCGTGGACAACCAATCTCACATGCCTGAGTTCAAAGATCAATGGGTAGAAATGTCATCATAAGCTCCTTCCTGCGTACGTGATATGGTTGCAATGACCTAACTTCAGAATCACAAAGCCTGAACCCAGAGTTAAAGATGTGAAGAGACTTTTCCAAAGCACATTTGGAGTGAAAGCAGAGTTTTCTAAGGGTCTTTTGAAATATAACATGCCTGTCATTCTTTTTAAAGTTTTATCTCAATAAATGGTTTCTGCTGAGTATATGAAAAACTTGTCTTAGCATGGGTTTAATGGAGAAGCTTGGGTTTTAGAGTCAGACATACCCACCTTTATTGCCCACCATGTGAATTCAGGCAACTTGCTGATTAGATTATTCATTCAAGGACACTAGTTTGAACACCTACTACATGTCAAAGTTTTGGGGCAGAAAGACTAGAAGGATGGAGTTGCCATAATCTGAGATGGGGAAGGTTACAAGCAGAGGAGGTTTTAGAGGGGAGCCCAGGAATTCAGTTTTAAATATAAGTCTGGAATTTCTGTTAGATATCCTAGTGGAAATGTCCAATAGGACATCTGTGTTTACAGTATTGAAACCAGAAGAACTAGCATCAGACACCAAAGCAGGATATTCAGCATGAAAGAAGGAAAACCCAAGAGTGTGATGGAAGACAGTGTATTGAGAGTAATCAACTGTGTCAGATGGGTCAAGATGAGAACTTAAAACTGACCATTGATTCAGCAACACATGGAGCTCATTGCTGACCTTGATGAAAGCCTTTTTCAGTGCAGCAGTGAATGAGTTGCTTTCGCAGGAAGAAGTTTTTTAGAAAACTTCTTTTCAAAATGGAGCAAAGATGGTGATGAATGGTAGAATCAAGAAGAGTTTGATGGGATGAAAAAAAATGCATGTTTTTCTGCTGAAGGGAAAGGCCCAGTAGATAAATTTAATTATATTGAAAAGACAGAAGAGAATTGCTAGAATGATAAGGGAAGAGAGGAGATGAAATCTGGTATGCAGGTAGGGGGTGCAGGGCTCAGCTAGATGAGAAGAAGGCTACTTCAAACACAGGTGAGAAGTCAGAGTCCATGGATGGAAATCTAGCAAGTGGCTGGGTATGCTGGAAGGAGCCTGTAGACGTTCCCTTGTGATGGCTTCAGTTTTCTCAGTGACATAGGAACCAAGTTGGGACAACGGAGAGAAGAGAGGGGAGATGTGTTTTTAGGGCATTTGAGGTGAGAGAGGATGTGAAAGTCACATATATCTTTTGACTCTCACTTATAAATAATAATTCATAACTTGCACAGATTTTATAAAATACAAAAACCAGTGTTCAAAACCTCATCATCATCGTTATCCTCAAATTTAGTGTGTATATCTGCTTCTCCCTCAGACTGTCAGTTCTCTGAGAGAATGAATCACGTGATACTATATTCTTTGGATGCTACCCGGAAAAATATGAATTCTATTTGATTTTTTAATGTTGTAAACCATAAGAAATTAGAACAAAAAATTACAAAAAGAGGAAAAGACAAACCATCCATAATTCTCTCACCTCTCCTAGAGTTTTGCTTTATGTTAATTTTTACACTAGTTTTCTCATAATTAGATATCACATCTGTGTCCAATATTACATATTGTTTCCTTCATTTAATATTAAGTATTAAGCATTTTCCGTAGAGTTAATCTCCAAAACCATCAATTCAATGGTTACATAATTTTTCATGTGTCCATTTACGTGAATAAATGTACTCTATGCTACACAACAATTTATTATTGGAGATTTAAGTTACTTCAAATATGTTATTAAAATATATTATGATGAATGTTTTGAGCATGTTTAAGCATAATTGATGAATTCATAATATAGCTATCCACCATTTAATGACCAATTATTGGCTGCCAGTTATGGTGCACTGTGAAAATGACTCTTCATACATCTCATTTGATCTTAATAGCACACACAGTAATGTCTATGTTGGAGTAGTTTGGCACATATAAAAATGTAAACATAATATGAAAACACTCTTGAACTGATTGATCGTTTTTGCTAAATATTAATATTTAGCTACATTTGTTTTAGAACTCTTTAAAAAGTAAAATATTCTATATAGAGTTAAAGCTTCTCATCCCATTGCCTTCCCACCTTCTCAGCAGGTGACTACTATCCAGAACTTAGTGTTTACACTTCTATTTTCTAATTCTTTTGCTCATATGAATGTGCCAATAAAGAACACAAGGAATTAAATGTGCTTCTTTTAAGATTTATGTAAATGGCATAATATACTGTCATATTTTTGAATTTTGTTGTTCACTTGTGTCTTAAAATTATATTTATGTTGATACATGATGCTTTGGTTAATTTAAACAGCTGCATAGTTTTCCACTGTATGTATCATCACAATTTATTTATGTGTTACTTTATGGACATTTAGGCTTTCCCAATAATTTGCATTTGCAAGCAATGCTATAATTAACATACTTTTACATGTCTTCTTTGTGCACATATGTATACTTACATCTAGATGTGGAATTGCTCAGTTCTTTGGGACATATAGCTAGATGTGAAATGTATTAATCTAGAATGGTGTTTGGGAATCTGCATTGTTTAAAGGCTCCCTTAAGTGATTCTAGTATATAGTCAGGGTTGGGAACTGATGCCTAGATTTTATCTTTCTAGGTACAGTCGAATTCTTGCCCACCTTTTTGCTTTGCACATATAGAACTAGGTGCATACAATCCTGGTTGCTTGATACTGCCTCAGTGTTCTGGGGACTAACAGATCCTGAGAGCAGCTGTATGAACAGAATCTCTGAGAAGAGAGGTTTCAGAGTACACTAGTCCCAAGATGACACCTCTCCAATTCACCTGCCACCTCTCCAATTTACCTGTAGAAGGCAAGAATCAAAATGCAAGCCAAACAAGTTCCTCTAGGACAGAGACAGTAAGTGATTTTTAACTTATCTTTCAATGATAATCAATTGCCGGAAGCTGTTTTAGCAGAATAATGAGAATCACTGGGAACTAGCTATGGGCTCTATGGCAGAGATTGCTATGATTGATTACTGATGTCTGCCATGGATTGCATATAGGTAAGGGTCATATGTGTGTATAATTGCCAATCTGCCACCACAGTTGCCCAATAGCAGTCATCAAGGAAGCAGTTGTCTGGAGACTGGGCTCTGTTGTAATTGAAGAGGGAATCTTAAGGTTGTCAGTGGCTAGCTTAAAAAGTTTTGCAAAGTAATTTTTCTTTTTTTAAAAAAACTTTCTTCTTTGCCATGAAACATAGGAACAAAGTACTTTTTTGAAGTCTCATTTATTTTTCTTCTTCTAAAAGCTTGGCCCAAATTAATTCCTGGGGCCAATATATCCTTGCTTATAGGAAGGGTGAGCTCTTGATCCTCCTCAGCCAGCAAAAGAGCATGAACTCTGTGGTCAGACCTGTGCTGGAGCCCAGATCAGCCCTTCACTGGATATGTGGTCTGGGCAAAGCTATTGAGACACACCATGCTTCAATTCCTCATTGTGAAGTGGAGAGCATACCTATGTCGTGTGATAGTCATAAGGGCGACGTGTAAGTGTCCAGGATTGTCCTGAATCCAACTTTCAATTAATGGTCATGGTTGCTATAGTATTATCATCATTATTATTGTTTATATTATTATTTAAAAGCAAAATAATGATCATGGTGGTACAGTTTCCAGATAGGTCTGATTTAGAAAATCCAGATTTGGGTAGGGTTAGGTATTTGTCTCCTGTTGAAATAAATGAGTGGCAATTTGGGACCATAGAATGAGACAAGTCAGGACATTTGGGGGCTGAACATTTGTGCAGGTGTTAGATACTAAGTTTAGGCAACGAGAATTACTGTTACCATTGGAATAGGCTGCAAACACAGGTTGAGTTCTCAGGGCCAGTGAGGGAGTAATTCCAGGGAAAATGAAAGGGAAGAAATCACAAAACAGACTCAATTACTGAGAGTAATTATTATCAGCTATGAAAATGCATTTACAAGTCACACTGCTGTATGTCAGCACCCTGATACCTCCTAGGCCGTGAGAAATAAACAGTAACATTTTTTAGAATTCTTCTTCAACCCAGTCAACAAACATTCCATTGCAAAGTAAGAAAAGAGGGCAGGGCATGAATTCAAAAGCAAATTGTTCTCACCATGGTCTGGAGTCTGGCGTCTGCTGGTATTCTGAAAAGATTATTGACTCTTTTCTGTTTCTTTTATTAAATGTCATATTCATTTAAGTGTTATGCAAGTTACCAGTATGTATGGAGCATAGTAATAGATGTTTGTCATAAATGTGTTTTATCTTTATTTATCAGTGACACAAAATGGCAAATGATAATCAAAGCAATGACTTAGGAATCCTGACCAAGACAATATTTCCATGGAAAAGGATCATTTTTAAGAAAATAATAATAGTGGCTACAATTTTTAAAATGAGAAAACTGAGGCTTAGGTGAGTTTTGTTTGTTTTTTTCGGGTTGATTGAAATATTTACAGATGGGAATATGTGTCCTTTTTAAGAGTATAGTGTGATGAATTTTGAAAAATGTACACAGTTGTGTAATTAAAATCATAACTAAGCTATAGAACATTTCCATCACTGCAAGTGTCCTTGTGTCTTTTTATAGCCTATTATCTCTCCTCCCCACCACTCTCTAGCAAGCAAAAATCTAGTTTTGGGTCTGCTTTTCACCTTTTCAGAATGCAATATAAATGTAAGAGAATTTGTAACTTTTGTGCCTTCTTTCTCTAACAGAATGTTTTTCAGATTCATCTATGTTGTTGCCTGTATCAATGCTTTATGTTTACTGCTAAGATATGTTCCATTAAATTCATGTACCACAAATTGGCTGTCCACTCACCAGTTGATGACCATTTGAGTTGTTTCTTTTTTTGAGGAGAAGGGGATTGCGGGGGACAGAATCTCACCCTGTTGTCTAGGCTGGAGTGCAATGGTGTGATCTTGGCTCGCTGCAACCTTCGCCTCCCATTTTCAAATGATTCTCCTGCCTCAACCTCCTGAGTAGCTGGGCTTACAGGTGCCCGCTACCATGCCCAGCTAATTTTTGTATTTTTAGTAGAGACAGGGATTCACCATGTTGGCCAGGCTGGTCCTGGTCTTGATCTCCTGACCTCGTAATCCACCCGCCTCAGCCTCCCAAAGTGCTAGGATTACAGGCGTGAGCCACCGCGCCCGGCCTGAGTTGTTTCTATCATTTAATTATTATAAATAAAACATCTATAAGCAGCTCTATTCAGGTCTTCTGTGGACATACGGTTTTCATTTTTTCCTGGTTAAAATACTAGGACTGGGCTTTTTGGGTCATATAGCAGCTGAAAGCATAACTTTACTAGAAACTGCCAAAGATGTTATCACTTTGCATTCCCATTAGTAATGTGCAGGAAGCTTCCAGTTACTCTACATCTTCAATAGCACTTTTAACATTTTAGCCATTCTAAAGGGTATGTGGTGGTATCTCACTGTAGTTTTAATTTGCATTTCCCTGATGACTAATGATGTTTAATTTCTTTTTATGTGTTTATTTGCCATCTATATTTCTTCTTTGATAAAGTGTCTATTCAGACTTTTACCCATTCTTTTTATTGAGTTGCTTGTCTTACTGATTTTTGAGAGTTCTTTATATGTTGTGGACACAAATCGCTTGTCAGATACATGTTTTGCAAATATTTTCTCTTGGTCTGTAATTTGTCTTCTTATTTTGTAATATCTTTCAAAGAACAGATGTCTTAAGTTTTGATTAACTCCAGTTTATTATTTTCTTTATTATTTTCTTCTGCTTTGATTTGTGCTTTCTGTATCTTATTTTAAAAATCTTTGCCTAACTCAAGCTTGAAAAGATTTTCTGGGTCTTCTTCTAGAAGTTTTTATACATTTAGCGCTTAGTTTTCATGTTGGATGTAGATCTCTAGACTTGTTCAACCTACATATCTACTACTTTGCATTCTCTGACCTACATCTTCCTGCTTCCTCCCTCCAACCCTGTCCCTAGTAACAACTGTCTTATCTCTGTGTATTCGACTGTTTTCTTTTGTTTTTCAGATTCCACATGTGAGTGAGATCATGCAGGATTTTTCTTTCTGTGTCTGGCTTATTCACTTAGCATAATATCTTCCAGATTCATCCTTGTTGTGGCAAATGGCAAGATCTCCTTTTCTAAGGCTGAGTGATATTCCATGGTGTATACATATATATATGTATATATATACACACCCCACATTTTAAAAATCCATTCATTGATGAACCCTTGGGCTGTTTTCACATTGTGGCTGTTACTAATAATGCTGCAATGAACATGGGAGAGCAGGTATCTCTATGAGATGGCGATTTCATTTGCTTTGGGGATATGCCCAGAAGAGGAATTACTAGGTTATGTGGTGGTTATAGTTTTAATTTCTGTAGACATCTCTTTACTGTTTTCCATAATAGGTGCACCAATCAACGGTCCCACCAAAAGTTCCCTTTTGAGAAGGGTTCCCTTTTTTCCACGTCTTCTTGCCAATATTTCTTATCATTTGACTTTTTGATAATAGCCATCCTAATGGGTGTGAGGTGGTACCTTACAGGGTTTTAATTTGCATTTTCCTGAAGATTAATAATATTGAACACTTTTTTATATCCATGTTGACCATTTTTATGTCTTCTCTGGAAAAATGTCTATTCAGGTCCTTTGCCTATTTTTAATTGGATTATTTGCTTTTCTACTATTGAGTTATATATGTTCTTTATAAATTTTAAATATTAAACCATTACCAGACATATAGTTTGTAAATACTTTTCCCAATCTGTAGGCTGCTATTATATTGGCTTTATTCTCTCAATCTCTGTGTCTCTCTTTTAGCCAATACCACACTGTCTTGATTACTATAGCTTTATGATAAGTCTTAAAACCAGGTAATGTGAATCCTCTAACTCTGTTCTTCTTATTCACAATTACCTATTTTAGTTCTTTTGTTCTTCTATATAAATTTTAGAATACCCTGTCAATTTCCAAAAATAAATATTATGTTGGGATATTGATTGGAATGGCATTGAACATATAGAGCAATTTGAGAAAATTGACATTTTAACAACATAGAGTCTTCCAACCCATAAGCACAGTTACATCAATCATTTTATAAATTCATTTTAGTTTCATCAAAATTTTGTCATATTCAGCATCAAATTTTGCACATATTTAGTTTTCCCCTAAATATTTCATGTCTTTTAATGCTATTGTAAATGACACTGTTTTGTAATTTCAATTTCCAGTTATTCACTCCCAGTGTCTAAGACGGCAATTTATTTGCATACATTGACCATATCTTCTTATATACAACAACTTTACTAAACTCAGTAGAATCTTTTCAAAAAGTTTTATTTGGATAATTTTAATGAACACAAGAGCAGTTTTGTTACATGGAGATATTGTATAGTAGTGAAATCTGGGCTTTTAGTATAACCATTACTTGAACAATGTCCCCATTAATATCTCATCCTTCTTCCTGCTCCCATCCTGGACCCTTCTGAGTCTCCAGTGCCTATTATTTCATATTCTATGTCCACATGTACTCATTATTTAACCTCTACCTGTAAGTGAGAACATGCAGTATTTAACTTTCTATTTCTGAGTTGTTTCATTTAAGATAGTGGTCTCCAGTTCTAGCCTTGTCACTGCAAAAATACATGATTTCATTCTTTTTGTACAGCTGTCACCTAGCAGATTATTTGGGATTTCCTATGTAGATCACTGTGTTGTTTGTAAATAGAGATTTATGTATTCCTTTCAAATCTGTATGTCTTTTTACTTTTTCTCATATTAATACACTGGCGAGAACCTGAAGTATGATGTTGAAAATGAGTGGTGAAATTAGACATTCTTGCCTTTATTTCTGATTTTAGGAGGAAAGCCATCATTCTTGCATTATTATATACATTAGCTGCAGGGTGTTCTATAGATATCCTTTATTCAGTTTCAGGATGGTTGCCTTTTCCTTTAGCTTTCTGAGAATTTTTATCATGAATACATGTGAAATGTTGTCAAATACTTTTTTTGCACCTATTGAGATGATCATATGCTTTTTATTTTTTTTAGTCTTTAAACGAACTAAATGATATTGATTCGTTTTCAAATGTTGAATCAACTTTTCACACCTGGAATAAACATTGGATCATGATATATCATCTGTTTTATTTATTACTGCATTTCACCTTCTAACATTTTGGTGAAGGTTTCTGAGTTAATTTTATGAAGGACATGGGTATATAATTTTTACCTTTATGATGTCTTTGTCTGGTTTTGATAGGGTAATTCTGACCTCATTTAATAAGTTGAAAGGTGCTCTCTCCTTTTCTGTTTTCTGGAAAAGTTTGTGTAAAATTAAGTCTATTTGCCAGTGAAACCATCTAGGCTTGGATTCTCTTTGTGGGAAGGCTTTTAAACTATAAATTCAATTTCTTTAATAGATAAAGGGCTAGTATTTATTTCTTCTTGAGTGAGTTTTTGTAGTTTGTGTCCTCTGAGGAATTTTTCCATTCCATCTAATGTTTGGCATAAAACCTTTCATCATATTCTCTTATTAGTCTTTTAATGTTAGTTGACAATGTAGGAATAGTCCCTATTTTATTCCTGATATTGATAATTCTTTCTTTTTTTCCATAACTACATTGGTTAGAATTTAAATTTTTTTCATTTATCTTTTCAAAGAGCCAATTTGGATTTCATTGCTTTCCAAAACCATTGCATTTCTGTTTCAATTTTAGTGATTTCTGCTCTTTATTCTTTCCTTACTTCGTTTACTTTGAATTTAACATTCTCTTCTTTATCTGGTTTCTGAATGTGGAAGCTTAGGTTATTGATTTTAAACCTTCCTTCTCTTCTAATATAAAGATTTAATGCCTTAATGTTCCCTCTAAATGCCATGTTAGCTTCAGTCCACCAATGTTAATATGTTATATTTTCATTTTCATTCCATTCCAAATATTTTCTAATCTCTCTTGTGATTTCTCCTTTGTCCGTGATTTATTTAGAAGAATGTTATTTAATTTTCAAAATTTTTGGTGATTTTCCACATATCTCTGTGGTTTTGATTTCTAGTTTAGTTCTGTTGTGGTCAGGGAACATTTTTATATAATTTCACTCTTTTTAAATTTATTGAAACTTGTTTTGTGCTTCAGACTATTATTTATCTGGATCTTCCAAGTAGACTTGAAAATAATGTCTATTCTTCTGTTGCTGGGTAGAAAAGTTATCTAAATGTCAATTAGGCTTATTTGGTTGCTAGTGTTTTGCAAGTCTCTCATATAGATTCTTACCAATTTCTTGTCTACTTGTTTCAGTAATTACTGCAATAGGAGTGTTGACCTCTCCAAGTGTAATTCTGCATATGTCTATTTGTCCTTTTTGTTCTACTAGTTTCTCTTTTCATGTGTTTTGAAGCTCTGTTGTTGGATGCATACTCATTTAGGATTTGTGTGTCCTCTTGGTGAATCGACTCCCTTATCATTATGAAACGTCCTTCTTTATCCATAGGAATGGTGCTTATTTTAAAATCTAGTTGTCTAATATTTGCCACTCTAGTTTTCTTTGACTAGTATTTACATGCTGTATTCTTTTCCATACTTTTACTTCTAACCTATATGTGTCTTTATTTTTAAAGTGGATTTTCTATAGACACCATGCAGTTGAGTTTTGCTTTTTTATCCAATCTGACAATCTCTGGCTTTAGATTAGATTGTATAGATAATTTATGTTTCATAACTATTGCTATATGGGTTTTAATCTACCATCTTGCTGTTTGGTTTCATTTGTCCTGTTTGTCCTTGCTATTTTCCTTATTTTCTTACCTTGTTTTAGGTATATTGAGAACTTTTAATGTTTTCATCTTATTTCCCCTATTGGCTTTAGCTATATGTCCTTATTTTATTTATTTATTTTTTATTGTTTCCCTAGGGTTTACAACATATGTCTTTAACTAATCATAGTCTACTTTCAAATAATATCATACCACTTTACCTACAGCGTAAGAACCTTACAACAGTATACTTCCATTACTGTTCTCCTGTTCTTTGTGCTGTTATTTTCATATACTTTATTTTAACACCTGTTATAACCCCCTTGGTACATTGTTACTTTACTTTAAACAGTTACCTTTTTAAACAACTTTATTATAAGGTAAAATCTACATGTAATACAAGTCACTCATTTTAAGCCGAGTTTGATGAGTTTTAGGAAATTTTTATACTCGTGTGACTATCACCACAATCCAGCCTTAGAACACTTGTGTTGCCCCAAAGAGCGCACTCATGCCTGTTAGCAGTTTCCACTGTCTGTCCCGCCATCCCCTCGGCCTCAGGCAACCACTGATCTGCTCTCTGTCTCAATAGTTTTGCCTTTTCTTTACATTTCAAATAAATGGAATTCTATGGTGTATAATCTTGTCTCTGTGTCTGGCTTCTTTCACTTAACATCATGCTTTTGAGTTTCAGCCACATTATTCCATGTATCAAGAGTTTATCCCTTTTAATTGATGAGTAGTTTTCCATTGCATGAATAAATCATTTTTAGTTTTTCATCCAGTCATCAGTTGATAGACACATAGAAGTTTTCCAATTTTTTGGCTATTACGAATAATGCTACTATAAACATTCATATATAACTAATGCTACTATAAACATTCATATATAAATCTTTGTGTGGACATATGTATATATACTTTGTGTAGACATACATACATATATACTTTTTGGTAAGGACTTAGAGTGAAATGCTGAATTGTATAAGTGCATGTTTAACATGCGATATCATAATTGAAACTGTTTTTCAAAGTAGTAGTACCATTTTCATTCCTACTATCAATTAATGGGGTTCCTGTTTCACCCAAACTTCAGTCTTTTTGATGCTGGTCCTTCTAGAGGTTATGGAGTGGCATCTTACTGTGATTTTAACTTGCATTTCCCTAATGGCTAATAATTTTGAGCATCTTTCCATCTGTTCATTATTTGTAACTCTTCATATCTCTTCTTTGCTAAAGTGTCTCTTCAAGTCGTTTGCCAATTTTTAATTTGTCTGTTGGTCTTTTATAATTAAGTTGCAAGATGGGTTTTTGGAGTTTTTTTTTAAACTAAATCCTGAATTCAAGACCTTCTGCTAGATTTGACCTGCTGTAAATTCTATCCAGTGTAATTTATTTTCCTGTGTTGTATTTTACATCTCTAGAAGTTCCATTTGGTAATTTTTTTATTGTGATAATAGAAACACATAGCATGAAATCTACTGTCTTAACAAACGTTTAAGTGTACAGTACAGTATTGTTAACTATATGCCTATTGGTGTATGGCAGATCTCTAGAACTTTCTCAACTTGTATGACTGAAACTCTATACCCATTGAACAACAATTCCCCTCACCGAGTTCTCTCTACCCTATGCCCCTGGCAACCACTATTCTACTTTTAGCCTCTATGAGTTTGGCTACTTTAGATTCTTAATATAAATGGAATCATGCAGGATTTGTCCTTCTGTGACTAGCTTATTTTACTTAGTATTATGTCCTCAAAGTTCATCCATGTGTTAGCTTTGACAGGATTCATTTGGTTCTCTTTTGTATCTTCCATTTTTTCTTACCTTCTAAGTTTATGAAGAATATTTATAATCGCTGCTTTAACATCCTTGTCTGTTAATAATGTCATCTTTACAATATCCAGGTCTATTTCTATTTTTTTCATTTTAATAAGTTATATTTTCAGGCTTCCTCATATTCCTGATAATTTTGATTGGATGTCAGTCACTGTGAAATTTAAATTGTTGGATGATCTTGCTATATTTCTTTAAATAGGAGTATAGAGTTTTGTTCCATCTCACAGTTAAGTTACATGAAATCAATTGCATCCTGTCAAGGCTTGTTTTTAAATATTTTTTTTAGGATGTGTCCAAGGTGTCTTTAACTCCACTACAAGGCAACACTCTTCTGAGGCTTTTACCCAATACCCTAAATATTATGAGGGTTTCTCACTATGGTGGTGAAAACACGAACTATTATCAGTCATGTGTGAATTCTGGGAATTATTCAGGCTACTGATCTTAAGTGTCTTTTCTTCCCAGGCTCATAGGGTTTCCCTCACACATATTCAGCCAACACTCAAGGGAACCTCTCTGGAGATCTCTGGAACCCTCCTACCACTTAGCTCCCATCTTTCAGGTATGCCATCTTACAATTCTAGACACACTGGACCCTCTGATCTCTGTCTGCTCAACTACGACAGAATGCTGAATCCTCCCTGCACTGCATCCTGGGAATTATTTCTAGACAATAAGCTATTATCATCATACAACTCACCTAATTTGTCATGTTAGAGAGCTCAGGAATGCACTTCCAATTTTCCAGCATTTGGAAAATAAAAACAAAAAAACTTTTTTTCTGTATAGTTTGTCCAGTTTTTCTTCTTGTTTAAGGTGGAAGAATAAATCCAGTTCCATTATGCCATCACAGCTAGAAGCAGAAGTCTATATTGAAAGCTTTGGATCAGAGGAATGACATGATCTGACATATATATTATCATGACAGGACTACTGGGTTAAAAGTTGACTACAGAAGGAAGGGAATGATGGTGGCAGGAGTTGGGAGTTTATTACTATAATCCAGTCCAGGAATGACAGTCACTTGTGGTAATGACAGACATGAAAATAAATGGTTGGATTATGGACTTGAAGAAAAAAATAAACAGGATTTGCTGATTTTTTGGATGTTGAGTAAGAGAGGAATGGAGAAATGAGGGGTAATTCCAAGAATTTTGGCCCAGTTTACCTAGAAGGATGGGGAGGTCATTGAAAAGAACAGTTTCAGTAAAGTGTTAGGGAGAAATTCTGGAAGGAGTGGGATCAAGAAAGAATGAGAAGAGAGGAATTGGATCCAGTGAGGATGGACAATTCTCATGAGGAGTTTGGCGAATCACATCTCATTTCTCAAGAGACTTACAGTCTAACTGGGGAAGGAGGAAGATGTGTAAGGATTAATGGAAGAAGTGTAATGATAGAGGTTTATATAGCCACAGGTCAAATGAAGAAGTCTCTAATATGGTAGGGGAGTTAATAGGGAGGAAAGTATAAAATGTTTCACACATGTGTTGATGCATGGGCCGCAGTGGGAAGGACCAGGACACTGTGGTCAGAGGGAGGAGGTGGGCAAGGGCATCCATAAAAGAGAGAAGAGCATGGGGGAAGTTCACAGGTGAACCATCAAGCCCTCAACACTTTCAGGAAACGTTGAGTCTCCATAGCTCAGCCTAAGGTGGGAATAGGAATTGGTGAAGAACGAAGCAGGAGATAAAGGCGGGGAAGAGAACACTTGACAAAGATCCTTCCTTACCATGTGTGTTCCTCAGACTTTAAGTAATGTAAGTCATGGAAAGCCCTCAGAGGCTCTGGAAAATATGACTGGACAGGTGTTGGGCAGGGAAGCCAGTTAAAGGGCCCAGATGACAGGTATGGGGCGGAGGGGTGGATCTTACCACATATGAAGTCAAAGACTTGGAACCAACCCAAATGCCCATCAGTGATAGACTGGATTAGGAAAATGTGGCACATATACACCATGGAATACTATGCAGCCATAAAAAAGGATGAGTTCATGTTGTTTGTAGGGACATGGATGAAACTGGAAACCATTATTCTGAACAAACTATCGCAAGGACAGAAAACCAAACACTGCATGTTCTCACTCATAGGTGGGAAATGAACAATGAGAATACTTGGATACAGGGCCAGGAACATCACACCCTGGGGTCTGCCATGGGGTTGGGGGATGGGGGAGGGATAGCATTAGGAGAAATACCTAATGTAAATGATGAGTTTATGGGTGCAGCACACCAACATGGCACATGTATACATATGTAATAAACATGCACATTGTGTACATGTACCCTTGAACTTAAAGTATAATAATAATAATAATAATAATAATAAAATCAACAGGTCTTGGTGAGCTGATGAATGTGGGATAGGTTAAGAGGAAAAAAGGGAAGAGCTAAAGATGACATTTAAGTTTTTGGTCTAGCCATCTTAGTAGATGATGGTGCCATTAGCTAAACTTTGCAAATGGAAATGTATACAATAAAATATTTTATAGAAATGTCCATGCCTTCAATGAGATGGCAGCTCCAAGGGCTAGAGGGGCTTTAACCTCCTACCGCAGTGGTCTTCATCAACTCCAACCCCTTGCCCTGAGCCACATCAAAAAGCTTAAAAGTTGTGGGAAAATATCATGCTCCTATACAAGATAGCTTTCATAGCAATCCTCTAAGTAGAGTGCCTTTGATCAGCCCCCTGTATTCAAATACTTCTAAAACTGCAATAGACTCTAAGTCAAGTCAGATTCATCCAAAAGTTTAAGCTTCTCTTTTTTTTTTTTTTTTCTTTTTTTTTGAGATGGAGTCTCGCTCTGTCACCCAGGCTATGAGTGGCACAATCTTGGCTCACTGCAACCTCTGCCTCCTGAGTTCAAGCAATTCTCCTGCCTCAGCCTCCCAAATAGCTGGTACTGCAGGTGCCCACCACCACGCATGGCTAATTTTGTATTTTTAGTAGAGACAGGGTTTCCCCAAGTTGGCCAGGCTTGTCTTGAACTCCTGATGTCGGGTGGTCTGCTCGCCTAGGCTTCCCAAAGTGCTGGGATTACAGGCGTCAGCCACCGCGACTGGCCAGGCTTCCCTTCTTATACACAAATGAACGGAGGAATGTCACTCACCAGAGTACTTCATGTATACTGGGCTCAATGCAATAGTGAAGGAGAAATAATTCTAACCTTCCCAGAACAGATCTCCTTCCCTTTCTAGGATCTAACCACAGTGCCTTTCCTATGTTTCTCCAGCTATCAAAGTCATATTTTAACGCCTTTGCATGTGCTGTTGTCTCTCTTAGAATAATGACCTACTCGCTTCCATATCTCACACATCGTAGCTAGATTCTTTTTATACTTTAAGTCTCCTTCCCTGACTACTTTTTTTGAAACTTTGCCAACTTCTATTTATCTTTATTACATCACCCTATTCATTCCCTTCCTAACTTTTATAATTTGTAAGTATGTATTAATGTTCTTGTGTAATTGGTTGGTTTACATCTGTTTCCCATAAAACATTCTACGAGAATAGCAACCATGTTTACTTTTTCATCACCATAACACTTCCAGGATTATCTGAACCTAAAAACTATTCCACAAATATATGTTGAAGGAATGCTAAGGTAAGTAAAGAACAGATAATGAGGGTTCCTATTTAAAAGCATGTCAGTGATTAACCAATAGGAGGAGGTATTATTTTGGGATGGAGGAATTTCCTGAAGTTTCTGAAATCATACCACATAGGTAGCAGCTTTCTCTAAGATTGGTCCTGTGTGATTTGAGGAAACATAATTGCCAAGATTGCATCAGTGATTCAAACCTTCAAATCTCAGTGGGAAGTTTAGTTTTTTCTCATAGTACAGACTGTTTGGCCACCATCTTCTATGTGGTGATTTAGGAATTCCAGGGCCTTTCTTTCTGTATCTCTGCCATTCTCTCAGGACACCCTGGGATCCTTCCCTGAATCCCCTCTATGTGTCCAGCTAATAGACAGAGAGAGAGAGCACTGTACTGATTGCATAAGAAGTTTCCAAGACCAAGTCCGGAAGTGGTATGCACCACTTTTGCACATGCTCCTTTGGTCAGAATGAGGCACATGGCACCAACCTCACTGCAATGGAGGCTGGGAAATGCAGTCTTCCCGTGTGCCCAGAAGAAGAAACTAGATATGTGAGCATCACACTAGCCTCAGCAAAAGTAGGAGATTTCCTTTGGTTGTTGTATTAGAGACTTAATGTATGCAAAACACTCAGAATACTGGCCAGCACTTTCACCAGTATCCACGATTCAAGGTAAGTTGCAAGAGGAGTTCTCTGAGTTTTTCACTAATCACGGCTTGCTAAACAAGGCTGGTGTTCGGAAGCCTCTGTCAAGCCCAACAGCTGGCTGGAGAGTATTGTGAGCCTCAGTGCCCAAGGAGGCCAGCCAAGGATACAGATGCCACAGCTAAGTCTGTGCAGCACATCCTCATGCTTTGTTTAACTTGATTCCCTGGGTGGGACCATTTTTATGAGCAGGTGTTCTGGTTAATTAGGTGATTAATGTTCCTCAAATTGGAGAGCCATCTCCCTAGTGACAGTTCTTTCTTTGCTCAAATATGAGACAAATCTTCCCTGTACAATTTGGAGAGGTCCGTGATCACATTCATCTGTCTGCCAGGCCTCTCGGGTCAGCACTCTGGCTCTGAGGACCAAGAGCCTGACCCCACACCTGGCTGACTTGCCTCTTGCTGCACCAGTTTAGAGAACCAAGAGCTCCCAAATCATCTGGCTTCCTCTCAGACCAGGGCAAAGTTGAACTGGGGACATATTTCTGGTTCCTTTCTGAGGATTCCAATTTGTATCACCTCTCAAAGTCAGAGCCATTGCCTCTACACAGAGTCCTCCAGTTTCTAAAGCAAGGCAGCCAAGCCACAGTCACGGGCAAATTAGGTATCAAAACTTTTTTTTCTCCAATTGTCTCTTAGGCAAATAGAAATGTGCTCCAAACTCTCTTATACTCCACATTCTCAAAGCCTTCTTCGCAGCTCAAACACTATTCTATTCCTACCACCCTGCCTCTGTTTCTCTCAATGCCAGAACCCTTCTCCCTCTCATTGACATTAGCAAACCCATGCATCCTTCAAACGCCAGACTGAATTATTCAGCCCTCCTTCCCAGCTTGAAGTGATTTCTCCCTCTTCAGAATTTGTGTAGCACTTACTACGTGACCCATATCACTTAGCATTTAGTTATATACCATATCTTTCCTCTTCATTCATGTATCTTAATTTTGTCTTCCCAATTGGATTTTTGTCAGCTGTGGTTGTATCTAAAGTTCTCAATAAATGTTTATTTGATTGGTAAATTCCGCTGAATGCCACTTACACTTCTGGAAGATGGATCGAATTTAGTCTCTTTCACCACGGTTAGTCTCGACTGGAACACATGGTTGCTCACTCCTGTTCCTCACATGCTACAGTTTTAGTGCCCCAGAACGACTAGATCTTTTCCTCCAGTTTCAGCTTGAAAAATCCCAGGAAAGGACTCTGCTTGGTCCATTTCAGTCATGTGCCCACCCCTTAAAAAAATCAGTGTATTGAGGAAAGCAAGCTCATATACAAACAAGACAATTCGGAACCATAATCACACAGTTAGAGCAGAAGGCCAATTAATAGGTGTCCGCTACAGTTGAATATAGATTTTGAAAGGTTTTATTGCTCGATCTTCTTCCTCATGATAAGTGTATGAGTCTGTTTTCATGCTGCTATAGAGAACTGCCCGAGACTGGGTATAAAGGCAAGAGGTTTAATTGACTCACAGTTCAGCATGGCTGGGGAGGCCTGGGGAAATTTACAGTCATCATGGAAGGAGAAGGGGAAGCAAGGCACCTTCTTCGGAAAGCGGCAGGAAGAAGTGCGGAGCAAAGGGGGAAACAGCCCCTTATAAAACCATCAGGTATCATGAGAACACATTCACTGTCATGAAAACAGCATGGGAGAAGCCACTCCCAGGATTCAATTCCCTCCACCTGGTGTCTCCCTCGACACATGGGGACTATGGGGATTAGAATTCAAGATGAGATTTGGGTGTGGACACAAAGCCTAACCATATCAATAGGTTACTTATTTTAATATTCATTTATCAAATTTATGTTACATATTCATTCGTTAAACATTTTTGTATTCAGAGTAGTTCTTATCCCTTGGGGAGGCTCAATAGATTAACTGGCAATAAACCTTTATTGTTCATTCTCTTTCAGGGGAGAAAGAGAGAAGTATTTGCATTGAAAACAATGTCCTTCAGGCTGGGCGCTGTGGCTCACACCTGTAATCCCAGCACTTTGGGAGGCTGAGATGGGCTGATCACCTGAGGTCAGGAGTTCGAGACCAGCCTAACCAACATGGCAAAACCCCGTCTCTACTAAAAATACAAAAACAAATTAGCTGGGTGTGGTGGTGCATGCCTGTAATCCCAGCTATTCAGGAGGCTGAGGCAGGAGAATCGCTTGAACCTGGGAGGCGGAGGTTGCAGTGAGCCGAGATTGCTCTATTAGACTCCAGTCTGGGCGACAGAGCAAGATGATTCTGTCTCAAAAAAAAAAAAAAAAAAGAAAAAAAAAGAAAACAATGTCCTTCTGTCCTTCTAGGTCCAATGGATGGTATCTTTTCCTAGGCCACTTCCTTACCCCTTTTAGGCCATTTCTCCAGAAATGACCTAAAATTTACATACATGAGTTATTCTCTCTCCCAGGAAAATGTAATAGGGATCATAGCCTTAATCTCAAATTGGGGGTTTCATTTTCTCTCTTCCCGCTTCCTGTTTACCTACTCCTTTGAGATCTGCCTCAGCAGCTCAGTGAGGTGGTGTGTCAGTTTCAGCGTCCCTGGTAGGAAATGGATAATTCAAAGGAGCACCTGAAGAAAGTCTGGTAAAGGGACTATATGGAAAGGTGAGGCAGGGTTAAGAAATCAACGAGGGGGCAGGGTGCGGTGGCTCACGCCTGTAAGTCAACACTTTGGGAGGCTCAGGTGGGTGGATCACGAGGTCAGGAGTTCATGAACCAGCCTGGCCAAGATGGCGAAACCTCATCTCTACTAAAAATACAAAAATTAGCCAGGTGTTGTGGTGGGTGCCTGTAATCCCAGCTACTTGGGAGGTTGAGGCAGAGAACTGCTTGAACCCGGGAGGCGGAGGCTTCATTGAGCCAAGATTGCGCCACTGCACTCTAGCCTGGGTGACAAAGTGAGACTCCATCTCAAAAAAAAAAAAAGAAAGAAAGAAAAAAGAAAATAAATCAATAATGGATGGAATGCCCAAGGTTTAGCAGCAGTGGAAAGCTATTTCCATTCCTGTCCTCTGAAGGCATAATGGGATGGCAGTGATTTCCAAGGAGACCCATAGCTGAAGAAGACAGCTGTTGGACATGACCTATGACCTTCAATAGGGAAAGGCAGCCATTGACAAACTGTAGTCCTATGGAGGAAGCCTTGGCCTCTCTCCTCTAGCTCTCTGAGCTAGTTCCCCATATGGCTGGATCCAAGGGAGTTGAGGTGATGCAGTCTGTAAAGGTTAATTTCCTGGGGAACAGAACTGCCTCTGACAGTGGGCAGAGAGTGGATCTGAAGAATCAATTGGAGAATAATGAGCTCAAATTGTTAGTCTTGATGGGGTGAAGCAAATATATCAGAATTGGGGGTGGGGGTGGGCAATGTGTATCATTTGCAAGAGCATTCTAGAAGAATGTAACCACCCCTTCCCCCAAAAGATTGAGTAACACTGATGAAAATGAATAAAAATACAATAGGAGAATGTAAAATAAGCTGGCTGATTGGAAGATCATTCATTTGTTTATTCATTCATTCATGTATTCATTTATTAATCATCAAGATACCAAGATTTGCACCTCTAGATATCAAGATTGCAAAACTTGATTAGACATCTCTATACGCCTGAAACTTTTTATAATACAAGTTTCAAAAAATTGGATTACACAGGGTTACAGGGTCACTATCTCCAAGAACCTAATAGTATGGACGAACAAGTCCAGAGGATTCAGCTTCTAAACCGGAGGATTTGGCTGCTACACGGACTCTGGGGTAGACAGACTCTGGAGTAGGAAAGGATGTTCTGGGATGGGTATTGAGTGGATGTGGAGGAGTGGTGGCAGATGAGGTGGAAGAAGCAGAAAACAACCCCAGAGTTCAAAATTACATTGTCAGGTCTGTATTTAAGATCCTTGGATCATCAGGGCAAAGGATGGATTGGTGGAGCAAAAAACTAAGAAATAAAGTTAGAGAAATTATGTGGGGGCCAGTGAGCAATACCTATGCATGAAACTAGGATCTGAACAATAGCAGGAGGACCAGAGATGAAGAGGGGATACAGTCAAGAGATGGTCATGGGGAAGAATGAACAGAACTGAAGAATTAAATGGCTGTGGTGTGTGAGAGAAGGAAAATTCCTTGAGCTGTTTTGCCTTCTCAATACTCCCATCCACTTTTCAGCTAATAGCTCCTGGATTTTCCTTTGAGAGCAGGACTCCTACCTGCCCAGCTGAGTGCAGTTTCCATAAAACTGTCACCCATAGTTCTTGTGTTCTCTGGCCAAAAGGGAGATCACGTGACTCAAGTCAGGACAATCCATTGCTCCCTCCTGGGAATTTGGAAATCTTGGGTTTGGCACCTAGATCCTGTCTTGGGTCTTGTCTTTGTTGAAGCCTCCATCTTCAATTTTTCCCTTAGATTCTGTATGCTATCCATGGCTTTCTTTAAAAGTCTTTTTTTTTTTTTTTTGAAAATTCAATAAGCTAAAGTTTTTTGTTTGTTCTGAGGAACAGAACTGCCTCCGACAGTGGGCAGAGAGTAGATCTGGAGAATTCATTGGAGAATGGTGAGCACAAATGGTTAATCTGGCTGGTTGGAAACAGAAAACCTCAGCTGATTGTGGTGGCCACGTGTAGGGTGGTACCTTACACATGGAGATAAACACAGGTCGACGAGAAAGTTTGAGATGGGGTTTCTTAAAGGAATGGGTGAGTAGTTTGCTTTTGAGAAACACAGGTTGAGGAGAAAGTTTGAGATGGGGTTTCTTGCAGTAATGGGCGAGTAGTTTGCTTTTGAGAAATACGGGTTGAGGAGAAAGTTTGAGATGGGGTTTCTTGCAATAATGGGCGAGTAGTTTGCTTTTGAAAAGCCTACGGAAAAGTAAAGGGAAAAGTTCAAAAGTTGTCCAGGGACTTTGTGGAACTGTAAAAATGACACCACAGAGTGTAAAACCACCTTTGGCCTTTGGACATAGAAAGTTCTAAACAATAGCCTGACCTCCTAACGACATACCCAGTCTTCTCCAAGGAGGGTAATTCCTCCATGGGGTGGCTGCCGCCTTCTGCAGATGCCCCAGAATCAGCTGAGGGAGTGGACGGAGCCACATTTTCAGCACCGGAAGCCCCGAGTCCTAGCTCTGGTTATTTCACTAATTAGCTAGGCGACCCTGCATAAATGCCCACCTTTCTCTGAAACTCAGCTTCCTTGTTAGTAAAATACAAGAGTTGAGCTATTTGGGGTCTCAACATATGTTCCAAGAGAATTTCCAGTTTACATGAAAAGGGGTCCTGTATGCTGGGAAATTGGGTTAAATAAGTCTTAAACTGGTTTCCTTATTGCAGGACTTCTCAGGGTCTTAAAAACACTCATCTCTGATGCAGATATTGAAGAGGGGTGAAGGTGAGTAGCATTTCTCAATCTATCTTTCCCAAGGAAACTTTTTTCTCCCCCATGATGAAACATGTGGAACCAGTAGTCATCAGAAGGCACTTGTAGAAATGTTGGATTAGGTGATTTCTAAGGCTGTATCAGCCCAAACACTCCATGATTCTGTGTATCCTGGTGCTCTGGGCCCCTCATGTATTTCCCACTTGCCTCCTCCTAGGGGATGATTGACTCTGAAGGACCCTTGCCATCTGTTCTAAGGGACTTCTCCCAGGAAAAATCACACTTGAATGCCTATAAAGCCCTTTAAAGATATAGTCTGGCTCATGAAACCCTCTGAGCAGCTTAAATGGAAAACACAGTCCCCCACTGCGCCCAGAGCACAGATCCAGGCCCAGCCCGAAGGGATTGCAAAACATGCTCTAGCATGCATTTGGGAAAACAAAGAAAACCCTACTCTTTGCTGCTCCAGACAGTCTGAGACGCTTTGTGCCCTTGGGCCCTTGCCCGGTTCTCTCATCTGCCTCAGTCCTGGTACTAAATTGGTTCAAGGTTTGGAGGAGAGCTTCAGAGCAAGGGGGGAAAGGATGTTTAGAGTTCTTAAATGCTGAAGTCACCCTGAGGACCGGAGCATAGACCCTCGCCGGCCACCAGGGGGCGATGACAACAGCATCTGTGCAGAAAGCGGTTCCCAAGAATAACAGCAGTAAATTGCACCTAATGTGTTTATGAATGATGAAGGGACTCGAGTGTGTGTGTGTGTGCGCGCGTGCGTGTGTTTGAGTGTGCGTGTGTGTGTATTTGAGTGTGCATGTGTGTGTGTGCGCGCGCGCGCGCAACTGGGTGCCCGAAGCTAAGACTGAAAATCTGCAAAGTATAATACAATAAATGTGCAACTCTACTATATATTCACAGGATATGGTCAAGTAGTTCAAAGTTTCCTTGAAGGAAAATGAGGTAGAAGAAATCAGAATAGCATTCTTATGAAAGAAAAGAGAAGCGCTCTCAGGAGTATAGTTGTCACTGTGTGTGTGTATGTGTGTGCGTGCGCGCGCGCGAGCATGCATGTGCACGTGTGTGTGATTGCGTGTGTGTAAATGGGTGTGTGTAAGCCTGAGTATGTGAAAGTGTGTGAGTGGCTGTGAATATGTAGATACCAGTGTGTGTGTATATATATGCAGGGCTCATTCAGGCCTTCTCAGTGTGAGCGGACCTCAAGGAAATCTGGGCAATACTTCCTGCAGTTCCTGCCCTTTCCTTTCAAACAAACAAACAAAATCATTCCTACAAGTATTTATGGAGCCTCTAACGCACGCGCCCCTCCCCACTGGCATCTGGAAAAGCTCAGACCTAGTCAATTTAAAGCGGACGCTGGAAGAAAGAAGGCGCTGGGGACAGAAGGGATGCCTCATCTGCGAATGACTTTTGCAAAAACACGTTATCTTCTGTGATGCTCCAAACAACCCAGGGAGATGAGGCCAGGCAGGACTGTGGCCCCTGATTTGAGAAAATGAAGGCTCAGAGATGACACGATTGGCCCAGAGTCACCCAGTCAGGAAGCAGAAACCCAAGGATGGAAGAAGGCATTGTCAATCCAGGGGTCCGAGTCGCTGCCATCACTACTTTCAGCAGCCCACCAAGCGTTGGGTCTGGGCAAAGCAGGGCAAGTTTCCGGGTAAGGTTTGCCACCAGTGACCTCAACAACATGGACCACTGTGTGTGTGTGTGTTTGTGTGTGTGTGTGTGTGTGTAGCTGTGGAGTACATTGGTGTCAACCGCAAAATTGCGGATCTTTGCCATGAGTACTAGGTGCAGTAGGGAAGCGGCTTCGTGGGCGACAGTGCCATGGTTTGGCGTCCCTAGCAGCTGTGCGATCTCCAGCAAGTCGCTTCACTTCTCTGAGCTGTTTTCAGATGCCCCCTTGGAAGATCGTGGACTTAAGTAAAGAATATGAGTAGAGTGCTCAGCTCAGTGCAAGAATTAAAAAAAAAAAAAAGTGTCAGGAGCCTTATCCGTCCTTGGCTCCTAACAGTGAATGAGTTTCAGTGTTTCTTTCCCGGGGCCCTGCTGGCCGAGCCCCTTTCCTTCCCTGGTTCCTTCTCTCTCCCTCCTCTACTGCCTCCTCCCTCCAGGCTCTCGGTCGCTCCAGCAAAGTTCTCAACTTAGTCGACATGACGCGCGGCGCAGCCAATGGGAGGCGGAGTTGGCGTTTTTTTTGAGGGGGGGGCGGGAGGGGTGGGCCCCGCGTCTCCGGTGTCTGCCCTGCTCAGTGAATGGAGAGAGCGAGCGCCGGCCAGCTCACCCGGCCGCCCCGTGCCCCAGCCGCAGCCGCCGCCGCCGCGCTCCGCAGCTCAGCCCCAAGCCGGACCTCCCCGGGCGCCACGCCCCACTGCGCTCGCCCCAGGTCCCCAACTGGGCCCGCGGGCCAGCGGGGCCAGGGGGCGCTCCGCACCTGGGCACTCCCAGCGATGCGCAGCGGGGCAGCGCCGGCCCCGCCGATGGAGCTGCTGCTGCCGCTGCCGCCGCCGCCGCCGCCCGGCGCGCCCCGCTCCGCCCGCGCCCCGTGCGCCTGAGCGCCGAGCTCGCCCCTCCTCCGCGCCAACTCCGCCGCCCGCTCCCCAGGCCGCCCGCGCTCCCCGCGCGACTCCTCGGGCTCCACGCGTCTTGCCCCGCAGAGGCAGCCTCCTCCGGGAGCAGGGCCCTGCACACCATGGCCCCCGGGTGGACAGGGGTCGGCGCTGCCGTGCGCGCCCGCCTAGCGCTGGCCTTGGCGCTGGCGAGCGTCCTGAGTGGGCCCCCAGCCGTCGCCTGCCCCACCAAGTGTACCTGCTCCGCCGCCAGCGTGGACTGCCACGGGCTGGGCCTCCGCGCGGTTCCTCGGGGCATCCCCCGCAACGCTGAGCGCCTGTGAGTACCCCTGCCCCACCCCATGCGGGCCACCCACCTGGGTCCCACCGAGGTGGCCCCAGGCGCCAGATCCCTCCTTTCCTTTCGACCTCCCTGGATGCAGTCTCTATTCCCATCCCTTCCTGGATAGGATCCCTCGCTCTCCGAGCTGGGAGTCTGTAGGCTTGGTCCGATCTGGAAAGAGAGGTCTCCAAACCCCCCGCGATGAGCCAAGAGCAGTGCTTCTCCAGGGGTGAGGGTTCCAGACGCAGGGCCCGCTGACAGCTTCCGAGGAGTAGCTGGCGAGAGGCGAGGGGAGGCAAGAGCACTGCAGCCTCAAGGTCTTAGGGTGAGGGTCAGGGGTCTGCGCTCATTAAAAAGGGGGGCGGGCGAAGGAGAAAGCTATAGGATGATGGGCCGTCAAGGCGCAGAGGCGGGAGAGAGGGCCCGAGACTGTTGACCTGCTTGGAGATCAGAATGGGCCAGCCGCTCTCTGGCTGCCCTTGCAAGGAAAGTTGAGAGTGTGGGTGAAGGTTTAACTTCTGAGGAACTGGACAGATTCAGAGTGGGTGCTCGCAAAACCCGCTTTGCCTGGAAAGCAGTCTGGGAGATGCCAAGTTGCAGCCCCGGGTGAATTTTTTATGGCTCGGTTATAAATGCCTCCCCGAACGAAGGGGCCGGAGAATGGAAATGCTGACAGCTCTTCAAATGAGACCGAGCGTTATAATCTTACAAACCGCACTCAGCCTCGGATCCTGGACTTGGCAGCGAATGGAGAGGCGCTTGCAGAATGGGGTGGATTGACCCTAGTTTTAGCCCCAATTGCGCAACCAAATATTTACTTTTCATATGTCAACGTTTTGGAAACATTTATCATTTTGATCCTCGGACCAGATTCAAAACTTGGACTCCGGGGTGGGCTCCTCTTAGTCCGCAGTTGGGGTGGGGTAAGGGAGTGGGGGAGAAACGCTGGAGTGGGTGGGAGCCTTACTGGGAACCCAGCCGAGAAGTGGGTGAGGGTTTGCTGTAGTGTGGTGGATTCCCTCCGTGTCTTGCTCTCCCTCTTCTCCCCTTCCTCACGTGCCTTAGGGGTAGGCGCCTGGATCTTCCACTCTGCTTTCTTGACTTCAGGCTGGAAGAGAGTAGTGATGACAAGCATTGTCCTAGAGTGTGTTATTCCTGTTAGTCACCTCCTATCACCCCACCTCCTCTTCTCTTCCACTTCTTTGTGCGTCTCTGGGTGGAGATTCAGCAGAACTGTCTTCCTTATTCCTGATGCTCTCTTTCTCCTTTGGCTGAAAACTTTTTTTTTTTCCTCAAGTGCAATGATTGTTTTGTTGGGTTGAACCACAGAATCCTAAAGGGTGAGAGCCGAATTATTAACAAATGTCGAAAACCAGGCTTGGAAGTATAAAATGACTTGCCCAGGAAAACACAGCAAGTTGATGGCAATAAAGGGGCCAAAATCCAGTTTTTCACACCTTAATTCAGACATTATGTTAGTCCATAGGAGTGCAAAACTTGTTTTAGTGGTATTTTTAGATACCTGCACCTTGTAAACTAAGTTCCCCTCCTTGTCACACCAGTGCTAGCCACATGACTTAGTGAAATAATAACTATAGCTATTGTTTGATAAATGCTTTGCATGCCTTGATTTGTGTACATGTATTATCTCATTGAATCTCTCCAACAGTCCTGTTAGTTACATAGGCAATGCTTATTACTCCATTTTACAGTTAAGTCGTCTTGTCATTTACTCAAGGTCATGCAGCTAGTGAAGTGTTTGAATCCAAGCCTGATTGGTTCCTAAGCCCACAGCCCTTATCACTCTGCTGGTCATCCTTGGAACAAGGGTCAGTTTGGACCACAATCTATAAACAGACAGTCCTGGGAGGTTTCTGGCTGGGCTTGGATCTTAGAACAGGCTGCTGTTGCTTCTGCTTCTGGTATACCCTGCAAATGTTCAGCTCACTTTGATGTTAGCTCTGATGCTTGGGGTCTTGAAACTACTTCTTCTCCATCTTCAAAACCGTGCTCCATGTTTGGGAAACCAAGGAGAGTAAGTAAGTCCCTTTCCTCCTGGTATGTAGGACGTTTTCCAGAGCTGCAGGAACAGCACCCATGCCAGCACGCCACCCAGTCATCTCCTGTAGGAGATCTGTGCAGCTCAGGGCAACCCATCAACTCTAGAACTGGAGAAACAGGGCAGAGACTGGAGTCCTGGTCGTTCCCATAGGCCCCCTGCTGCAGTCCTTAACAGGCAGTGGGAGAGCAGGAGCTGCTTTGATATCTCTGGTCTCTTCTGCCTCAGTTGTGGTCACTGGTGCCACTTTGGCTAGGGTACATGGGGGTGCCGCGATGGTATCTCATTCTAGTCTCCTTCCGCCCTGGGAATCGGGGACAGTCTTTAGGAGCAAGCTGGGTCAGGTTCACTTCAGGGTTTCAGGGCAGTCCACCAACAGTTTTTCACCACCAAAGTCCTGCACCACACTCTCTCTCAGCCAACTCAGATGTAACATTTCAATTCTGAAAACTCTTGGGGGATATTTGGCATTTTTATGCTCTGCCAAGGATTTCTTCAGAGAAGAATCACTCATTTATTCCTGCCTTCATTCATTCAACACACATTACGTGAGGCCGGGCGCAGTGGCTCATGCCTGTTATCCCAGCACTTTGGGAGGCTGAGGTGAGAGGATCGCTTGAGCCTAGGAGTTTGAGAACAAACATGACTTGAACCTCTACTGCATTCCAGAAACTGTATATAGAATCATTGCATATACAGAAGAAAACCAGCACTTCAATGTAAAGAATGTAAGCAAAAGATAGAAGGAAACTTGCTTTGGTGAGCCTTTTGAACTTCCCAGGGTTCATTTTGCCATAGGGCACGTTTTGTCAGCACTGTCATCAGATGCTCAGGACCTTCCTAAAATCCAGTTTTCTGATCTCAAATGTTTAAATTGTGTTTTAAAACAAAGAAACAGCATTTTCTCCGTTCTCCATTCTTGGTACTCTGCCTCCCAAAAAGCCTTTGATGAAGGGATTTGTGTGTGTGTGTGTGTGTGTGTGCGTGTGTGTGTCTGTGTATATTGCTTCTCTGGATGTTTCTGACTTCTGAAACCTTGTGTTACGACATTAAGGAAAACCTGAGTGGGGATAATGTGCTCAGCATTTGGACTTTGCTTCAGGCCTGGAATGGGGCCTGAATTGTTCATAATTAAGCCAGAATCAGAGTTGGGGGTCCATGTTCCAAGGTATTCCCTATAATGTCAGCACAACACGCAGAAAAAGAAACTCTCTGTCTTTTATAAACTACTGACAATTTTTCCCCCTCCATGAGGAGGTGACACCCACAAGAAAGCTAAATAAATGCAGAGAAGAATTCAGTGTAATTTATTATCCGTGCAGCAAAGATAGAGGACGAGAGCAGAGGAAGTGGATGGCGGTGCCTGAAACCAAACATTTACCATGGAGCACAGAGTAAACAGATGTTGCACTTACCCTTCTGACTACAAAAGGAGCCCACAGATGTAATTCTTCTCCAACCACAATCTCAGCCTGGAAAAAGAGGAGGCAGATGAAAATGAACTCTCATGTGGGGCCACTTCTCCCCATCTTGCCCTCCTGCCTAGAGGCAGGCAGAGGCCCACTTCTCACTGCAGTGAGGGGTGGCCTGAACGGTGGAGTGGGGGCAAGAGTGGACATCTTTGGTTTTTCACTTGGCTCTGGAACATGCTGGAGACTGCTATATTTAAATAAACATTTCCTGTTTGCGAAGGAGAACGGGCGAAAGGCTGAAACGTGAGAATGTGGTAACTTAATTTTCTCCATCACTCCAGATGACGGCTAGCTTTGCCGGTGGTTTGGTCCAATAAAAACTGACACCATGTCATAGGCTTTCCCTCACTTGACCACAGAGGTCCTGAGGTCAAGTGGGAGACTTTCCAAGATGCTCAGTAGCCAAGGCCTGTGTCCTGGTACTTCCAGCCCTCAGGGTCAACTTAGAAGACAGGGACAAGCTAGTGAATCATGGGGTCTCTCTGGGTCAACCATGGTGATGTGACCTTTTAGGGAAACAGTGCCCTTCTGGACAGACTAAGGAGCGGCTGAGTGGACCTGCCTCCAGTGGACCGGTCTAGCCTCCAGGGTGCTGTGCAACTTTGGACAGATTGCATTACCTCTCTGGGCCTCATTTTCGTGAAAGTAGAATTCTTGCATAGTCTTAGTGGTTTTCTTAGGGGTTATAGTCCACTGGGGGACTGTCAGTATCTGCCTCCCTAGTGTCTAGAACAGTGCCTGGCACACAGTAGGTTTTCAGCAAATGTGTATTCAATAAAGGAATACTGAACCTCAAAACTAGAAGTCTTTCTTTAGTTCTTACAAGTGAAGGATGGGCCATTACATATCTGCATTCTGGTGTATAACTAAGGGATCCTTACTAGTAACCTATGTCATGAGTTATTAAGGGTATCTAAAATTTGGATTTTATGAACTAATATTTATTGCCTTACTAGAGTTACCAAGGACTCCTGTTGAGTGATCTGCTCTGGAGTCTGGTTGCCAGGCATTGCTTAGCAACCTTGCAAAACTCCTACTGTGCACATGCCCATGAAAAGAGCTGGAAATCCTGAGCACTTAAACCATAGGGCTTTCTAATCAGGAACTCATCAGCGTCATCCTGAGCGCTCTGTGGGTTTTGATTGCTGCTCTTCTTGTATTAATTGATAAGTTCTGCTTTTGTTGATCATCTGGATTTTCTAGTATTTCTGCGTTTTTGCCATTTTGATTGTTATGTTGTTTTCTCTCCGGTATTGTTTGTTGTCACAGAGTTCTGTCTCCCCAGGAAAGTGAGAATGAATAGTGGGTTGCAGCTGTAGGATCTCTCACCTTGGCAATGTGGGCTGTGGCAAGAAGGTTCCCAACCCCTAAGCATTGTGGTTAGGGCAGGCGCTCTGGAGACAGACAACTCTGGGCTTGAATTGCAGCTCTGTTACATCTTGCTGTTGCACTGTGGGCGTGTTACACTATTGTTGACTGCAGTGTGTTTAATTCTTTTGTACCTGTTTCCACACCTGTGATACCAGGACGACAAGTGCACTGTCTTCATGGGAATGCTGTGAATGTAACCTGAGGCAGTCCCTGTAATGCGCTCAGCACGGTTCCTACAACGGTTCCTCCAACAATGAGTGTTGTTCACTCATTGCTGTGATTGTTTATCCCTCTGTGATTTCTTAACTGTAAAGTATGTATGATGAATCTTCCCTATTGGGGGGATTAAATGAAATAATATACAGGAAAGTGCTTAACACAGTACAGTCGTGTGCCACATAAAAAGACATAGTGGACAACATAGAGGATGGTGGTCTCGTAAGGTTAAAATGGAGCTGAAGAATTCCTATCGCCTAGTGATGTCGTAGCTTTTGTAACATCATAGTGCCATCACTTTATTTTTAATACATGTAGTGTCACCTAAGTGTATAATGTTGATAAAGTCTCCAGTAGTGTGCAGTAATGTCCTAGGCCTTCGCATTCACTCAGCACTCACTCACTGACTCACCCAGAGCAACTTCCAGTCCTGTAAACTTTATTCCTGCTAAATGCCCTATGTGGATGTATCATTTTTTATCTTTCCTACCATATTTTGATTGTACCTTTTCTATGTTTAGGTATGTTTAGAAACACACATACTCACGATTGGGTCGCAGTGGCTTACAGTGTTCAGTAGAGTAACATGCTATGCAGGTTTGGAGTTTAGGAGCAATAGGCTATCCCATATAGCCTAGGCGTGTAGTAGGCTAGACCCTCTGGGCTTGTGTGAGTGCACTCTATGAGGTTTGCACAATGACGAAATCGCCTAATGATGAGTTTCTTAGAACATATCCCCATCATTAAGTAATGCGTGACTGCACCATAGGAGCCCTCCCTAAACTATTCCTGTTAGTGACCATGGCTATTACTTTTATATCTTCATCTCGGGCCCTGTCCAGCTGGAAGGTTTGAGATGCCCACCCCAAATTTGCTCCAACCCAGAGCCCTGTGGAGGCAAGTTCCTTGCCTGCCTGTGGGCTGTGCCCAATACCCTCTTGGCTGGGCCCCTCCTTTTCTCTCTCTGCTCTTGGTCCTGCCTCTACAGCAAAGCCCAGGTTGGCCTCTGTTCCACAGAAGGGGAATTATGGTGAAAGTGGTTTAGGTCTGTCCCATGGGTGTGTTGCTTTGTGGTATATTTAAATAAGGAATGTATTTTATTTATTTATTTTTTGGCGGTGGGTTTTCATGGGGAATTTTTAGCCCTGACTTTTTTTTCAATGTTCATTCCTTCTATCTTCCCCTAAATACCTCCTTTTACTGACTTCCTATGTCTGCCTCTATTACTGCTTTTACTTGAGACAGCTGTATTTACTAGCAGGCTCCACCCTCATTATGTAAGGTGGTCTTAACCCTTTTTAGAACTGCTGGAAGGAAAGGAAAAACAAGGGGTGGAGGCGTTCCTAGAGAGCTAGCTCCTCTGGACCACTGCTAATCCCAAGCTGGATGGCTGCAGAGGGTGCCCTGGCACTGTGCTGAGCTCCCTGTGCTCTCCGTTCCTCATTGTTCCCCATCCTTAAATTCAAATCAACCTTGCCAAGGTTGGATGCTCATGAGTCCTCTACCTCTCTGCTTTGCAGGCCTGGACTGTGATCTGTAACTACTGTGACTGCTGGCCTGTTGAGAGGCTAGCCTTTCTTCCCCACTCACTGTGGTCTTCATAGTTGTGTTGTCAGTACCATGTTTGATACAGTGAAACCCTGGCCAAAGGGTGCATGATTAGAACCTTCTGTACTGAGTGGACAGAGAAGATGGGAAAATGTGCCACTAGAGCGAGACTCTGGGACCCAAATCCCGGTTCTGTCATCTACTAGCTGGATGGGCCTCAGTCTTCCCATCTGATAAATGAGAATAATAGTAATACTCCCTTCAAAGGATGCTGTATTAATCCACATAGGCTGCCCGGAACCAAGAGCTCCCTCTATCAATATTCCTGTTGTTATTATGATCAAAAGTCTTACTGAGTGTAGACCTCCTATCAGAGCATGATCAGGATAAAGCTTCATGAAGAAAAATATGGATCATCGGGGTTGGAAGAGGTCCTTTTGTCCAAGTTCCAACCACACAAAGGTTGGTCTTCCATCAGCACAATTTCAGGGAAGGTGGTCAGTTAGCCTCCTTTGCTTGATGATATCTAGTGATGAGGAGCTCAGTTCTTCCTAAAGCAATTTATTCCATTAAAAAACACAGTCCTAATAAGAAAATGTCCTTTGTGTGGGAGTTGGACTTATCTCTTATTGATTGTCATTACCCAGGGCAAGTATAATCTTTTTTCCAAATGACAAGTTTTTGGAAGTCTTATTGCTGTGGTGTTTCTCACCACCCATTTACCCGAGTCTCCTAACATTTTTACAATCGTCTCAACTGTTCTGTATGTGATACGGTTTGGGCATAGGCCTTGTCCTCCATGCCTACTTCTCTTCCTCTAAATAGATTCCAATCTTCTCGGACTGCATTAGTTAGAAGGAGACCTTCCACGCCCTCACTGTTTTATTTGACTTCTATCAGCCAGCACATTCAAAAGAACCTTTTCACTTTGGACAGCCACAGCCCTGGGTGGGCTCATTTTGACCAAGCTGCCTGACACCCCCATATCTCCCCAGCCTTCCCTGCTGTTAGTTTGTTGTCCCCCCTTCTAGACTTGTGCAGTTGACTTTTTGGAGTCTAAGTGCAACACTTTGCATTTATCGTAATTAACTTTTGGCAAATCATTTCATTTCATCAGCTTTTCAGGAGCATTTTCTATTTCGATTTCCTCATCTAGCAATTAACTACTCCTTTCCCCATCTCCCACTATTTATTTCCTCTGCAATTTTAATGAGCTTGCCCTATGGATCCTTATCCAAGTTGTCAATATAATCAGCAGAGTTCTCTGTGCGTTTTTTTCCGAAATCTTTCTACAATCTGGCATTTGGATTACATAAATATATTGCCCCATTCTTTCTGGCTGGGATGGAAAAAAAATGTTGAGGTCTTCTTGGCTTGTAACATCTTCTTTCCCTGGGGTCCTGTTGGTTCATATTTTCTCTGGAATAATTTCCCATTAATGCTTAATTCTTCAGCTTGCTAAATTTTCTCTATACTCTTGGTTTCTCATGGAACTTTCCATCATGACTTTAGCTTCATTTTTGTCCTATTAGGCTAGTACCGCAAGTCCCACCAGCACAGGATATGACGCATGTATGTGTGTGTATGTTGAACGTGTATGTATATATATATTATTCTCTCCTGGTAAAAAGTTTAGCCTGAGGGACTGAGCCTTTCTGCCAATAGCAGAGCTCAGGTAGCTTCAGGTTTTTAAACACAGTGATTTCTCTTAGCATCTTGGGTACCCACTGGCATCGGGCACATTTTCTGGAGTAGTTCTGGGAACAGACATGATGGAGCATGAAGCATAGGGGACCGAGGCCTACGGGGTCCCCAAGCCTCTATAAACAACAACAACAACAGTCATCACCATAACAATAGCTGGCATTTATTGAGCCATTCTTTGCGCCTGGCACTGCTCTTACACTTTATATGCATGGAGTCATTTCCTATTCGAAGAGTTATGTGAAGTAGGCAGGAGGACTGTCTGCATTTTATAGATGCGACAACTATATGAGAGAGGTGAAATGACATCCCCAGTCGGGAACAGGAGAGGCAGGGTTCATCCAGCCAGGCTGGTCTCAGAGGCTGCACGCCAACCCCTGGTCATGGCATCCCTTCAGAATCTTTCAAGTCAACCTCCTTTTCTGTCTTCTAAACTCCATTCTCAAGTAACAACTAGAAGAAGAACATGATGAGTTCAACTTAAATCAAGGAGCCCCTGTTTGATGCAGAGCATCTAGAGGAATGTCAAGGATGTGATCTGGACACCTGGTGAAACAGAGCCATCATGTCCAGTTTGGGGAAATAGGTGGCCTTTGTATCGGAGCTTGAAGACTAATAGGGTCCCTGTACATAGGAATGGGACCGTGGTACAGTCACGGAAGTTCATGATTAGATGCTCCTGAGCCCAACTTAAAATGATGGCAGCAGCACTTTGGGAAGTTTTATCTCATAGGGATGTTTAGAACAGAATCCAAATCTTGGGAAAAAAATCTCCATGGTATGTGTCCACTGACTGTTTTTTAAATTTCGGGTTTGAGGGGATACACCCTCCAAGAGTAGTTCTGATGAATCTTGCTGAGTAGTATTTTCCCCCTGAAGCATCTACTCAAATGTTGGCAGGAGTCATCGTCCTTTGCCGTTAGATGCACCACTTGTTTTCTCTTAGTTGGGATCTCTGGGCTCCACCTGCCCTGGCATCAGGTCCTGTTCCAACAGGATGTACATAAGATGGATCCTGGCTGGAGTCGAGTGTGACTGCACTTATCACGGCCATATCACTGCTTGTGTGGGCTCAGACTCCTCTTCTCTTGTCCTAAATGCCAATCTGGTTCCTGACCCGTGATTCATTCTGCACTTTGGCAGCAGTGTATCTTGTGGCTCCTGAAAGTCTGCCAGCACACTTAACCACCCACCTTGCCTCCCTCTTGGGTTTTTCTACCTCTCTAGCTCCTGTCTGTTACCAGGTATACCCATCCTTTGCCCTAGCATGTGCCCTAGTGTGTTCCCTAGTGTACGCCCTAGCGCATGCCCTATGTGTGCCCTAGTGTGTGCCCTAGCATGTGCCCCAGTGCGTGCCCTAGCATGTGCCCCAGTGCGTGCCCTAGCATGTGCCCCAGTGCGTGCCCTAGCGTGTGCCCCAGTGCGTGCCCTAGCGTATGCGCCAGTGCGTGCCCTAGCATGTGCGCCAGTGCGTGCCCTAGCGTGTGCCCCAGTGTGTGCCCTAGCGTATGCCCTAGTGTGTGCCATAGCATGTGCCCTAGTGTGTGCCATAGCATATGCCCCAGTGTGTGCCCCAGCATGTGCCCTAGTGTGTGCCATAGCATGTGCCCCAGTGTGTGCCCTAGCATGTGCCCCAGCATGTGCCCTAGTGCGTGCCATAGCGTGTGCCCCAGTGTATGCCCTAGCGTGTGCCCTAGTGCGCGCCAAAGCATGTGCCCTCCTGTGTGCCTTAGCATATGCCCTATCGTATGCCCTAGCACATGCACTAGTGTGTGCCCTGGCATGTGCCCCAGTGTGTGCCCTAATGTGTGCCCCAGCATATGGCCTAGCATGTGCCCCAGTGTGTGCCCTAGCATATGCCCTAGCGTGTGCCCCAGTGTATGCCCTAGCGTGTGCCCCAGTGTATGCCCTAGCATGTGCCCCAGTGTATGCCCTAGCGTGTGCCCTAGTGTATGCCCTAGTGTGTGCCCTAGCATATGCCCTAGTGTGTGCCCTAGCATATGCCCTAGTGTACGTTCTAGCATATGCCCTAGTGTGTGCCCTGGCCTGTGCCCTAGCGTGTGTCCTAGTGTATGCCCTAGTGTGTGCCCTAGCATATGCCCTGGTGTATGTTCTAGCATATACCCTAGTATGTGCCCTAGCGTATGCCCTAGCATGTGCCCTAGTGAGTGCCCTAACTCAGGTATGTCTGCATGCTGTGGAGTCCATGATCCTCTTCTAATCGGAGTGTTATGACTTGGCCATGGAATTATGCATGTTTGCATCTCTCCCTGAGCTTTAGCTGCTCCTGGCTCCTGCCTTAATCCTTCTAGCTTGGCTTCTTGCCCTCTACTGCCCGCTATGTAGTTCTCCATAGTCTTGGTATTGAATTTGGACTGTCACCATCAGAACCCCACGTCCTGAAATTGGATTTCATGGCCTGGACCTTCACTGGAGACTGGAGACTTGCAATGAACTCAGAGCTCTGCCCTGGAAACAACCTCAGACTTCATTTTTATGGCTATTTGAAATCTTTTATCATGTCCAGGGTAGCATGCAAAGGTGCCCCAGGGCTGGACTCTTTAAATGATGAATTACTTAGACATACTCCTGAACTCCCTGTACCCCAAATAGGACAGAGCATTTTGTAATTAAAAAGCACAGCAGTGATGATCTCATTGGAGAGCTGTCCTGCTCAGAAATGTGTTGCAGAAATTTCTGGACTATCTAGTACTTTGCTGACATTCTTTCTTTCTCTCCTCCTCTTCTCTCCCCAGCTCTAGAATATAGGTAGAAAGTGTTCTGAGTATGGGGATTCTAAGTGGAATTAGTGGGAAGCCAATGGGGAGTACAATTTGGATGTAGTAGAAAGACCTAGGCTGAATCCTGGCTTCTGTCACTTTCTAACTGCCCCACCTGTCTGAGTACTTTTGCGGTCTCCATTGTCTCATCTATAACCTTTGGAATGGGGGAAATAACACTCATCTCAGGGGGCTGATGCAAGGTTTAAATGAGATCAGATGTCTCCAAATGCCTTCTAAATTTAGTGCTATGCGAATACCTTAATGAGTCCACCCACAATATCTGAATTGAACCACTAAATCCTATATCTGGAAGATGATCAGGATATATTTTAGAAGCTTTCATTTACAGATGAAGAAACTCAGGGAGCTCCAAAACCTTGCTCAGAGTCACCCATGTCTTCAAACTCTTGTTCCAGTTTCCTTTTCATTTAACAAGATGCATCTTTTACAAATTAAAATATAACCTCTCACCAGTCATGTCAGCAGCTTAACCAGGTGGAGTTTAGAGCACTGGCTTATTAATAAGTGACAGTGTCTAAGACAGTAGGACCAAATAAGGGAATCCATGAAGGATGGAACCATTTAAAGGGGCCATTTATTGGGTGTCTACCACAAAGAATAAAGCAAGTGAAATGTTCTGATAACTACAACAGCTCAAACTAACTTCAGAGTTAGTCTAGACTGTCTCTCCCTCCAAATGACTGACAAGGCAAAGGCTACCATGCTAGGTTCAGAGCAGGGAGATTTGTGGATTGGGAAAAATGCTAGAACCATGAAGGAGGTAGCACCAAACCCTCAGGAATCAATGATAAAAGCAGTCCCCCTCATCCATTTTAGTGGGTACAAATATATAGAAAGCCTCACACATCATAAAAAAATAGTACAAGTGGAATTAAAAAAAAAACTCATGGGGAAAATATTAATCTGAGAACAATTGTATCTGAGAAAGCATTCAAGTATGCCTCTGCAGCTAGCTGGCGAACAGCACAAGTTCTGCATTTTATTAGAGTCCTAACTGTGTAGAACACTGACCTTATTTGAGAAGCATTTCATAAACACTGACACACAGCACAGCAGCATTTGAGGCCATGAGGAGATACAGGGCCTTCTTTAGGGGGCCAGCTTCCCTTCCCCTCCTGGGCTGCAAGGGACCGCTAGGACATCGTTTCCCTGAGGAGGTATTATCTTTATTTTTCTCTCTTAGGTTTAAGTCAGCAGGAGGAATTTTCCTTGGTGAAGATGAGGGAGAGGGATTTGGAATAAAATTTGTGCCTTGGTCAGGTTTGCGTAAGCATGGGGTAGGCGATGGGGAAGACCCTGCTGTGGGGGAAAGGGTCTAAGAACCTTCACTTGGTCAGTGGAGTTTCTTTTTGGAGATCTCACCTGGTGCCTGGAGACCTATGCTGTGGCTGTGTCAGAGGCAGGTTCTCAGGCAGCAATTCACCCAGTCCTTTGGAATGCAAGACTTGTGGCTTGCAATCGCCCTGAGAAACGCGTCCACCACATCCCCTCCTGCTAGAAGCTGGCACCTCCCTTTCCATCTGCTGCCAGCGTACAAGTTCTGAATTTGTGCCACAGAACTTGGTTCTGTTCCTCCCCCTCTTGTTGCCTTCCCTAGCCAAGAGATTTTCAGGCTTTTGAGGTATCTCTGGAGATCATCTGGTCTACTCCCTCCCCACTGATCTCAGCCCATCTCCAAAGGGAAATGCATTAGGAAGGTCACCAGAGAGGACCTCAGCTTCCTGGTGTGGTCTGCCCTTGTGAAAAGGTGCCTTCATTTCTGCCTCATCCTGTGCAATGATCATGCAGAGCCATGGGAAGCCTCTGCCAGTCTGGGAAGCTAGGGAGACAGAAGAGGGACCACATCTAGTACAAAAAATAAGGGAATCATGTGGAAGCAGAGGGGAGAGGCACCAGATGGGTGACTCGGGATGGCAGATCATATCCTGAGGGCTCTCAGCACCAAGCCTGCAGCTTATTTAAAGCCTAGAGAGGGAAGATCCCAGCTGAAGAAAACGGCAAGGGAAGGAACACTGGGAACCAGGACTGGAGCAGGAATTCAAAAATGGGAAGGCCAGTTGCTTCATGGAGCTTTTAATGACTCTAGTTCTCCACCAACACCCCTCCCCTTCTAATTGCTTCATAGCACAAGATGGTAACCAATCTGCTCTGTTTACTCTGTTTAGGCGTACATTTTAGTACTTTCTGAAACATTTCCCATAAGCTTCCCCCTGCCGTGTGCCCTCCTTGTATATTCTAGAAATTTTGCAAAGACCCAAGTCTCCTCTGGGTTCTTTCCTGACTGGAACTGCATGCTGATTCAAGCCATGTTCAGTCAGGAAGCTCTCTTCCCGTCTTCAAAACAAGAAACATCTTCTTCCAAGAAGACTGCACTACAGTTTTCTTTGTCTGTGTTGCTAACGAACAAAGAGGCCCCATTGCAAAACAGCATTTCATGAGCAGAGCAGGGCTGATAGCACCTCTTGCCAAATGTGACTGTGTGTAGTTGTGTGGGGGGAAAATAGCTTTGTCAAGAGGAGGGCCGAGGGAGGCAGCTCTGGGGAATTTTTAGCAACTGCAGCATGGTGTAGTGGAAGGAATGCTTGCCTGGGAATTTGGAGACCTGGCCGTACCTCTGACACACCGTGTGACCTTGGACAAGTCATTTGACCTCCCTGGGCCTCAGTTTCCTGATCTTTAAAGGGGATGAGGGAAGTAGACTGGATGATCTCCAAGGATCCTTTCAGCCCTATGCATCCTCACTTCTAGGGGCTGGGATTTGGGGTTTAGACCTGAGCCAATATCCGTCTAACTCAAGAGACTTTCTAGAGGCAAGAGAGAGGCCAGGACAGCTGCTTCGGGGAGTGGCTGGTCCTTGATTAAGGCTCAAATAATTAGCTCAGCTCCACAGTAAGCCTTCTGAAATTAAGAAAAAAAAAAAGATGTTTAGTTTAAAAAAATAGCAGTTAGTGTTTCTTAAAACTGATTGGCTTGGGGCTTTGTAGGTTATTCAGAGACAAAATTTTGCTTCCTCTGTAGTATAGCAGTTTAGATTATTGATGCTTTGATGCTGGAGTTAGTGTGACCTGGTTTTGAATGCCATTAGTAGCTAAGTAATCTTGGGCATGGTCTTTAATAGTAACCTGCTTCCCTAGCTTATTAGGAAGATCAAATGAGGTAATACATGTCAAGCTTAGAGGACAGTGTCAGGCATTAAATAATCACTCAAAAAGCCATTATCATGGCTATATTTTGCTGCTTAACAATCCACCCCAAAACTTAGTATTCTAAAGTGACGACCATTTTATCATGCTCAGTGATTCTCTAGGTCTGGATTTTGGACATAGTGCAGTAGAGACAGCTTATTTCTGCTCCATACAGTCTGAGGCATCATCTGCAGAGTCTGGAATGACCAGGGGAGACTTGAATACCTGGGTGCTAGAATCACGAGCAGGCTGTTCACTCACATGTCTGGCACCTAGGCTGGGATGACTTGAAGGCTGGGCTCAGCTGGAACTGTTGACCTGGCTGCCTACACATGTGACCTCTGTGTGGCTTGAGCTTCCTCATAACATGGTGGCCTCTGAGTATTCTAACTTCTCACATGGTTGCTCCACACTCCGAGAAGAGGTGTGCAGCAACTCAGAACAACTCAGAAGTAGCATGGCTTTTTATGAATGAGCCTTAAAAGCAACATAGTACCCCTTCTGCTCTGCTCTGTTGCTCTAAACAGGTACAAGCTTGCCCAGATGCAAGGGTAGAGGCCATCTCTCCATGGAAGAAGTCTCTTAGAAGTTGCAGCTATGTTTTAAAACCTCCACAGCCATATAGTTATCATCATCATTTTTCTGTACCGTATAATCTAATCTCTTAAGTAGACAAGAAGTTCCTTGAAGACAGGAGCTGGCATTTCTCTATAGAAGCTTAGTACAATGCTTGTGAAAATAAGGCAAAATTAACATATTTTCAAAAATCAAATAGAATTGGATAGGCAGCAGGTTTGGTGGAAAGACCAGGAGCTTAGTGCCAAAGAGATCTGGATTCAAAAGTTTGTATTCAGGGCCAGGTGCAGTGGCTCACACGTGTAATCCCAGCCCTTTGGGAGGCTGAGGGGAGGATCACTTGAGCCTATGAGTTTGACACCCACCAAAATATAAAGATAAAAAATTAGCCTGGCATAGTATACACACCTGTGGTGCTAGTTACTCAGGAGGCTGAGGTGGGAAGGATCACTTGAGTCTAGGAGGTCAATCTGCAGTGAGCCATGATTGCACCACTGCACTCTATCCTGGGTGACAGAGTGTGACCCTGTCTCCAAGGAAAAAAAAAAAAAAAATCTGTGTTCAAAATGTGCCCTTTGAAAAATTACTTGTCTTTCTCATAAAAAAAGACATAAAGGCAGTAAAACTTATCTCAAGGATTGTTGTAAGAACTAAGGATAATAAATGCAAAATGCCTAAAACACGCAGTCAATGCTCTAACTAAATTACACATATTGTGAGGCAGTGTAGCATTGTGGCAAGCACCTGGATACTCCAGTCAGACAAACTTGGTTTCAAATTCCATCACTTCTCATTGTGTGAATGTAGATAAGTCCCTTCATCTGTTTGGGTCTCAGGATCCTCATCTGTAAAATGGGTATTATAGTAACTGTCTTGTAGGGTTATTGTGGAGAGGAGAAAAGCTTCTATCTCAGACCCATCAGGTAATGCTTCTGTCTCAGACCCTGGCACATAGTAGGGACTTGAAATAGTACCTATATTAGCCACAGTTAACAATTTTTGTTCTTTTGTTTGTATATTGATTTGTCCATGAATTTATGCACCAAACAGTGACTCATGTAATACTAATAACTCACAATGGCTTCATTTATCAAGTTTCCTCATGGCAGTGTCTGTTGATGCCTAGATCTGGGAAGATACCCTCATGGGATAGAGAACTAGCCCTTTGGAAAGGAGCTCAGGGTCCCAAGTAAGCTGCCTGGGACAGTACTCTATTTTGACACATCCACAGCTGAGTTTTAATTGTCCCTGTTGGCTTCTGACCCTAGAGATCCCCTGGCCTCCTCCAGTTATAATCGTTTTGCTCAGAGGTTCACATTTTCTTTCCTCACCGGATAGATCCTGTCCCTTGCTGCCATGCGACCGTGGGCAAACATGTTAGCTCTTACCTTGTGTCTGCTTTTGTCAGTGCCTTTTTTTTTTTTAAGCATTGTTCTATTGGCTCAAATTCAGCAAACTGTACCAGCCTTGTCTTTGTGCTGTCAAGCCAGGTCATGGGGGCTCATTTTCCGGGGTAGTTCCTGGGATCTGAAGCTCTCTTAGGAACCATTGCTACTAGCTTCTCGTTTTCTTCCCTAAGACCTCCCAGGAGCCCCAACCTTATCTTTTCTGCTTTTTAAGAGTCTAAATAATCTGATAAAAGACATTTATCTTGTCTTTAGAAAAATGCACAAACCTCACAACATTTTGCAAACGATTTTGAGGCCATTCCATGGCCACTTCTCCAGTGGCATATTTCTTCTGAATGATCCTTATCTGTCTTAGTGACTTTGATTGGATGAACCTCTGGGTTTTTGCTGAGTTTGACTTTGGGATCATCACGTAGCTGTGAAATTGTCATCAGTCTCTCAGTCCCCTCCATTGTAGTAGACATGTATTGTTTTCTGGCTGCCTAGGACTTGTTCCCTCTCTCTTCCTAGCAGCAGCCCTTCTTTCATTATTGGGATGTCATTTTCTGCACCCATGGGATACAGTCTGGTAGATTTTTGATCAGGGCTTTTGGCCTCTGCTAGTCAAGGGCTAGTTTATGACCCAAGTCAGGTCAATTGGATCCTTTCTTTCTGGAACTGAAATCTTGACCAGAGGAACAAAGAGATTGGACATAATGGTTTTCCATTTCATCTAAGCACCTTCAAGAGCATAGACAAGACTATGCCTGCTTCCCTCCCACCCCCCAAGACCTGTTCTTAAGATACACATTGAATCCAGGAGTTCCTGATAGCTTTTTAGAGAATTCCCTTTCACTCAACTTCACAAGATTGCAACCAGATTTCCAAATGAGCGAGAAAGCCACAAACAACAAACTTCTGGGGAGAAAATGGCACAATGAGAAAGATTATGCATGGCCTTTGGAGAAAGGCAGACCAGGTTTGAATCACAGTTTCACCATTCACCAGCTGGGTGCCCTTAGGCAAGCTCATTTTTCCTTTAGGATGTCAGCATCATTGTAAAATAAGGATAATGAGTCATGAAGCCCTGGTTCTCAAACTTGCCTGCGTATTGCAATCATCTGGGGAGACTTAAAAAATTACTGATGCCCAGGCCGATCCCCAGAGAGTGGGATTTAATGATTTGGGGGTGCTTTTGGGATGTTGGGATTTTGTAAACCTTGCAGGTGTTTCTGATGTACAGCAGTGTTCGAGAAAATTGACCTCAAGAAATTCTTCAAATTATAGGGATGAATAAATGAGGTAAGATATGTAAAACATTTAGCATAATGTAAGGATGATAGAAGTCACTCTGTTCTTTCCTGTCCTTTCTTAAGGTGAACCAGAATCGCTTGCTGTTGCTTCTAGCACAGTTTTCTTTGTTTGGAGTAGTCATAGCAATGCATGAAAACCACGATGCAGTATAACCTCACCATTATAGGTGAAGGACAATCATAAACATAGCCAGAATTATAGAATATACAAAAATGTGATTACTTTCACATCCCTGGAATAACTAGGGCAAGTTCAACAATCCTTTGTGAGAACGTTCTATGGAGTAACTGCTTTAATGGAGAGACAAAATTGATTTATAATTACCATGGCAACAGCAAAATGGAGTGATGTCTTCCTGAGGGACCTGGACCAGGACCCAGGAGAATTCTCTCCCAGATCTGCCCTGCAACTTGCTGAGTGACCTTGGCTCAGACGGTTCATCTTATAAGTCCACAGTTTCCCCAGAGCCTATTTTCTGACCTGCGCATCTTCAACAGATTTTTTTGAGTGAAATATATTGAGGTGACAGTTGTTAAGACAATGACGAGAAGAGGCTGTAGGAGGCAGAATGAAAGCAAGGCCTTGAGCCTCATAGAGGAGATAATTATAGATGCTGGTTCTCCCACCTGCCGGCTTCTCCCATATCCAGCAAAACCTATCCAAGTCTCTATCTTCAAAAAGTTCTTTCTGTAGAGAGGATGCAAGGGGAAGCTTCCACATAGCTCAGGCTTTCTCACTTCAGTACTATTGACATGTTGGGTTGGATATTTTTATTGTTTGGTGGGCTGTCCTGTTCATTATATTTAGCAACATTTCTGACCTCTGCTTCTTAGATTCCAGCTGTACCCTTGTTTCATAACAACTCAAAAAATGTTTCCAGACATTGCCAAATGTCCCCTGGGGGAAAAAATTACCTCCGGTTAAGAAACACTGGCTAGCCCAATGTCAATGAAGTATGCTTAAGTTAATAAAGCAACATAATTGTGTGTACACAGTGTTTAATCTCTGTAGTGCCTTCAGAAATTTTTGCAGATGTCCATGGAGCAGACTGTTATCAGGAATCTTTACATCCATTGTTTCAGATGGGGGTTCTGAGTTACAGAGAAGTTAATAGTAACAGTAATAATGACCAATGCTATTGGCTTATGTAATTTTTTTATGTCAAATTCCCCCCACCAATTATTTATTTATTTAGTTAGTTAGTTTTTGAGACGGAGTCTCACTCTGATGCCATGCTGGAGTGCAGTGGCGCCATCTCAGCCCACTACAACCTCTGACTCCCTGGTTCAAGCGATTCTTCTGCCTCAGCCTCCCAAGTATCTAGGATTACAGACACCCGCCATCACACCCAGCTAATTTTGTATTTTTAGTAGAGATGGGTTTTCACCATGTTTGCCAGGATGGTCTCAATCTCCTGACCATGTGATCCACCCGCCTGAGCCTCCCAAAGTGCTGGGGTTACAGGTGTGAGCCACAGCGCCTGGCCTCCCCCCACCATTTTATAATAAGATTAGGTGAATACATATAAAAATCTATTTCTAGCTTCTTTTCTAAAATAAAATCCAGCAACAGAAGCTCAGCCTGGCTCTATGGCGGTAATTGACTGGTGTTTAGATGGGTGTGTCTCCATTTCACTGCAGTCCCCACCACTCCCTATTGTGACCCCAACACTGAGACAGTATGTCAGCTGCCATTTGACATTATGTTGATTTTCTTTTGCTTGATCCAGCTTCGCTCATTGATCTCATCTGTCCAGTTCCTCTTGGCCATTTTATTTGTGGTTCCTTTCTTACAACCACACTGTGTTGTGTGTATTACTGTTCTCATTTTAAAAATAGAAAAACTGAGGCTCAACAAAAGAAAAGCTGTTGCCCAAAGTCACACAGCAAGTCATCAGCAAAGCTGGGAGGGAGACAGACCTGAGCCTCCTACCTGGCCAGCAGAGCCCTGCCCGGCATCACAGAGCAGCCACTGGCAGAGTCTCCCTGCATTCTGAGACGCGCCAGCGGATCTTTTGCACCTTAGGGTTTCCTTGAAGAACCAAATCTCAGTGTCCCTTTTGCTCACCAGGAAACCCACATGTCGCCAGAATGGCAAGAGTGTCCTCTGAGTGTAGCTTCCCAGACTGCATTTTTCCTGTGTCTATGCCACTCTTTGGGCTGTGTCCAAGGGCTGCTCACACACTCCCACATAGCCGAGGGGCCAGCTGGTGTGTGTGCTTCTGCCTGAGACGAGGCCGCTTGCCTGTGGGGAGGATGTGATTGCTTTAGGAAATTAAGTGGGAGTGATTAATTAGGAAATGTACTGAGGAGGCTGGAAAGAAATAGCAGAAAAGAAAAAAAAAAATTGGAACCCTCAATATCGAATGTTTCTGGCCACATGGCTAAGGATACTGTGCTCAGTGGGACCAAAAGCATTTGATCCTGTTATTTCTGATGCTGCTGCTTTGATATCACCTCCTTGCATGAGGATTTTTGGAAGGAACCATAGAGTCAGCTGGTCCAACTTCTCCTTTCATTGAATGGCAAATGAAGGCACAAGGAGACCCCCAGCGGAAGCTGGGCAGCTTACAAGAAACAGCAGGATTTGGGACTCAGAAAGACCTGAGTTTGAATTCCTGATGCATCCTTGCTAGATGTATAATCCTGGGCAAATCTCCGAGTCTCAGGCTTCTCACTGTGAAATGAAGGTAGCATTGATGATTGCCAAGGATTTTTGCAAGGAATTAGTGAACAAAAGCAAGCGTGATGACTGCTAATAAGTAACATGTGCCAGGCACAGTTTTAGCACTTTGTGTTTTCTTAATTCTTACAACCATTCTGTGAGGTTGGTACTATTGTTAGTTCATTTTGTAGATGAGGAACAAAGGCACCAGAGGAGACATTATTTATTCCATGTCCCGAAGCTCGTAAGTGATGGAGTCAACTTTCCCATGAATCTGATTCAAGAATCCACCTTGTCAACCAACCACTAAGCATTATCCTCTTATGCATATTATATAATTTATAGATAACATTATAAAATGAATAAAATATGACATGGATGATATACTTTATATCTAGCTTATTAAATTATTTACATAATGTTATGTTAGGTTGAAACCTGTGGAATTGTCATTTTTGTTGTTAGAAAAGGTGGAATAGTAGTAATTTCAGAGAGTTCATCCTAATATGGAATATATGTAAGTCACAGAAATTTCTCTTTCTCTTCCTTTTCTGTATGTATGCATACATATTCAGCTAGTTCTTAACTCAGAACCTCAGTTTCCTCCTCCATAAAATGGGGTTAACACTGCCTAACACAAGGTACTGCTCTTCCATGCCGATGAGACAGGGTATGGGGAAAGCATCTAGCCCCTTGCTCAATAAGTAGGATCTATTGTTACTCTACACACACCTGCAGTGCCCTGCTATTTGATACTCCTTCCTTCACCACCCTTCACTCACACTTGGTTTTGGTTAGAGGGTCTCCATGTTTAATAAAGCTTTTAAGTTACACACAGGTAAAGTATTGGGCCCAGAAGCTATAATTTTATTCCATGGGACTTTGATATTTCAGTCTAACACTAAGCTTCAGTCTAACACTAAGCTTCCTGTCAGGCCAAGCCGAATGCTGCTGTCTTCCCTACATGTAAGAATTATGGTGCTGCCAACATGAAATACCACCTTGCCTAGCCTCATGGCTCATTCCTCCTGGATTTTCTCCCAGGTCCTCATGGTACAGCCCCCTGTACCATGAATTCTTGGCCTGTCTGTCCATCAACCTTCTCTTTGGAAACTTTAACCGACTCCAGTCTCATCTGTGGGTTTTAATGCAGTGAAAGTTCTCTGAGACTCCTTGAGGTGTGGGTTCTGGGCCTTGCAGGAGAGGCTGGTGGTGATGGCCCCGCTCTCTCCCTAAACCCCTTGCCAAAATGAGCTTTGAGGGATGGGTAGCCCATGTGAGGAAACATGGCGGAGGGGTTCCTTGTCTCAAACCTTGGCTCTGTACCTGGAAAATAATGAAGGAAATGAAGTTACGAGTCTGCCCTCTCATTCTGGAGCCATTTCTGTTTTCCCATGGATCTTGGGGGGTCAGAGGAAGTAGCAGAAGCAGGGTTTTCTTTGGGTCTGTGCATTAATACTGGAGCGTTATAGTAACAATAACAGCTTTTACTGAGAGCTGACAATGTGCCAGGCACTGTGCTAAGTGCCTTTATTGATTCATTTTAGTGCTCACAAGAATAGGATTAAGTCCAAGTTAAGGCACAGAGAGGATGAATAGTTTTCCCATGAATCCACACATGGCAAGAGGCAGAACTGTAATTCAGGACAGTCTGTTTAGCCCACTGCTTTGGTTTCTTAGTCACAACACTCTATAGCTTATCTTACTTTTCAGGTGTTACCAAGTGGGCTTCCTGATTCTAAAGCAGCAGGTTTTACTGATTTTCAGGCATGGAAACATGCAGAAAGATGGAACAGATGGTCACTGGAGGAAAGCCCCCGATTTGTGATCTGAATTGCTGCCTGGGTCTCTTCTGTGTTGCTGGGCTTCTGTATGGGAGTTCCAAATCCTGTCAACAGGCGAGTCAGGGAAAAGTTGAGCAGGACGTCAAATCCAAAGGAATGTTACAATATTGCAAGCAGGAGAGGCCATTTATTCATTCACCAAAGCTATATTCCATGTACCCATGTGCACCTCGTGCACTGGTGAACAAACCGCTTCTTACATTTGCTCTTACAAAAAACAGACTCATCACATCTACTGTGAAGGCTATAGTCAAAGACAAAACATAACCCAGAAAATCACAAGTGTGATTGGAAACTGGAACCCTCCTACATTGCTGGTGAAACGTAAAATGGTGCAGCTGCTATGGAAAACAGTAAGGCAGTTTCTTAAAAATTTAAACATAGGATTACCATACGATCTGGCAATTCCAATCTTAAGTATGTACCCAAAAGAATTGAAAGCAGGTACTCAAACAGATACTTGTATGCCAGCTTTCATTGCAGCGTTATTCTCAAAGCCAAAATGTGGAAACGACCCAAGTGTCTATGAACAGATGAATGGATAAACAGAATGTGGTATATACATACAATGGAGTATTATTCAACCTTAAAAAGGAATGGAATTCTGATACATGCAACAACACGGATGAACATTGAAAACATGCTGGCCACTTGTGGCAGGTCACGCCTGTAATCCCAGCACTTTGGGAGGCCAAGGCAGGCAGATCGCTTGAGTCCAGGAGTTCAAGACCAGCCTGGGCAACATGAGACCTGCCCGAAACCCCATCTGTAAAAAAAAATACAAAACTTAGCTGGGCATAGTGGTGCAAACCTGTAGTTCCAGCTACCCAGGGGGCTGAGGTGGGAGGATCACCTGCGCCCAGGAGGTAGAGGCTACAGTGAGCTGTGATCATGCCACTGCATTCCAGCCTGGGTGACAGAGTGAGACCCTGTCTCAAAAAAGAAGAAAAGAAAAGAGAGATTATGCTAAGTCAAATCACCCAAATACAAAAGGATATTATATGATTCCACTTATATGAAATGTCCAGCATATTTCCAGAATAGGCAAATTTATAAAGACAGAAAGTAGATTAAAGGTGATGATGGGCTGGGGAGGGGAGAATGGGGAGTTAGGGCTGAATGGGTACAGGGTTCCTGTTTGGGGCAATGAAAAAGTTTTGGAAATATGTAAATGGTGATGGTTGCACCACATTGTGAATGTACTTAATGCCACTAAACTGTGCACTTAAAAATAGTTAAAATGGCAAAACGTATAGATTTTACCACAATTTAAAAAAATCTCATCACAAAAGAAACAAAAAGCCTGCTTTATAGAGGAGGAAAATTATAGAAATTATTTTCTCATCTACCTCAGCCCCTAGACCTTATGTGTAGCACACAGCCCGGCCTATAGTAGATGCACATTTCTGTTTTTGCCAAGCCAAACTGGGAACATAATCATTCTATTTGTAGTTGAAAATGGCACTGAGGCTCCTGAGTGTAAATTTTACTACCATGGCAACTGTGGAACACAAAGATGATAAATATGAACATGCAGTAATATTTTTGGCAGGTGGGGTCAGCTGGAGGTAACACGTCTCCTTGCAGGTAAATGCAAGATTTGAGGGAGGGTAAATTGTTCGTAATTGTTGCAAAATCTCAGAATCCCAACTAGGAAGTATCCTCTTTGTTCCAATGAAGGGCATCCCAGCGACTCTTTGGACCAGTTGAACCAAAGAGGATAGAGGATGAAGTTCAAATTGGTAATGGACTCCAGGAACCTTTGTTAGCGGCTCTCAGAAGAAGATGGGAGGCCAGCCACACTTTTCTCCGCTTATTGACGACACAGTTCAAATCATCAGGAAGAGACGTTATGGGTCTACAGGTCTCCTGGGCTGTGAGCAGAGTCGCAGCTGGCATCTGGGAGAAAAAAGAAAGAAGACTACAATTTGGCCTTTAAGGAAATAGACCTGGGAGGAGATAAAAGGGAGTCATCTGACTGTTGTTTGATGGGCCAGAAAGCCTCTTTCAGAAGAAGAAAATGGTTTCTAAAAGCTGACGTGAATTTTGTGTTGCATTCAATTGCTCTCTTTCTTTGTTTAGGCTTAGCTCACCATTTTTGGATTGAGGAGGCAAGACGTTGTGTCACTCCCCGACCCATCCTACCCCACAGCCCACACACTGACATACACACAGACATGCACCGACACACATGTACAGACACACGTGTACACCCTTTATCACTGGCAAGAGGGACCAGTTTTACAATCCAAGAGCCTTATCTCCTGCAGGCTCCACCATCCTGACCCTAGCCCACCCGTGACTTCCCTCTTCCAGGCTCAGTTCTGAGTTCCATCCCTGATAGGGTTTGGCTGTGTCCCTATTCAAATCTCAGCTTCAATTGGATCTCCCAGAATTCCCACCTGTTGTGGAAGGGACCCAGGTGGAGGTAATTGAATCATGGCGGCTGGTCTTTCCCATGCTGTTCTCGTGATAGTGAATAAGTCTCATGAGACCTGATGGGTTTATCAGTGGGTTCCACTTTTGCATCCTCATTTATTTCTCTCTTGCTGCCGTCATATAAGAAATGCCTTTCGCCCTCCACCATGATTATGAGATCGCCCCTGCCGTGTGGAACTGTAAGTCCAATTAAATCTCCTTTTCTTCCCAGTCTTGGGTGTGTCTTTATAAGTGGCGTAAAAAAACAGATTAATACAATCCCTTCCCAATGCTGTGTGTGACACAGTGACATCAGGACAAAGTCTGGCCCTCTGACACTGCAGCTAGGTGAACCTTGTTTGGAAAAGTTTTTAGGCAGTCTCTGAGGGAAGGCTGGGTGATTTTACAGCAGTAGAAAGGTTTGAGTTTGAGAATTAAGGCTGAACTTGAATCTCATTTTGACACTTTAAGTTGTATAACTGATGGGTCACCAAACCTTAGTTACCTCATCTATAAAATGGGTGCACTGTTACCTGTTGTCCCAGGGTTTATGTGTTCAGCACCTATACGTGAGAAGTACTTATACACAACCGGTGTGTAGCCACCCAAACTCAGCAGCTACTCCTATTAAGAAGGCACCTGACAACCATTTTGTGTTAATGGATCTGGCATTCAAGTGCACTGACATTTGTTGGCTTGAAAAATTTTCAGCCCAGGCTAATTCTGCAGAGGTTAAGGCAGCATCAGTTGTGTGCCATGATACAAAGAGCTAACGTTTATAGATCACTTATTATATTCAAAGGATCAAGCTGATTTATACACATTATCATGTTTAATTCTCACAACAACCTATGAAGTTGGGCCTATTTATTTTATCAAATTTCCAGAAGAAAAAGCTGTGGCTTAAGGGATTTAAATGCCTCACCCAAGACCACCCAACTAGTATGTATTTGAATCCTGATGGTCTGATTGCAGAGCCCAGGTGCATAAGCAACATCCTGGGTTATGGGCAGGAAGGAGGCTGAGCCAGGAAGATGCCAGTCTCAAGACTGGAGATGTGTTCTCATCACTCAGTCTTGGAAGCCCTTATCCTATCATGTAGATCTCCCTATTTGCACAGAGATTGTTGGTTTTCCAGGCTTGCCAAATCCAGTTCCCACCAGTCATGTGTGAATCAGTTCATTCTTTCCTTCATTCATTCCATCAACATTCATGTACTGAACGGCCCCCTTGCACCATGGCTACTAGTCTTAGACATCATTTATTGGCTACTGACTAGGCCCCAGGCACTGTACTAGTGAATTTTACACATTATCCTATCTGTTTGTAATACAATTCTGCATGGTTGGCCTCTAAAACTTACTGCTTACTTCGATTTGACAAAATAGGTGCATAAGGAGGTTAAAGTAGTTGCCTTTCATTTTCCTGAAATGTAAGTGTCAGAGCCAGGATTCAAATCCTTCAAGGCTTTCATCAGTCCCAGCGCAAGGAGATGTCTTCCTTTTCCCAATTCCCACAGCATAAATCAGTCTTCTAGACTAGTGGTTCCAACTTGAGGAGGCACCAGAATCACCTGGAGGGCTTGTTAAAACGCAAATTGATAGGCCCACCTGCAAAGGGTCTGACTCAGTAGGTTGGGATGAGGCCCTACAATGTGAACTTCTAGCAAGTTCCCAGGTGATGCTGATACTGCTGGTCCAGGAACCCCATTTGGGGGATTATGATGCTGTCTGAGCTCTTTGAAGATAGGGATTCTGCCTTTGTTGTTCCCCTAGTATTATACACTGCCTGGTACAAGGCTGCTTGAATTGTTATTCCGGATTATTTTGAATTGTTCAGTGGCACCCTCACTTCTTTATATACCATATTGTGTTTTTGTATCAATGTGAAGATTCTTAGGCTTTGCCATTTAGGTTTTAAGCTCCTTGGCATCAGGAATTTCACACTAAGGACCTTGTGCAGAACCTTGCACACACTACATATTTGGTAAATATTAGCTGATCCTTGTGGCCAAAGGCCTGAGGGTTTACCTTATCTTAAGCCCGATTCAAGCTTGGAAGCTCAGTCTCAAAGCATAAGTTGGTGGATGGAATTTTCCAAGGCTTGCTGTTTACCTCCAACAATGATCCTCAACCCTAGATGCACATTGAAATCACCTGGGGCCTTTAAAATACTATTCCTGGTATCTATCCCCAGAGATTCTGGTTTAGTTGGTCTGGAGTGTGGCCTGGACAGCAAGTTTTAAAGCTCCCTCAGGTGATTCCAATTTGCAGCCAAGACTGAGAATCACTGACCAGAGCATTTGGCTGCATGACTTTCTCCTGCGCATTGTCAGAGGCTGTGTATGTGCACACACATGTACATGTGTGCAGAGAAGTGGGTAGCGATGCGCGCCTCTTGAATGTACAGAGTGATCATCTCTGTCTCTGAGATGAGGATACAAAGCCCTGAAAGCCAAGCCTCAGGTAGAAACTTGGCAAAGCCAGAGATACTTGAGAGCATCAAGGGTGCCTGCCTCCCTCTCCTGTGGCCACCATTGGCCGAGTGCTGGTTGCCACATTCCACGGTGAGGGAGCTCTGTTTCAAGGCTAGAGGCAGGGGGTGGTGGACTGAATGCAGGTGGTATGGCTGTTGCAAGGCCTTTTTGTTCTCTCTCGGTTCAGAAGGGGCCGTCTTCCCAAGGGCTGAGGTGTGGGGCTTAGCATTTGGCACCGTGTGTGTCGGTGCTGAGTTGATTCTTGGGTTTCTTGGTGGAAACACACACGGCTACTTGAGACCCATGAGCTGGCTGAGAGCAACGGGAAAGGTCATGCCTGGGCCCCCGCCCCAGCAGGTTGCTTGACTCAGCACAATCCCAGTGTAATTAAGCATGACAAGAAGAGAAAGGGGAAAGGGCTGGTGCTTGCCTTCGTGCACTCAGCCCGGGTCCCGGGGGACCAGAGGATTCAGAAATACCAGCTGCTCTCAATTTTACTGGAGCCAAGGTTTGGCTCACCTGCAGCCACCTCCGTCTCTGTCCCTGGGAGCTGGGGTCCACTTCAGGAGACCTGCAGGATCAAGTCTGGCAGAGGGATGATGGGGTGAGTGCTTCTTGTTCCCTTCCCTTCTCATTTCTCTTCTCACATGGTCTTGGAAGCTGTGAAAGAGAGACACAGTCACATCAGTGCATTCGAATCCCCCACTGTTGTTTGAGCAGTAGCTCGGGCAAGGCACTGTGCTGGGCACCAGAGTGAGGACTGATTCATGGGCTTGGTTTCTTTCCTAGAAGAGCTTTTACACTAGGTTGGAAAACATTTCATAATTATGAAGTCTGCAGTTAAATCCAATTACCTTCCTGGGCCAGACAGGTACTATAAAGGGGTAAAGTGGGCTGCCTGTGAAATCTTAGGAAGTAAGAAGGACCTTGATGAACTAGGAACTACATGCCCAGCAAAAGGCATTTTTAAAGAACCCTCTTTGCCACCCAAACAAGAGTCTGTATGGTGGAATTCGGTGGTGGGCAGCCAGTGTGACACTCAATGTCCAGTCACTCTGGGTGGCGGGCACCCTGCTAGTGGGCCAAGGGCTCCTTCATGTCTGTGCGAGGCTCTGCAAACTCCAAGTCCAAGTGGACTCACCCTGGAGGGAACGGATGTGTCCTCTTCTGGAGCCAGCTCCCCCTCCAGCAGCTGCTTGAGGAGCCAACATTGCGTAAGCAGCTGAGACATCTCCAGAGTAGAACTAGGCAAATCAAGACTTAACCTGGGATGGTGGGTCAGGGTGGAGGGGTGTGGTCGGGTTGCAAATGGAACAGGGACTTTGCCCTCCAAATGTGACATGAAGGTCCATTCACACTGCAAGGGAAGTGAGGGATGGAGAGAAGGGACGAAGTGGGATCCTAAGCCCCCTTACCCATGGGCCTCCTATAGCTCAGGCACTGCCCAGGGAGAGAACGTTGATATGGAGAGCTTGATGGGCTTCTGTCCCTGTACCTGCCCAGTTTCCTCTACTCTCCCTCTGTCCCCACCTGCCTCCTTTTCCCCAGCACTGTGGTCATTTGCCCATTGCTAGTCTATGGACGCAGATGTCCCTTGGGATACCCTGAAAGCCTCTACCCCATAATGATAGGGTCTATGGCAAGGCCTCTGTAGATAAAAAGGCCTGTATCTGCCCCAAGGGTTCTTCCTCTGAGAGGCTAAAGGAGACTTAGACTCATGGAATGGGAGTGGCAAGTGCTTTTCTCTGGGGTTTGAAGTACTGTGTAGCTCCCAGGGCTTTCTTGCTTCTAGTGTGATGCTATTTTGAGCATCTCTCTCTAGATATGTAGCATACTCCCACAGTTGTTTTCTTTTTAATTGTTCATCCACGTGCTTGTGTTTTCCATAGAGTGTGTTGCAGTGAAATTGTTCCTACAAAGCCCCTGCCTCTTTCCTGAAACCCTCTACCCCCTCGCAATGCCCCATGCACCAGCACCATGGCCCCAGGCCACGCCAGAGTAAACAAACCACAGACTAAAATTGCAGCCATTCAAGAGAGGAGCCTTTAATTTAGGCTTAAAATAGCCCACTGTCTGAGAGTTTGAGGGACCAGGAGTAAGGTGTAATCGCAGGAATGAGTGTAGGAGACTCATCTCAGGATGACTGAGAAGGGGCCGTGAGCTGGGAGAAAGGCAGGTGTGGGCATTGTGGGTCTGCACTGGAGCCCCCCATAGCTCATTTGAAGTTGGCCTCTTTCATAATGGAGTAGCACATGACGTGGCAATAAAAATGCACGGGACCTGCTGCCTCCATCTGGAATGTGTATCTGCTCTCCTGCCTTTCCTCAGAACTCTGAGCATCATTGTAGTATCAGCTACAGTCAGGACCACTACGTTGCTGAATTCCTGGGCCACCATTCACACGATGTACTCCAGGTGTGCCGTTTTTCACTGTATACCATTGAACGATGCCCCCTGGAGTTCTGTGAGCAGCAATACTGGCAAAAATAAGAGCAAAGAGATGGAGCACTTACGAACTAGGCATTGCTCTAACCACTTGACGTGTATCATTTTGCCTAGTTCTCAACCCAACCTAAGGAAGAGGACACCCATTTTACAAATTAGCCACATACTACAGATGAGGAAATAGAGGCACAGAGTTAAAATAACTTCCCCAGAGTCATGTCGCTACTTTTGTCCAGCAAGTGCAGGATAAGCTTCAGTCTGACGCAGAGTGAGAACCTACACTTGTAACCATTATGTTTCATCCACCATACTATTGTTGTGATTGTTATTCTTGTTATTTTTTTGACTGCTACTTTGTTTTGACCCTCCTAGACTATATAAGCGCCTAGATTAGGAGTCAGCAGAGGGTCATGTCATGCATGTATATTTAGGCTCCGGGTCTCTTTGTCCAAGTGGCAGCTCTGCAACTCTGCCCCTGTCGCGTGAAGGCAGCCATAGACAATGTATAAATGGGTGAGTGCGGCTTGGTTCCAAGAAAACTGTATTTATGGATACTGAAATTTGAATTTCATATAATTTTTATGTGTCATGAAATATTATCCTTTTGATTTTTTCCAACCATTTAAAAATATAAAAACCATTCTTAGCTCCCAATCCATACAAAAACAGGCAGTGGGCTGGATCGGGCCTGTGGCCTATAGTTTGCTGACCCCTGTCTTGGTGTGCGGCGATATGGAGCAAGATGTATTTATTTTAATCTGTGCCTTCTTAGAATCGGACTCGATCCTGGCACTGAGTTGCCGTTTATAAACACTGATTGAATTACTCTGTACTCTCTCAGGTGTGCTGGATGAGTTGGGGACACTGCTGCTCTTTGGGGAAAGAGTAAAAATTTTTCTGAGCAAGGGATGGGAATCCAATCTTTGTGGCAATGGCTGAGAAGGCGGCGGGAGCCTTCCTCTTGTGGGTCTTCATGTTTGTTAAAGAGAATTTTCATTTTTATGTAAAGTGTAGAGATCTATTTTTCACAAAGAGACCTACAGAACGTGACTTGTAATAGGAAACAGATTTCCCCACTTAGGATAAATGGAATGTCCCCACCTTCCAAACTGAGAAGAGAATTGTTTCCTCCTTGCAAAGGAAACAAATTGAATTCTCAAAGGAATAATCAGAAGTTTTAAAAATTGTCATAATAAGCAAGCTATGGTTTCGTGGATGATGAAAGGAGGTTTGTCTTCATTGGGAGTGGACATGAAGTTTTGGTTGGAGAAGCAGATGGGCCCTTCTCCCTCCCTAACTCCTGTCCCTTGGCATTTTATCAGTGCCAGATGGGGGAAGTGGCTTCTGCCTGAATGGGATTGGTGGTCTCACTCTGGCCCCGCTGTCTGACTGCATTCTCTTCCTTTACAAATCTTCGTCACTCTACTGAAGTAGGTCCCCATTCCTCAGCCAAGCTTCCTGACATCTGCAGTTCATTTTGATCCATGGGAGAGGGTATTACAGATGGGAGAGTTGCCCGAGCAAAGTTACGGCACTTGGAATGAGCCTGGTGAGTGCAGAGGACCTGCCTGGCTGTTTGGGGACACATTTCCAGGCAACTGGGGCATTAGGCTGAGGCCTCTCATGTCAGTAAAGGTGGAGAACCATAGAGAGTGGAGGAGTCCAGTGCTAAGCACCTGGCCAAAGTCAGCATCAGCTGTGTCATTGGCCAAGGCCCATTGCGTGGAGTCAACAAGAGTTGGTATACACGTCGGAGCGGTTAAGGAGAGGAGGATCTGCAGTCATGGGATCCAAGGGGTTTACCTCCCTAGTTCTTCCCTGGGTCCTGGAGACATGAAGGTGAACCCCCACAGCCCATGCCCTTATTGCTTACAGGTTAATAAAGGAAACAAACTGGGTGCCTTCAATTTCCTGAGAGTTTATAGCACAGAGCAGGGAGCTCAGACCATCCAGGCCTGTCCTCCAGAATCATTACTCTGTGGATAATACTTTGAAGATGTGTGAATTGGGGCAAGTTATTTAACCTCTCTGGAGCTCACTTTCTCATAAATACTATTTTTGGTTTTCATAATAATATACTATGATGGTGATAATAAGAGTACCCCCCTTATAGGATTCCTGTGATGTTTCAGAGATGAACGGTGCCTGATATGACATGATAAATCAATACGTGGGAAAACTATTATTAATCATTATTTTTATAGTTTTCCAGCAGTACAACTTTTAAAAAATTTATAAAATGCTTTCTCTTGCATTGGCTCACTTGAGCATCTCAAAAACGCTCTGAGGTTCTGCAAGTGCTACTAACCCATTTTGCCGATAAGGGTGGTTTGCCCAAAACACACAAGTAGTAACGAAACTGGGACTTGAGGCCTGATGCTACAGCTGCTGTCTAGTTTTCCTCGACTCTGTGCCATGCTGCCTTCTCGCATGGGTATGCGGGCTGTGTCTGCTCTGTGGGTGATGCCCAGATGTGTAAGAAAGGTTCTCTGCTTTCAAGGATTTTATATCTCATTAAAATCGGAAGACCTTTGATCTGGAAATTGGAGAGTTCCGCCTGAAGTGAGGGCCACCTCTGCTGTCTCCAGCAAGGGAAGACAGGCAGGAAAATGACTAGCTAGGAGTCTTATGTGGTGCCATCAGATGACACTCAGAATTTCCCTGGGTTGAACCTGCAGAGACCTGTCTCTGATTTCCTGCATGTCACTCGGCAAATTCCCTCCATGTGTGAAATGAGCAACAAAGCCAACTCTCTGGTGCATGGTGTTAGCACCAAGTTGCATCACATCCCCCCTCTGCCACTCCTCCTTCGCAACAGACCTTAACGTTATTCTGTGATTACTTAGCATCGTCCTTCCCAAATGTGCATCAAATTAAAGAGTTATTAGGGCATGGCAGGACATGTTTATGGGGAAGAATTTCCTTTAAAGTCACAGCTCAGTCTGAACTCACTTTATTAGTGTTTATACAAAGTATGTAGTCTGTTCCAATGCAGTCCATGTTTATATTCCTGCAGCAATCATTGCATTCCTTGGGCTGCTCTTTCGTTTTCTTAAAGTGATTAATGCACCTATATTAAAAGTTAATAGTGTATGTGCTTTGTGGCTGGTTGGACTTGGAGGTGGGCACCATTCAGAGAATGACACTTAACCAAGATGTGTCCTGCAAATAGCTGTAGACTTAGACTTAGAAGTGGTCTTCAGCCCAACTGGACAGGAAGAAGGTCTCCTTAAGAACAAAGACATGGTGGGCAGCCAGGCCCCATGTGAGTACTTCCATTGTCACCCACTCCTGTTGCAGATATTTTGTGGCTCTAGCTGGGAATGACCATTTGTGTTGATCTGCTCAAGACAGTCCCAATCTTTGCCTGTTTCTGTGGTAAAATAATGACATCCCCTTTAACTCACAAAAGTATTCAAGTTTGGATAATAAATCACGTGGTCATTCCAGTTCTAACTGATGCCCGGATTTACTGGTATAAGTGAAGTACATTAACTTTAGATCTCAAGCCATTGTCAATTAAGGGCAAATGTAACTCAGTTAAAACTGTCAATAAAGAGCTCAAGTTAACATCAGTCATTCAACAGATACTGATTTGCGCCTTTCATGTGCCAGGTATTGTGCTGAGCCTCGGGGATTCAAACATAAATCAGATATGGCCCTGGAGCCCAATAAGTTGGAGTTTATTAGTTTAGCTAAAATTTTTGGGTGTGTTACTAAAATTCTCTGACTAGGCCATTTCAATTTCTCTTTTACCCTTTAGGACTCTGTATTTACTTGTTGCAAGTTGATTGCTAAATTTTCAGCCACTAACCCTTGTTCATCTGGTACTTCTCAGCTTGTGACCATAGACAGATGTCTTAATCTCCCTGTGCCTCGATTTGTTCAATAATAAAATGGGACTAATAAATAGCATCAGCCTCATAGGCTGGTTGTGAGGATTAAAAAAGGCCCCAAATGTGAAGTGTTTAGCATAGTCCTTGGCACGTGGTAAACACTCGTTGCAGATTGGCTCTTGCATAGTAAATAGCAGAAAGTGATTTGGACCTTGATGTTGGCTGGGTGCAGCATTTGTACCTCTATTGACTGGAGTTAAGTGACCTTCTTAAAAACATTGCTTAAGGTAATATGTGTTAGGGTCCAAAGCCCATGAGAATTATTGTGACCTTAGGGGATCAGTCAGTTTTTCCTCCTTGTAAAGATGAGGAAGGAAAATTTTACAAAGTCATGTTGTGGATTAGCATGGATAAAGATCATGGATGCTTAACTTGGGCCATTCTTTCCTACTATGCCATATTGATAGGTGTATCAGTTAGCATAGACAAGGCTAAGCTGCAGCAACAAATAAGCCCAGATGTATCAGTAACAAAACACTATAACGCTGTATTGCTTCCTCTTCCTCATATCACAGTCCAGTAGAGCTGCTCTGGGTGGTGGTAGGTGGCTTATGATCCATATTGTCACTTAGGAACCCAGGCTGCTTTCCTTTGGGGGACCCCTCCCTTTATGACACATGATCTCTACATGCCATGAAGACAAGAAAGGGAAAGAGAACGTCATGCTTGCAAGATGTTTTATAGCCTTGCCTAGAAATGGCACATATTATTTCCACCCACATCCGTTTTCTTCAGAACTCAGTCACATGGTCCCACTTAGATGCAAAGGGCACAGGAAATTTAATCTTGCTGTTTGCCTAGGAGGAGAATGGAACAGTTTGGTGAACACAGAGCACTATCCTTGCCATACTGTATTCCCTACACTTCTTGCCACATTTCCAAAGGTTGGCCCTAGTCTCTTCTAGGATTTGTTTCCTGCCTCCCGGTGATTGGAGGAGCCATTTTATCACATGCTCTCCTATGCAGTGCAGGGAAGTGTTTTGAGAACAGGCCTTGCAAGGAGTTTGGAAGAGTTTGAGATTTCTGGGCATGATAATAAGGGACATAAAAGGTGAAACTTTTGGACTACCCCACCTGGAGGTTAGTGCTGAGAAAAGAATACGTTGCCTTAAGTCATCACGGGAAGAATTTAGGAAGGATATTTTATTTGAGTGTGAGGGCTGGGAAGGGGAGCACTGTCTCTGCAGATGCTTTGATGTGCCTGAAGTGGATGAAGGAGATTTGGGGTGGGGCTGTGGGTTAGACCAGGTACACCTTTGTGTTAGAAGCACTGAGGTCCTGCCAACATCATCATCTTACTTGTGCTCACATTTTGTCTGAATAATAATCAGCCAGTTGACGGTTACTTCTTGAGTACTTACTGCATGACCAACCCTGGGCTAGAATCACTTTATACATATCATCTCATTTAATCCTTGCAGTATCCTAGGAGGTAGGTACTGTGATTATGGTCATTTAAGATGGAGAAACAGAAGCTTAGGGATGAGTTAAGTAGCCTGCCTAGAATCTATTTGCTAAGATTTGAGCCCAGGCTATCTGATTCTAGGGCCTGCCGTCTTAAGTGTTATGTTTGGCAGCAGGGATCTCAAACTCTGTTGCCGAAAAAGACTAAGCAGGTAACTTGAGTGAGGGAATCAGATCAGGTGGACTGGTGAATTGCAGGCATGTACCTTATGCAAAGTGGGTAATTGCCTCTTCCTACCAGCCTATGGTAGCCACAAAAACTCCATGGTTATTTGATGGGCTGACTTTTGGAGACAAGCCAGAATTGCAGATTTTTATTTGAATGCTCCCAAATTGGCAATTAATTTGCATATGTGAAAATCACAGTGAGAACCAGACTACGCAGGTCTGCAGGCCAGAACTCGCCGGTGGGCTACCGGTTTGCAAGTTCATTTCTTCTGTTCCCAGCAAAGAGTAGTTGTGTGCTTTTTTTTTTTTTGCTTTTTTTTTTTTTTTTCCTGGAGCATGGAGCTGAACTGAGCAAAACAGGGGCAGGGAGTCCTCCTGCTTCTCCTGCTGCAAGGGATGAAAGAATAGCGACCCCACGCCCACTCCTTCTCTTTACATGCCCTCACCATGACCATATCCAACCACCCGGGTTGCCCCTCTGTTTGGCCCGTTCTTCTCCCTGCAGGTAGCTGTCTGCACAGGGTTGGCTGCAAGCTTTTGCAGGTGTAAAATTATATATGCGAGAGTGTTGCCAAGCCAAAAATTTAGCCCAGAGAGGCTTAGTTCCCAAACAACTGAGGTAGTGTGAAGCCAGTTTTTAAAATCAAATTCAGCTCATTTCTTTCCCAAATGCGTGTATGTTTTTAAACTTGCATGTGGTTATGTAACAGATGAGAACGAAGTGCAAAAAATCAGAATAGTTAATAATGCCTCCTGTGGTGTGAGTCTGGAGAGGTAAAGCATGAGATGGGAGCCGTAGGAGGGTGATCCGAAGGGAAACACTGCTGTCCTTGACCTGGTTGGAAGGTGATTTGATGGTTTTCGAACACATGCTGTTTCTCTCTTTCATCAGGGTAGCTGGGTGGGTGGCATTAGGTCCTTTGGACTGGGGAGAGGAGACAGAAGAAGACACCCATTAGGACAGCCTGATGTGAGCAGTTTCGAAGATCTACCCTTGGGCTCACCAAACAGCATCTTCCAGCCAGGCACGGTGGCTCATGCCTGTAATCCCAGCACTTTGAGAGGCTGAGGTGGGTGGATCACTTGAGGTCAGGAGTTTGAGACCAGCCTGGCCAACATGGTGAAACCCCATCTCTACTAAAATTAGCCAGGCATGGTGGCACGTGCCTGTAATCCCAGCTACTCAGGAGGCTGAGGCAGGAGAATCCCTTGAACCTGGGAGGTGGAGATTGCAGTGAGCCGAGGTTGCACCCCTACACTCCAGACTGGGAGACAGAGCGAGACTCCGTCTAAAAAAACAACCCCCCAGAAACCAAAAAGCATCTTCCTTTGGCCAAATGGCTAAAATTCCAGAGTCTCGAATGGCTTAAACTGCATGGCCACTTTATCTATGGGGAGAGTCTTAGGTTAACTGGACTCCTTTCTTCAGTGCTTTTTTTGGAAGGTAGGCGGTGCATTGAATGATACATGTTTACTCCAGAAAACAATGATAATACTGATAAGCAAAATGTAAAATGTTTAAAAAAAAAACAAACCGTTTCTCCATCCTGAGAAACCTAGTGTACACTTTTCTGAGTGTCTCCACGAGGCCTTGCTTCATCCAAGGTGTCTGGAGGAAGCTGAGGAGTATCCTCTTCAAGGTCCTTTGGGAGACAAGGCAAACACACAGCAAACAGGCAGCAGCACAAGAGGTGCAAGGAAACGTGATGAAAGACCGAAATGAGTTGTGCAGAGAGAGGCTGAATGATCCAGAAGTTCAGAAGTTCAGGGAAGGGAGAAGCCAGCATGAGATGGAACAGCTGGGGGAGGCTGCAGGGGGCGTGTGGGGCCCGACAAAGCCTGAACATTGGGTGTATCTGTGTCCTAGGGCTGCCATAACAACGTACCACAAACTGACGCCTTACAACAACAATCTATCCTTTCAGACTTCTGGAACCTGGCAATCTGAAATCGAGGTGTCATCAGAGCCAGGCTCCTTCTGAAATCTGCAGGGGAGGACCTTGCTCCTTCCTGGCTCCTGGGTTTGCCAGCAGCCCTTGGCGTTCCTTGGTTTGTAACTGCTTCACTCCAGTCTCTGGCTCTGTTGTCACATGACGCTATCCCTGCATGTCTGTCTCATTGTCTTTTTATGATTTTGATGTTTTTTGTAGAGACAGGGTCTTGTTCTGTCACTCTGGCTGGAGTGGTGCAGTCATAGCTACTGCAGCCTCAGTCCCCCTGGGCTTAAGCAATCCTGCCACCTCAGCCTCCTGAGTATCTGAGACTATAGGCAAGTACCACCATGCCTGGCTAGTTTTCTCTTTTATAGAAATAGGATCTTGCTGTGTTGCCCAGGCTGGTCTCTAATTCCCTTCTGGCCTCAAGTAATCCTTCTGCCTCATCCTTCCAAAGTGCTGGGATTATAGGTGTGAGCCACTGTGCTCAGCCCTGTCTCCTCTTCTAATAAGGACACCAGTCCTATTGGATTAGGGCCCACCCTAATGACCTCATTTTAACCTGATTACATCTGCAAAGACCCTACTTTCAAATAAGATCACACTCACAGGTAGCTGGGGTTAGGACTTCAATATATCTTTTGGGGCACACAATTCAGCCCATAACAGAGCAGTAGGATTTAAATGGATGCAGGACTTTGAGGGCTTCTGAGGCCAGCATACAGCAGGAACATATATGTGCCAATGAAGTGCCTAGCACAGTTCCTGGATCTGATAGGTGCTCAATACATGTCTGTGGCTATAAAGAAGGAAGAATTAAATGAGGCAAGCTGAGGGCAGTAATGAGAACCCCCTTCTTATTGAGCTGTGGAATGAAATTGACATTTGGGGGAAATTTCTGGCAGGATTGATGGCAGGGGAATGAGGCTGAGGGCTGTTAAATCGGTGGTTTCACTGCTCGGCCCCTTTTATGGTTCCAGTCCCCAAGCATGTTGTCAGCCCCATAGATGCCTTGCAGTCTGGACACCACCTGCCTCTGTGATCCCATTTGGTGTCACTCTGCTGCCATCACCTGTACCTTTTTGTTGCTTTCTTCTTTTAGGGCCTTTTTGTTTCTGTTCTTCCACCTGGAAACATCTCCCTTCAGCCTGCCCTTCAGCTGGATCCTTCTTTTCCTTCTAGTCTCAGACCAAATCTCACTCTGTAAGAGAGGTTCTTCCTGGACACCCCAGGGAGGGCAGTGCCTTCACTGCCTCTCACCACATCTTTATTCTCTTCACCTCACTCTGTACTGTTTCCTAGCTATGCCCATATTGCAATCTGTAGTCTCCTTGTTTATTTGTGGTGGCCTATCTTCCCCGTGTTTTTATTGTTGTATAATGATCTTGTAGCAAACTTGGTGGCTTAAAACAACACACATTCAGCACCTTCCATTTGTGTGGGCCCTCTGCTTCAGGGTCTCATAAGGCTGTACACAAGGGTTTGGTTGAGGTTGTGGTCTAATCTCAAGGCTCGACTGAAAAAGGACCTGTTTCCAAGCTTTCAAGGTTATTGGGAGAATTCAGTTCCTCGCAGTCTATTAGAGGGCTTCAGGTTCCTGCTGGTTGTCTTGAATTCTTGGTTGGTTGTGGGTAGAGGCTGCCTCCAGTTCCTTGGCATGTGGGCCTCCCAAACATGGCCACCTGCTTCATCACAGCCAGCAAGAGAAAGAGTCCTATAGCAAGACGGGCATTGTGGTCCCATGTAACATGTCACAAAGGTGACATCTGACCACCTTTTTTGTGTTCCTTGGGTTAGAAGCAGGTCTCTAGGTTCTGCCCACTCAAGCAGAGGGGAAGGTGGTGATACTGGGGACCACCTTAGAATCTGTCTGCCACATTCAGCAAAGAAATAAAAGTTCTTTAAAAGGAACTTCTTTGCTATTGTTTTACCATCTATCCTTAGCCATCAGCATAGTGCCAGGTCTGGAGTAGGTGTTTAATAAAGGTTTGTTGTAGGAAGAAAAGAAGCAAAGAAAGGAGGGAGGGATTTTTAAAAAAAGGGAAAGGAGATGGGGAGGGAAGGAAGGAAGGAATTAAGGAAAGGAGAGAGGGGGAGGGAAGGAAAGAAAAGAAGGAAATAGGGAAAGAAAAGGAAGGAAGGAAGGAAGGAAGGAAGGAAAAAAGGAAGGAAAAAAGGAAGGAAAAAAGGAAGGAAAAACCTGTGTTTCTCTTGAAACATGCTATAACAGCCAAATAAATCTGCTGGCAGTTATCCTGAGGCAATGCCTCTAGGCTTTTATACATGCTTTTTTTAAAAAAAAACCTAAAATTCTTTTTCTCTCTTAAATATTCCCATGCCAACCTGAATATAGCCAGCTCTTTCTTGAGGTCTCAATTAAAATGTCACCTTTTCCTGGATGCCTCCCCTGACCCTACACCCCAATTACTCCATACTCCTTCCTCCATACTCTTCTGTAAGCTTTTGTTTATGCCTCTGGCATAGTATACAGCAGGAGTCTATAAACAACAGCCCCTGGGCCAAATCCAGCCTTCGGTCTGTCTTTGTAAATAAAGTTTTATTGGCACACAGCCATACTCATTTATTTATATATTATCTAAGGCTACTCTCACACTACAAAGCTGAGTTGAATAGTTGTGATAGAAAACATGACTGGCGGAAGCCAAATTATTTACTATCTAGCCTTTAAAGAAAAAGGTTGCCAACCTGTGGTATAGAGTGTTTATCATAGTCGATGGTAATTGCTCCTTTATTTCTTCCTCTCTCAACTCTGAGTTTCTTATAGGCAGAGACTATGCCACTATTGTTTATAGATATATACCAGCATTTAGCACAATTTCTGAAACTTAATGGTGAAGACTTGTTGAATGAATGAATGGTATATCAGTAAGAAATAGAGAACAGGTAGAAAATTCAAATTAGGAATATTCCAGGAGAGTTGATTTATTTACACAGGGATCATTTCAGAGGTGTGGATATGTTTCAGATAGATGCTATAGAACCCAAGACCATAGAAGCAATGGAGCAAGTATCACCTCTAAGCCAGAAGAAATAGGAGGAAGAAAAGTGTCCTGGAACCAATGAATGGACATTCATAAAGTGCAACTGTAACCTTTGGTGGCAAAACTAGCTAACCTGGGTGAGCTCTCAGGGAGGATAAATACCCTGTCCTTGGTCTGATCCTTCCCCCATCCCCTGCTTAGCTCACAGGGAAGCAAAGAAGCACAGAACCTTGCCCTTTCTGTGATGTGGTCCATTCAGGTGGAAAGCGTAGTGAGTGCATAACTGAAACTGAGGCCACTGCTTCCTTGCCAACTTGTTCTGATTTGGTTGGAACCTCTTCTTTGCTGGTGGTAAATGAAGGGTCAGGAAGTGCTATGGGGGCCTCTTAATTCTGGCTCCTCGTACCCCTTTCCTGAGTAGGAGTCCTCAAATAACACTATGGAATTTTTTTCAAGTTGGTTTTTTGTTTGTTTGTTGTTTTTTTTTAAGACTAAAGTGCAGTTGTGAGAAGGAGGGGAAAGAGTAGAGCAAGGACTGCAATCTGTAACTGAAAAATCCATTGAGATAGCTATGCTGTGGGATCTTGAATGTGGTGTCGTCACACATTGAAAGGCTTATTCAGGAGCAGGAGGTCTTCTTTCTGACTTCCTGCTTGCCTACTCCCCTTGGTGTTTAGACCACATCCCTTAACGTTTCATTTTGTAACTTCTTGCCTTGTTCTCTAAGAATCTCCTGAATCTTAGCACATCTCCTCAACTAGACTCCAGGCTCCTTGAGAACAAGGACCAAGCTATATTTCATTTTCTAAAAATTCATTTGGCTCTGGGCTCCCAAAAGATGACAGTTACAGAGTTATTGACAGGACTCCATAGGTCATGTAGTTCAGCCTCCTACCCATCACAAGGATCTCCTAGACATCATGCCCAACCTGAGTTAACTTTGCCTGCAATTCCTTGTAATAAGGAATGACTGCATTGTGTGGTAGCCCCTACAGGTTTACTTCATGTTGAGACCCGATCTTCTTTCCTGAAACCCCAAAGGCAGTATTGTAAACACTCAGTGTACAGGGGACAGGTAGTCTTAAAAGTCTGGTCTGAGCAATGGTGTGCTCCCTAACCATCACAGATCTCACCATTACAGATGAACATCTTTTTAAAAGTCTATCCCAAGCTACACCATTGCATCCTCTCCCTACCAGTTGTAGCCCGTGGGTGAAAAATTAACCACTCTGAATGCTGTTTAGAAAGTACTTCCTTGGCCGGGTACCGTGGCTCATGCTTGTAATCCTAGCACTTTGGGAGGCTGAGGCGGATGGATCACCTGAGGTCAGGAGTTTGAGACCAGCCTGGACAACGTGGCAAAACCCCGTCTCTGCTAAAAATATGAAAATTAGCCAGATGTGGTCATGGTGCCTGTAATCCCAGCTACTCAGGAGGCTGAGGCAGGAGAATCGCTTGAACCCAGGAGGCAGAGGTTGCAGTGAGCTGAGACTGCGCCACTGCACTCCAGCCTGAGCAACAGAGCAAGACTCTGTCAAAAAACAAAAAACAAAAAACAAAAACCTTTCTCCATTGAGCCTCTTGGTAATCTGACAGAGGTGGTATCTTGGGTCATGTTTTACAAAAGTCACAGCAACAACTGGAGTTCCATAAAGTTAAGTGCCTTTCTCCAAGCCACATGGCTAAGGAGTAAAAAGGTTGAGATTCAAATTCACACCGTTTGAATTTAGCACATCTCCTCAACTAGACTCCAGGCTCCTTGAGAACAAGGACCAAGCTATATTTCATTTTCTAAAAATTCATTTGGCTCTGGGCTCCCAAAAGATGACAGTTACAGAGTTATTGACAGGACTCCATAGGTCATGTAGTTCAGCCTCCTACCCATCCTAGCCCTTTTCGCCACACTATGCTTTTGCTGAGGGCTGTTTTTTCACTCCTTGCTCTTCCCAGATGTGCCACAGCCAGAAGAAAATTTTGCAGGAATGCCACAGAATGAATAAAAAGAAGGGTATGGATACACATGTGCCAAGATAAGGCCAGTAGCCTGACCTAGAAAATGTCATTTTTGTTTCATTTTTTCCAGTGTTGTTCTGAATTCTTCTTTCTCCCTACCCCACCCAAGGTGTCAAACAGATGTGAAAATACCACAAAGCTCCAAGTCTCAGCATTGGTTTATGATTCACTGATTGGGATGGGGAAAAACAATCCAAATTACCATGGTGAGGCCTGTTTATAGAGGCAACATGGCAGATGCTGACTAACATGACCAAAACCAGATAGGGGCAAACACAGCAAGAAAGCTCTTCCTCCTTGAGCTTGCAGAGGGGCTCCGTCACTTCCCCTGGCCAGGACTTCACTGGGAGACAGGGTAGCAAATGTGCTGTCTTGGCTGGAGTGAGGGAAGCAAAGCTATGTGGGTATGTCTTTGTTTTTCTCCAAAGCACAGGAGCGGGAAATTCTATTATGTTTGTGCATTTATTTATGTATTCTTTTAAAAAATTCAGTGGATAACCTGATACAGTATAAAAAATGCTCTAATGGTAGATGAGCAGTAGGATGTGATAAGTGAAACCATGGCCTTTGCATTCAGAGAGCCCCGGTTCAAACCTTGGCATTACCTACTTCCCTGGTATGTGAACTCATGTTAAATTTCTTTATTGGTAAAAATCTTCTAAGCTTAGGGTGGGGATGGGGGAAACTAAATTTCAGCCTCCTCATGTGAAAAATGAGATAATAGTACCTACCGTATATGGTTGCTGTCTGGATTAGATAAACGAACACAAAGTCCTCAGCACAGTACCTCGTGCATAGTATGGGTCCAACAAATACCAGCTTTTATTAAGGCTGATCTACAGCATTTTAATCTGTTGAAGTAAGATAATACCTACCTTTCAGAACTGTTGCAAAGAGAAGAAGAAGGCATGGAAGGCTGGGCGTGGTGGCTCATGCCTGTAATCTTAGCACTTTGGGAGGCCAAGGTGGGCAGATCACTTCAAGTCAGGAGTTTGAGACCAGCCTGGCCAACATGAAGAAACCCCATCTCTACTAAAAATGCAAGAAAAAAAAAAAATAACCAGGCGTGGTGGCAGTTACCTGTAATCACAGTTACTTGGGAGGCTGAGGCAGGAGAAGAATCGCTTAAACCCAGGAGGCAGAGGTTGCAGTGAGCCAAGATCATGCCACCACACTCCAGCCCGGGTGACAGAGTGAGACTTCATCTCAAAAAAAAAAAAAAAAAAAAAAAAAGCATAGAAAGCTATTGTATCAAAGATACTTTATTTGCCACTGTAGACTGCCATAACAAATAGTTTCAAATTTCAGTGGTTTAGGAGTTATTTCTTGAATAGGTCTGAGTTTAATGTGTGTAAATGATTGTGCGCGGGCGGAGGGGGAGGTGTGGGCAGTGGGGGAACCAAAGGAGGAGAGGCCTCTGTTTCATGCAGTCATTCAGGGACTTTCAATTTCCCATCCCTGGGGTCCTCCAGTGTATCTACTGAATCCCACCCAAGATGAGAGAAGAGAGTGTGAAGGAAGGGGCAGGAGGTTTTATTCCTCAGGCCTGAAGGCAGCATATAGTACTTTCACCCCTGTAACAGTGATGAGAATTCAGTATAAAAGATAAAAAATACAGTATAAAAGATAAAAAATACAGTATAAAAGATAAAAAATACAGTATAAAAGATAAAAAATAGTATACCTAAATAGGTACTTACCATGAGTGGAGCTTGCAGGACTGGAAGTTGCTCCAGGAGAGTCAGTGAGTGAGTGGTGAGTGAATATGAAGGCCTAGGACATTACTATTCACTACTGTTGACTTGACAAACACTGTACACTTAGCCTATGCTAAATATTTTTTAAATTCTTCAATGGTAAATTAACCTTAGCTTACTATATAACTTTTTAACTTTATAAACTTTTAATTTTTTCGTTTTTATTCTTTCATAATAACACTTAGCTTAAAACACAAACTGTATAGCTATACAAAAATATTTTCTTCCCTCGTATCCTTATTCTATCAACATTTTTCTACTTTTACAATTTTTTTTTTTTTCTTTTTTTTTGAGATGGAGTCTTGCTCTGTCACCCAGGCTGGAATGCAGTGGCCGAATCTCGGCTCACTGCAAGCTCTGCCTCCCGGGTTTACGCCATTCTCCTGCCTCAGCCTCCCGAGTAGCTGGGACTACAGGCGCCCGCCACCACGCCCGGCTAGTTTTTTGTATTTTTAGTAGAGACGGGGTTTCACTGTGTTATCCAGGATGGTCTCGATCTCCTGACCTCGTGATCCGCCCATCTCGGCCTCCCAAAGTGCTGGGATTACAGGCTTGAGCCATCGCACCCGGCCTACAATTTTTTTTACTTTTTAAACTTTTTTATTAAGAACTAAGACACTTGTGTACACACATTAGCCTAGGTCTACACAGGGTCAGGATCATCCACCTCGCTGTCTTCGGCCTCCACATCTTGTCCCACTGGAAAGTCTTCAAGGGCAGTAACACACATGGAGCTGTCATCTCTTATGATAACAATGCCTTCCTCTGGAATACCTCCTCAAGGACCTACCTGAAGCTGTTTTACCGTTAACTATTTTTTTAAAATAAGTAGAAGGAGTATGCTCTAAAATAGTGATAAAAGTACGGCATAGTAAATACCGGTAACCCAGTCACTTATTATCAAGTATTATGTACTGTACATAATTGCATGTGCTGTACTTTCATACAACTGGCAGCGTGGTAGACTTTTCACCAGCATCACGTAAACATGTGAGTGATACGTCGCGTTACGATGTCACTAGGAATTTTTCAGCTCCATTATCTTATGAGACCCCCCCATCGGGTATGCCGTCCTCATTGACTGAAACATTGCTATATGGTACATGACTGTTACCTCTTACAGCTTCTGTGGGTCAGGATTTCAAGAGTGGTTCATTCAGTTGGGTGATTCTGGCTTAGAGTTTCTCATAAGTTGCAACCAGATGGTGGCTGAGGCTGAGTCCCAAAGGAATCTGCACTTAATGTGCCTGACCTCTGGGCTGGAAAGACTCAAGCCAAGCCTAGCATCTCTCCCTCCTCCTCCTCCTCCTCCTCCTCCTCCATGTGGTTTCACCAGCATGGAGGCTTCAGATCATCTGCTTTTCTCATATGGCAGCTCAAGGCTGCAGTGCAAGTGAGGGGAGCGAGAGAGCGAGCCCCTTCCCTATTGCCTCTTCTAGGTAGCCTCAGAAGCTCTGCAGCATCACTTCTGCCACAGTCTTGTTTGTCCAGCAGTCTCAAAGCCTGCTGAAGTTCAAGGGAAATTGGCGTAGATATCACCTCTTGATAGCAAGTGTATCAAAAAAAAAAAAAAAAATGACAGACATGTTTGGAGACCACCACACTTCCCACATCCACATCTGGACACTGTCCTTGGCCCCCATCCAGGATCACCCCTCCTGCTGACAGTTCAGAACCCATCCCAGGCTGACATACACTGACTCCCTTGAGGCCAGAGCTGAAGGTCATAAAGGTCTGGAGGAGCCTGGGCAGGGACAGTGGGGGCTGGCCTTGGGACAGGCAGCCTCTCCTCAGGGTGAGTGTAATCCATTCCCATTTCTAACCACGTGTGTTGAAGCCCCAGCTTTGTGTTTCTCATCATCCCGTGGCCTGCAAGTAGGAGACAAAGCTCCTGCAGAGCATACAGGCCTGGAGAAGGAAAGTAAGTTACTCAAACTCACCCAGACCCGACTGTGTGGAGCTGGGGGCTAGAGGTATCTCACCTCAAAGTCCACGTGCTCCCTGGCCTTTCTGGGAGTATGTGTGTTCGGGAGGTGGGCAGAGGCAGGCAGCACAGCTCAGTGGGAGGGGAGAGCCCTTTCCTCCTCCGTAGTCCCTGTGTCACTTGCACTCAGATACCATGGAAAGAGGGGTCACAGAAATGCTGCAAAGGACAGGCAGTGGGCTGCGGGGGCACTCTTGGCCCCATTATTCTATTTTTCAGCCACAAAATAGACCCCTCTTTTTACGTGTAGGAAGAGAGCACACCAACGAGGAGTGTCTTGGGGACCCCAGTGTTCATCTGTAGGCACAAAGTTTGGGGTACGGGGCTGTCAGCTTCTGTTGGTGAACTGAAATTTCAGAGTTGAGATGCGAGAGATGCACTTCAACTAATTACAGTAATAGCTGCCGTGATTGAGCGCTTAACAAGTGCTAGATAAGTGCTGTGTGTACATCATCTCATTTAACCCTCATCAAAGCTCCTGAGGTCAAGATTGTCGGCCTCATTTGTAAATGGAGAAACTGCACCTCAGAGATGAAGTGCACTGCCATTAGATCACTCAGTAAGTGGCAGGACAGGGATTCAAGCTCAGGACTGCCTGCCTCTGAAGCTCAGCTCCCAAACACGAACACTGTGCCAGAGACGGTCCCACAGCACACCCTCTGCCCCCCGCCACATCCTCAGCATTTCAGCAGTGCACTCAGTGTGCTTTGACATAATAAATATTCATTGAAAATATTGGTGCTGCAGATGCTGGCACAAGCTGCTGAGATACCACGCTGTGTCCTGGTAATTAAACCCTCAGTTGCATTGTCATATTCACAGTTGTCAAGGTCCCCAAACATCCATCTGAATTCAGATGGGAGGTAAGAAGAACACGTGTGATGCTTTGGAGTGTGTACAGATTTCTGTCTGCAGGTTTCCCATCCCTGCATGGATAACCCTTTATTTTCCTGGGTAATTCTTGCTATGCTTTTTTTTTTTTTTTTTCTAAACCAGCACTCAGATTAGCCAGAGAAGTCTAAATGCTGCTTTTCTCCATCACAAGCTAGTTCAGAAACAACTCTGATGCTGTTTTAGGTATTGGAAAACTCAAGGAGAAAAGGAGGAGGTACCTGTGCGAGGTTACTCAAGGACTCACTTGATTTTTATTTCAGTATTATGTCTGATATCAGGAGAGTAATCCCTCCTCAAACTCGATTTTTTTAATATATATAAAGTGCTAGAATCTGAAAATTCCTTCCCTGTTCATTTTATGCAACTGTATAAAGGAGGCATAATTGCAGGGTGGCATCTTTAGGAAGCGACTAGGAAAAGCGAAGAAGAGATGAACGTTTGGATGGGGATTCATCGTTGGAAAAATGGCTCTTAGTATAAAAATGTTCAGAAAGAAAAGATAATTCACAGATACCTTGTTGAAAGTCCAAGGGCCAAAACCCTGAAAAGTGAGGGTTAAAGAGGGCATAATCTGTAGACATCAATTATTCAGCATCTATTATTGAGAACTGTAGCGTATTATTCATGGTTCCTTTTTTTGGCATTCAGTCTTGTTAGATTATTTTAGTGAACACGGAATATTCATGCAGTTGTTCACAGGCTCATTCGTGACTTCGGTTTTTCTGAACTGTTTTTCCATCATCCGTGCTGCCCTCCACCCTCACTTAAATATCACCACCACCACTTCAGCTCTTCTATGGCAAATCCTTCTCTTTGGGGCTGTATTCAGGAGCGTAAGCCTGTAAATTGAGGCAGGAGTAATCCATGCAAATGTCTTTACCTAACATGTGAAATGAGTGAAGTTACCTCTGCTGTGTGCCAAGCACATACTCTATCTACTATGTTGGTATGGAGTTAAATGAGATATGTCCTTTGCCCTCAGGGAGTTTGCAAAGTAGCTGGAAAATAGACAATTTTTGTCTTGTTAGTTTCTAGCTACATACCAAAGTCAGGCAAATTCTTTTGATTTTAAGTGATAGAAAATTCAACTCAAACTGGTTTAAATCAAAATATAGGAGAGATGGGATAGAATGGGTCATACACTCTCAAAATACAGAGGTAATTGGCTTCAGGCATGAGTGGGTCTGGACATTCACAGGACAGCACCATCTGCTCACTGTTTTTGTGGTGGCGAGATGGCTTCTGGCTACCCTGAACAGCTTAGCAATCCCAGCAGATAAGCAGTTATTGGGATTTTGAGTCATTTAGGCATTTCTGAAACAATTGCTGTGGTCAGGGAGACTGAAGATACTTACCAGCCTGGCCTGGATCAGATGCCAGTGCCTAGAGCTGGGAAGAGGGGTCAGCCCCATTTGTATGACATGATCTGAGATCTGGGGGAGGGGAAACTTCAACAGAAAAATGTGTTACCTAAAGAAGGGACCACAGAAGGCAGGCAGTTAAACATAACAGAGGTCTGCTATGTGCATAATGAATGGTTTATTCCATACAATATCCTTAAGGTTAGCCGGGCATGCTCAAGGGATATCGTTAATCATCAGAATTGCCGCCTTCTGGACAAGCAACGTCCCTTCAGTCCAAGCCAGTCTGGATTAAATAGACTGTGATTGTAACCCACAAAAATCTGACCTGAATTTGCTCTCCATTGCAGTGACCTGGACAGAAATAATATCACCAGGATCACCAAGATGGACTTCGCTGGGCTCAAGAACCTCCGAGTCTTGTAAGTAGTTGATGGCTCTCGGGTGCGTTTTCATTTTTAGCTCTTCAGCCTTGCAAAAAAAAAAATGTTCCACTGCCCCTGACACCACACTCCCAAGCCCTGGACAACAGGAATTCACCATTCTGCAGCAGAAAACCCCTCATTAGTGTACCCACGTGCTCACGGGTATCACAGTCCGTGTCTAGATGCTGCTGGCTGAGCTGGATCGATGGAAGAACTTAGTTCCAGTGATAGGGAAAGCGGAAGGCTATGAACGAATAAATCAGCATGCCCAGCTTCTAGGATGACAGCGATGTCAGGTTGACTAACCATGCTTCCCTTCCATAGAGATGATAATTTCTTCTCCAGCCTGTGCATTAAAAGAACAATCGGGACAAAAGTTATCTGTCTTGTAGCTTAATGGAGGGGAGGGGAGGAGAGCATCAGTAAGGGTCAGCGCCCTTGCTGAACACCCACAGCTGTGCAGACAGGTAGCAAAATTTGAGATGGGCATTGATGGACTGGGGGAGCAAGGAATATTAGGTTTCATTGCTGAATATTGAACACTTTCATCCATCCTTAAGTCTGTGAGTGATAAGAAACTTCCGAAGTGCTTGTCTGTCGAAAAGTCTAAGACATTTAGAGGTACAGGAAAAAGCAATTTAGATCTTTTTTTTTCCTTCTTTACTTGGTTAATTTTGACCCATAAACATGGCTCCAGGCAAGACGTACAGTCTGGGCCAATTGGCCACCGCCTTGGTATTTGTATGCCATGGAATCTTAGCTGGCAAATTGTTACTAGAAGTAACAGCTAAAGTCTTGGTACCTGAAGCTACCTCCTTTTTACTAATAGCCCTATATAATAAATAGAATGAATGTTGTACTTGGTTCAGAAAGTACCAGGCTCTGGTCCTGATTCAGAATTAGCTACCCATGAAACCTTGGGCAGACTACTTTTCCTCCTTGGGCCTCAGTTTTCTCATTTGCAGTATAGGGAATACGTAGTTAGAAGTATTTTCAGCTCTCGTAGTTATACATGTAGTGCTTCATTGTTGTAACATTTTCTGATTATTCTCAGGATTACTTGTGAAGCATTAATTTTACAACATTGTTTTTCTTTTCTGATTGAGTTGTTAGTAATGATGATGGACCTGATACTTTGATGGGCCCAGCACAGTATTACATAGTGGTAACAAACAAGGTGGGCATTATTATGAGCCCCTAATTGTAGCAGAGAAAACCAGAGGCATGGATAGGGTAAGTGGTCCCAACTCTACAGAGCAGGTGACTGAAGGAGTTGGAATTGGAACCCGGACTCTGTTTTCTAACCTCCATGCAGTGCCACTGTGTATTCGCATTATAGAAAGCTGAGAAAACTAAGACAGTGATAGTCCACCCATTTTGTAAATGCAGCACTGTTAATGTGGGGGCTTGTCTGAGCTTCTCTTACGTACACATGTGTGGAGACATGGGGAATCTGAATCCTGGGCCTCCAGCTTGCAGGTGTTCTCCACATGGACATGTTCTCCATCTTTGGTCTCAAACACTCTCCTCTCACCAACCTCAAAGGGAAGGCACACCCTGTGCCAAGTCTTTTGCCTCAGCAGCCATGTGTCTGTCAAGTGACTGGTAGTTCTGACAAGGTGTGCGTGGATCAGAGTCGAGACTGGGATCAGGGTGGGGGAATTTCATGGTTCAGTTTTAGGGCGATTGTTATTGAAGAGGTATAGGTAACAACAACTGATTCTATGTCATTTGCCAGGTTAACAAATAGACGCTTGTTTACCTTCTCACTTTTTTAAAAATTTATTTCCCCTGCGTCTGTGAGAGATTACAAGTCAGAAATTTCACCTAATGCTTCGTTTTCTAACAAAGTCAAAAACAACCCTTTGATTTTCTTAGCGTTACATCAGAAAGACTAATAAAAACTCCAATTTTCGTGTCTGCTCTCTGCAAATAGAAAGTTTAAAATAATCACAAAAGATTGTTTTAGTATCCCCTGGATGGTCTGCAACATTCCTTTGACTACGGTTTATCTTTTCAGTTAATTGGTACATTTCTCTTATTTTGATAAGCAATGCCAAAAAGCCTTCCCCTAAACCACCCCCCCCCCCCCGTAGACTATTAATACACTCTGTTTCATTATCTTCCTTATCAACTCAAAGACAATCCCATTCAAGTGGCCCTTTATTACTGTGAAAGAATCTGCCTGGTGGAATAGCTGAAATGCTTTCTAACTAACACCAATAAAATATCCAGACATTTTTACCATATTTTTCCTCAATCTATTCTTTTTAGCTGAGTAACCTAGACAACTATCTTTTTTTAAAAGATTTTTTTCACACCTTGGCACATTCCCCATATCTGTTTCTTATTTACAATTTCTAGAGAAGCTAGAAAAGATTCAGTAGTCTTGAATAATTGGCCACCCATTTCTATGTCAAACTGTTAATATGGGCAAAAGCAGATAAAATGGAGATTGAGGCACTTCGGTCTCAACCCAGGGCGATTTTCCCCAAACAAAGAGCATTTAAGGAGAAGACAGAAGAATTGCCCAGGACATTTTTTTTTTTTTTTCTCCCATGGGGTGGGAGTAGGAAAAAGTCTCTTCTGATGGTATAAATTATGTTTCATTTCTTGGTAGTCTAAGGGTTCTGCTATGCTTACAATGTGGGAGCCAGCTTTATCCCAAACGGGGTTAATAAAAAAGTTAAACTCCACCCCAGCCATCATCACAAGGGGGGCGATTTCTGATCCTGATCCAGTGCTAAAGCTAAAAAAAAAATAAAAATAAAAAAAATTGCAAAAGAGCTGAAAATGAACACAGGCTCTGTTCTAATTCAGAACAGACTCCATCCGTGGACAGCCCTTCTGGATGTCCAGCCCTTCCTGGATCCCCTGTCTGAAAATGTGGGGAAGGTATCAATGGCTTTTAGTGCTTGCTCCTGGCTTGCATCTCAGCCCAGAAGTCTGGATGGGAGGATCTTAACTCATTCGTTCACTGATCCATTTATTCATCAAATATTGATTTGTTGAGCCTCTGATTGCCAGGTTCTAGGCTGGACTCTGGTGGAACTAGGAAGTAGATCTGGAAGGGACACAGATACCTGGCAGTGAGCGTCCCAGCAGAAAAGAGGGCAAATGAGGAGAGTGAAGTAAAGACTTCTTTAGAGGTGTGGGCAAGGTGAAGAGAAACCTAGAGGAGATAGTGCAGTTCCTTGAGGCCAGAGTCAAAACGGGGCCACTAGTGTGCCCTGGGCCTCAAGGAGCACAGGGAGGAAGTGGTTATCAGAGCCTGGCAAAAGTAGGGAGCTGTAGCGTTAGGTAGAGGGATGCAGTCAGCCTGAAGTGGCTTGGCAGGGGTGGAGAAGAGTAAATCCCCCAACCACAGTCTTCCTCCACCCTCTGATCTCCTGCTGGTGCCTCTCTTTGGCTGAACCTGACAGGAATTCAGAAGTCAAAAAATTTCTTGATGGTCTTGATGGCTAGATGCAGTGACTCATGCCTGTAATCCCAGCACTTTGGAAGACCGAGGCGGCTGGATTGCTTGAGCTCAGGAGTTTGAGACCAGCCTGGGCAGGGCTCCCCAGGCTGGGCAACATTGTAAAACTCCATCTCTACCCCCCACCAAAAAAAATTAGCTGAGCATGGTGGCATGCACCTATAGTCCCAGCAACTTGCACCACTGCACTCCAGCATGGGTGACAGTGAGACCTTGTCTTGGGAGGAAAAAAAACCCAGCTTCTTGATGAAGCCAGTAAGTCAGCTTTCCAGGGCCTGCACAAGGTGGAAACGGTGTATCTCATATAGATATCCTTGCATCTCTTCTCTTCCCCTCTCTGAAAGAAACTTGAAGTGTTAGATTCATTAGCATAGAACTAAGATTCATTATAGAAGGGGTGAGTTAGGCTCCCTCAGAAACTCAGAGGGAATGTGGTACTTACAATACCCTAGAGTTGATCCTTGTTATCCAGCAAGGAAATAATGACTACAAAGTCTGTGATTGATTTGATTGGTGGATGGATAGTAAAAACTTAGCTCAGGAAACCCCCAGTCACTAGTGTTGAAGTGGGACCCTATTTAGCATGATGTGCTAGTGTGAGACTATTAGCATTCCAAGACCCTCCTTGCATATGGTAGAATGGAAAAGGAAGACAAGAGAAGGGAAAAACTTTTTTTTTTTTTTTTTTTGAGACAGAGTCTTGCTCTGTCACCCAGGCTGGAGTGCAATGGCGCAATCTTAGCTCACTGCAAACTCCGCCTCCTGTGTTCAAGTGATTCTCCTGCCTCAGCCTCCTGAGGTGCTGGGATTACAGGCACATGCTACCATGCCCAGCTAACTTTTTGTATTTTTAGTAGAGATGGTTTCATCTTGTTGGTCAGGCTGGTCTCGAACTCCTGACCTCATGATCTGCCTGCCTCAGCCTCCCAAAGTGCTGGGATTACAGGCGTGGGCCCCTGCTCCAGGCCTTTTTCTTTCTTTTTTTTTTTTTGGACACAGAGTCTTGCTTTGTCACCCAGGCTGGAGTGCAGTGGTGCCATCTTGGCTCCCTGCAACCTCTACCTCCTGGGTTCAAGTAATTTTCCTGCCTCAGCCTTCCAAGTAGCTGGGATTACAGGCATGTGTCACCACACCCAGCTCATTTTTGTATTTTTAGTAAAGATGGAGTTTCGCCATGTTGGCCAGGCTGGTCTTGAACTCCTGACCTCCTGGTCCACCTGCCTCAGCCTCCCAAAGTGCTGGGATTACAGGAGTGAGCCACCGCACCTGGTCAACGTTTCTTAAGCCTCTAATCATATAGCAGAACCTGGGCTACATGATTTCCTTATTTCATTTTTGTTCTCAAAGAACTTTTGCAATGTTATATTTTCTCTATTTTACAAATGAGGAAACTGAATCTCAGAGAGGTTGACTAGTTAACCCACTCTTATATCATCAGCTAATGTGCAAGCAAAACAGGGCTTCTAAACTAAATCTGGTACGCTCACCAGAGTGGGAGTTAGAAGGCCCACCCTACCTGGCTGTGGGAATTGGCATAAATAATTTCTCCTCGGGCAAGTCTTTTAGCCTCTCCCTTCAATCGTTTCTACAGCTGTTAAGTGAGGAGCTTGTGAGGGGCCAGAAGCAATAGAAATGTGAGAAGCAGAGCAGATGAGGACATGGCAAACTGTGGGGCTGGGTACCCTCACCTGACGTTCTACTCCTGGTCAACTGATATTTGGAAATGTGAGAGCTGATTTTTCAAAAGGAGTTTCTTTTGTGGGGTATGGGTGTGTATACATGTGAAATATCCTGATTTTCAACTGTTGGCAACAAATTCACAAAAATGTAAAATATCAAGCCCAAACAAAATACAGTTACCTGTCCCAGACACATATACAGTCAGTATGTGCCATGGCCCAAAGTCTTCTGTAGGTTTCATTCATTCAGTAAGCATTGATGAAGTGCCTGCTGTGCTAGGCAACTGTGTTAGGACTGGGAGTAGGATGATGGGCAGAATGTCTATCTTCTTGCTCCTTAGGCACAGTGGGGAAAATAGACTTGGGAACTAAACACAAGGGTCCAAGTGTTAAGGCTGAGAAGTGCAGGAGGTTATGAAACGTCTAATAGGGAGAGACTGTCATGGAGCATTCAGTTTGATATGAAGATGCAGCCTTCCCAGCTTCCCAGGGTTGCTCTTCCTCTCCATCTGCCATTTGTTTAGGTGCTTGTGCGCACCTCTCCTCCTGTGTGATCCAGAGGAATCCATGGCCCTTCCTAAACTCCACTTTCTAAAGAAACATTCTCTGATCACAATGCATCCCCGCTAAGTCCCATTCAGCCACCATGTGCAATCTGTCATTTCCCAGCCTAAGGTCAGCCCCCAATGGAAGCTGCATAGCTTCATTGCTTCTCTTCTCTGCTGTTCAGCTCATCCATTTAAGTGGCCATTTTTTTTTTAAGTTAAGGAAACAAACATTTCATTATATGCTGAATTCTTTGGATATACTGCATGCATGAACCCAATTCACTTACACAGAGTGTTTAGGATTTGTAATCACCTGCTTAGAGGACTTAGGCAGGTGAGTGAAGCATGTGGCTGGAGGGAGGGAGCCTGATCTTTTAGGACCATCATCATGAGGTTGGGATTAGCTGGACTCTTGGTGAGAGGAGTTGCTGGGACCAGGCTGGTTTTCTTAGGGACAGCTAATCTTTTCACAATAGCCTCACCCTTTCTACTAGGGTGAGCAGGGAAGGCCCTTTTCAATGAAGTATTTTTGAATCCTTGGAGGAGGGAGCTCCCAGGGAAGAGATGCTGAATCTATGTGTGGTTTTTATAAAGAGCAGCTTTTACCTCTTCCTTTTCTGCGCAACATCCTGCAGTGCTTGGGGGGACATTTGCTGAGAACATTCTTAAAATAGAGGCATGGAAACCAATCTGTCAGGTAGAAGTGTGCAGGCGGCGAAACCCTGGTTACCGTGACACCAAGCTGGGATATGAGTTATCTTGTCCCATCAGACTGATCCCAGTTGAAGGGACCCTGACGATCATGGGAGGGGCTGAGTGACCATACCTGCATGGCACAAAGCCTAGTATGAGGGTACTTGAGCCCAGCTTTGTCCTTAGTCATTGCTGTCTCTGTGGTTGTAGGCATCTGGAAGACAACCAGGTCAGCGTCATCGAGAGAGGCGCCTTCCAGGACCTGAAGCAGCTGGAGCGACTGTAAGTACAGCACAACCTCCTTTCTTAAAGTGTTTATTTAATTTTAGTGCTTTTTTCTTTGTAAATTGGCCTTATGACCTTGTTTAAAAAGGTCTCCAGTGTTTTAATAAAATGTTTGCTATTATACTTAAGGCACATTAGATGCATGTTAAAGAAACACTGAGATCTACTTACACTCCTTTTCTGTAAAAGTTTCTAGAATCAGCTTCCAGGGTTTGTTTCCCTTCTTCTCAGGCTTGAGTTCTGTCTTGGTACCTGTATAAGGGGCTGGTTTTTAACCAAGTGTAAGCCTTCCCTTCCACGGAGGAGGGAAGCCTGCAGTTACCCTGTCATGAAATCCGGCATCAGATACTCCCTACTCCTCTGCACGGGCAGAAGCTCCCTCCTGAGGCCCTCTCCTCCCTGAGTGTTCTCTGCCCCACTCTTGTGGGAGAGGAAGGACTGGTGAGTGGGCGCAGCCTTCAGTGCGCTTATATCTCCTGTGAGTGAGCATCAGCCTGTGTCAAGAAGCCCCCACGTTTCCACGAGAGAATGCATTGCCAGTGGTTTAAAAATAGGCCACTGTTCTGACTCAATGAGAGGGAGAGAGGAAAAGGGATGGGAATGGAAGACGGTTGGAGCCTCCATTTGTTTTGTTGATGAATACTTTTGCAGAAAACTCTTGGATGACTTTGAGGAGGGCTGCTCAGATGGTTAAGTAGGCGACTTCACCTTTCCTCTGTTAATCACATCTGGCAGCTCATAACATCTGGATATTTGCTTTCTGCCCTCTGAGCAGGGATTGTCCCCAAGAGCACTTAGTCATGCTGGTGGGTGGCTCTCTTCAAAGTTCTCTCTGAATCTTGGTTGCCCTGACATTTCAGCCTCTTTCTCCTGCAGTCAAAAGGATGAAGCTGTAACAGCTCACAGCTCTGCCGGCTTCCTTAGAAGAACTGTGCTCTGTTTACCTGTCTGGTTGCCAAATCTGATTTACAGAGGTGGGCTTGGGTAAGGTGGCATGCTTGCCCCTGACTACTTAGCTTTGAGATGTGCCATCTTTTCCGCCGGAATCAATTTATCTGGGGCCACATAAGAACAGCGAAGGTCCCCATTGCACATCAATTAGTATTACCCAGAAAAATGCCTTCCTCCCTCTCTGTTGTGTGAACTGTCTCATTCATTGTTCTCCTTCTGGGTCAAATCCCAGCATATGTTCTGCTGGTGTTGGTTTGAAAATATGACATTTATTTCTTGCAAGGGAAAACGGTTTATAAAAAGACTGAATGTTGTCTCTGTTTACACGTTTATTTTTAAGTTTCTTAACTCAAGTTCTTATTTAGACCAAAGAGAACATAAAAGTATTTGTTGAACCTGGTTCCTTTGTATGAAATATTCAGCATTTCTACACAAAGATCAACACATGGTCCTTTGTGAAAAGGCCACTCCTTAGTCTACTGATTAGAAGAGTGAAGAAAATTCCCAATTCATTAATTTCCTTGTTTTAGGGAAGGAACTAATTGAGTACCTTGGACATGCCAGGAACTATGCCAGTGTTTTACATGCTATTTGTATTTTTTATTGCCACAAAATTCCTGTGAGGTGTGATTACCCTCATTTTACAGATGAAGAAACAGACCCAGAGAGACTGAGTCAAGGAATGGTCAAGAGGGGAGCCAAGATTCAAAGCCACTTCTATCTGACATGAAAGATGATGTTATTCCATACTCATGTGCAGCAGATATTAGATGAAGTGTGATCTTCAGTAAGGGCCCTGAGAGTAGCCTCTCACCTAAACATTTAACTCCAGGGAGTATTGGTGAAATATTTTGGCAAAGCCTCTTTTCTTTGGCTTGGTGAACAAGGCTGAAAGACCCATGCATGTCTGGGGAACTGAATGGATTACAGTTGCAGAGGAAACCTGATTATTTCTCCGTGTTGGTGTATTAGGTGGGTAATGCTAGCTGCTGTGCTAGATAAACCCTCAAATCTCAGTGACTTAACACAGTGGACGTTTACGTATTCATCTAAAACTCAATATGGGCATTGCTGATAAGGCCTCCCTTCTCCAAGTGGAGACTCAGGGACAAAGTCGTCTTCCTCTCCTCGACTTTACCCTCCTTAAATCTTGGCTTTCAAGGTGACAATGTTTGTCTGTATCAAGCCAGGAGAAGAGAAAACAGCATGAAAAATTTCACATGGGAGGTTTTCAGATTTCAAGAAGTACATGTCACTTCCAGTCTCACATACTTTGGGCTAGAACTCAGTCATGTGGCCACAGGAAGCTGCAGAGGATGGAGGAAAGATGGTTGAGCTGTGTGCCCAGGAAGCAGAGGAAACAGGCTTAGTGAACAGCTAGCCAATCTCTGACTTCTACTGCAAGTGATCTGAAGAAGTACTTAATCAGGAAGAAGATTGGAAACACAGGCAACTGGGTTCATATACACAGTTGAATAGTCATTCTCATAATACCTTTCAGTGTTAGCAAGAAGGGATGTGTGTGACATTAATCCTGATTGGCGTTAATCTGGTTTTGGTTATTCGTTCTGTTTTCATACAGACGGGGGGATGTGGAATTGGAAAACATAATACATTTGCTATTAACAAGATGACGGTGGATTGTGCCATCTCTAGCTCTTACTCCTGGCTCACCTTATCTGTGTCTCTGTATTTGGTAATAGATAAATCTTTATTGATCATATTCTAAGATAGAGCCTGGAAATATTAGGGGTTATGATACTTCATTTCTGGAGGGTTTATTTCCACTCTGAGTAGTCATTACTGGTTTGTTCTCTTCGATCTTCCTGGGAAAGGAAAAGGAAGTCTGTCCTCTGGGTCTCAATTCAGAATTCCCTTTTCCTCCGTGAAAGGACCCTATGCCTCTGGCGGAGTTAGGTGCCCCTACTCTCATAAAACAGGTGTCTTCCTATCACAGCACTTATGACACCATATTTTAATTCCCTGTTTTCTGGATTGTTTCTTCTCAAAACCATGAATGTTGAGGTCAAGATTCATGTCCCATTTAGCTCCTAATCTCACAGCCTTGAGCAAGGCATGATAGTAACTGCTTGAGGAATATTTATCAAAACACTTGAGTTTTTGTCCTATATAAGTGATTCTAAGCTGGGCCTAATTTTGTCTTCCAGAGGACACTTGTAATGTTTAGATACATTTTTAATTGTCACAGCTGGGAGATGCTACCTAGCAGATAGAGTACAGGAGTATCTCTAAACATTTTTAAATGCACAAGATGGCCCTACAACAAAGAATTATTCAGTCCAAAATGTCACTAGTGCCAAAACTGAGAAATTCTGCTCTTTAACTATCCTACGTCAGATAGCATGTCAGGCACTTTACGTATACCATCTCATGGAATCTATGTGAGAATATTATGAAGTTAGAATTATAAAATGTGATGTGATAAAATATAAAACTCAAAGTATAACCTATGAAGCACTTTGCTTAATATATTTACCTAAACCTAATTTAGCTAGATCTCACTTCTGGCTTCCAGAAAGTGGATGGGATAGAGGAAAAAGTTAAACCAAGAGGAAACAAACACATTTTGTAGGTGGGATATTATTTGAGACAGTTGCCCTGGTCTTTTCAAAAAGTCAATGTCAAGAAAAACATGGGAGTCAACTTTTAAGTTCAAAAAAATCTTAGAATAGACTAGATGCAGTACCACAAAATTGGAAGGGTCAATGGAATTAAAATGTTCTAAGATCCTTAAATTATTCAGGAAGTCATAGTGCTAATATTTATTGCCTTATTAAGTCAAAGATGTATGTTGAAATCTGTAGCATAGCCTCTAAAAAAAACAGTCAAAAAATTATGATAGTCCGAGGGAAAAGGAGCACAGTATGATACAAAATATGTAGTTAATTAAAATGAAGGATAAAAGAGAAGGAAAAGGAACATAGAACAAATAGAAATCAACAGTACGATGATACATTTAAACATAAATATATCATATTACTTTATATGTAAATGCACTAATTCTCCAATTAAAAAACATAGATTGTCAGAGTGTATTTTAAAAATACCAAACATATGCTTTTTACAAAATAATAACATTAAATATATGGATAGAGAAAACTTGAAAGTAAAAAAATGAAAATGATAGCATGAAAACACTAACCGAAAGGTTAGTGTCACTCGATTAAAGATAATATAGAATTTAAAGAAAAAATATTAGATATAAAGAGAGAATTTTATAATGGTAAAATAGGAAATAAACCAGGAGGATATACCAAATCTGTATTTGTATGTGTCTAAAAACATAGCCTGAAAATATGGAAAGCAAATACAGAACTAAAAAAAGTAGACAAATTTATAATCGTAGTTAAGATACACTTTTTGGTAATTAATAGAACAAGGAGATACAATTCTTAGTAAAAATATAGAATATTAAATAACAATATTTTTAAACCTGATGTAATTGATATATAGAGAACACTCAAAACAACATAGAATAGAAATCTTTTCAAGAACATATGAAAGTTTTATTATGAACAGATCTAGAAAGCAAGTCAACACATATCAAAGGATGTCATATGGAGCATGTTCTCTGACAGCAGGAATAATGAAGAAGTTAATTTAAAAAACTAGAAAAATCCAAAATATTTAGAGATTGAGTAATATACCTCTAAATACTCTGAGTCGAAGAACATACTGCAGTGGAAATTAGAACATATTTTTCTGAATGTTAATAAACATACAGTGTATCACAATGTGTGGATTGTAGCCAAAGCTATGCTCAGAGGAAAAGGTAAAGCCTTTAAGCTATATTATTCAATTTATGGTATATATTATGTATAGTACATATTTTAAAAGAAGTATGTATCTTGATTAAAATATTATTCTTACGAAGTTAGGGCAAAAACAACAAAACAGAACAAAGGAAATTATTAAGAGCAGAAGTATATGAAATAGAAATGAATGTATAATAGAAAAATTCTAAAAAGCCAAACTAATTCTTGAAGCACCTAAAATTACAGACACTGACAAGACATATCAAAAAACAAAAGGCTAAATTACCAACATGAAGAATAAAAAGGAGGATGTAACTATGGATATTATAAACATTAAAGTGATAAACTTGTCCAAAGGCTGCTCATCTTATCTCAATGATTTTGAAGAGTAAATGAAATTGAAAATAGAAACAGGAAGGGATAGAAAATCTGTCTTATATCAATTAGAGAAATATTTAAAACATTTCATCAATAGGCTCAGATGGCTTTAGCAAAAAATTCTAACAAAGCTTTAAGGAATAAAGTATATCAACTTAATACAAACTAATTCTAAAAAAGAATGAACATTTGTCTATTTAGCCAGCATAACCTTGAGAACAAAACCCAGTAAGGACATTTCAAGAAAAAAACATAAACCAATGTCTTTCATGAATATTTTTACAAATTTCCCAACAACATACTAGCAAATGAATTCAGTTATACCTGAAAAGGATAATATATTCCAACGAAATTTGGCTTATTCAAAGAAGGCAAGGTTGGTTTAATAGTGGAAATTTCACCTCTCAAAAACATGCTGAACAACTAGGATAGCAAAACCAAAGACATACACAACATCTACAATAAAATTAGTTTGAACAGTAATTCAGTGAATCACCAATAGATGGTTTCAAGACTGTTGCGGTATCTCATCTGTGTGGGAGAAAGCAGAGGGAAGACAGCTACAGTTCTTAGGACCCTGAGAAGAGTGCATACCTTAAATTACCCATCTCTACTCATTGGAAAACACAGTGGCCAATCTGAGAAAAGCTGCCAAATATAGAAGGGAGTTCTATCAGATCCAATTCATGTTCAGTACAAAGGAACCATGATGTAATAATGACTGATAATACTTGGAACATTCTGTGGCTTATACATTCTTCAAATGAAAATGAGGCTCTTTTCCTAGGAAAGGTCTAACATTGGTAAGAAACTTCTGGGAGTAGTTGATCAGAAAAGGAACAATGGTAGAAATAAAAAGAGAACTCCTTGAGAAGTATGTTAGAATTCACCAGAAGAGTCAAATCTTGGAAAATACAAGGCCATGTTTCTCATTGCTTTGCCAAAACAAGAATGAGCTCTAGAGTCTTAAAGCTTAAAAAAAAAAAAAAAAAAAAAAAAAAAAAAAAGCTATTTTACCCCACCATTCTAAAACTACAGGGAAATTTATTTCACTTAAAAAATAAGCAGTTAAAAGGATTATGATTGAAGCCCATATAAAGGTTTTTAAATAAGAAAAGGTATGAGAAGCATAACTTTCTTAGAAACAATGAAAACATAAAAGGAGATACCCACAAAACAAATAAACTGTAATAAAATAGTTCAAAACTGGCTAGAAGTATTTAAGAACATATACATTATAAGAGAACAACACAAATCTAAATTTTAAAAACTCTAATAAGAGAAATGTAGGATTTGAAAGGAGGGGTGAAGAACTCAAAGAACTTAACAATAGAAGTACTTCAAAATAAATACTGCCAGTACAATACTGAAGAAAAACTAACTTGTAGAAATTACACTATCCAGTTTCAAGACTTACTGTAAAGCTATAGTAATCAAGACAGCATGATATTGGCAAAAAATTAGACACACACATCAAGGTGACAGAATAGCGAGCTCAGAAATAGACTCATGCAAATACAGTCAACTGATTTTTTTGACAAAGGTGTAAAGATAATTCAATGGAGAAAGAATAATCTTTTCAACAAGTGGTGCTGGTACAATTGGCTGTCCAGATATGGAAAAATGGATCTGGATACAAATCTTATATCTTACACAAAATTGAAGTCCAGATGATTCATAGACCTAAATGTAAAATATAAAACTACGAAGAAAATATTTTCAAAACATGTATCTGATAAAGAATTTATACACAAAATATAGAAAGAGCTTTAAAAACTCAACAGTAAGAAGATACTGCTCTCCCCCATAAAGGAAAGAAATGGACAAAAGATTCAAATAGACACTTCACCAAAGAAGATATACAGCTCACAAGTAAGCATACAAAAACATACTCAACATCATTTTTCATTAGGGTGATGCAAATAGTTATGTAGTGAGATATACTACTACACACCTATTACAATGGTGAGAATTTGAAAAATTGACAACGCTAATTGCTGGTGAAGTGGAGTAACAGGAATTCTCATTCATTGCTGGCAGTGATACAAAATGGTACAGCCACTTTAGAACACAGTTTAGCAGTTTTTTAAAAAGTTAAACACAGTCTTATACAATCTAGATCTGTGGTTGCTAGGGATTCAGAGGAGAAGAGGGAACTGAAAGTTGAATAAAGCACAGTGGGGGGATGGTGGGGTTTAGGATGTTAAAACTATGCTGTATGATAATGAAATTGTGGATGTATGACACTATGCATTTGTCAAAACCTAAAAAGTTTTACCACACAAAGAGTGAACTATAATGCATGCAAATTTTTAAAAAGTCATGTAGGAGAGTGGGGTATCCCAGAATGGAATGCAGACTGTGATGAATGTATGCATCAGCCTCACTGAAGTGAGGGAGCAAAGGTGCTGACCTAAGCTGTGGAAATGAGTGAAGTCTGTAAGACTAAAGGCAAAAGGAACTGCACAGAAGAACTGTACTCTAGTTGATAAAGTTGTTTCCCCTGGGGGTATGTGTTAACACTTCTGAGACACTGTACATGTATACTGGAATTGAACAATAGATGGTGAATGGTGAGGATAGATTTCTTGCTGTTGAAATGGGTGGTTAGAAACAAACAATGGAGAAAGCTAGAATAATCTATGTGGGAATGGACTAGTTGAGACATCAGTATCAACTCATGTTTAGCCTACTGTAGATACTTTTATTTAATATAGATGAATATATACATATAAACATTTTTTGATATGTGTATTTATATGAATTAATATGCAAAAAAATATTTCCTTGCTCTGGCCGGGTGTGGTGGCTCATGCCTGTTATCCCAGCACTTTTGGAGCCCCAAATCGGTGGATCACAAGGTCAGGAGATTGAGACCATCCTGGCTAACATGGTGAAACCCCATCTCCACTAAAAATACTAGAAATTATCCAGGTGTGGTGGCACGTGCCTGTAGTCCCAGCTACCTGGGAGGCTGAGGCAGGAGAATCAGCCTGGGTGACAGTGAGATTCAGTCTCTCTCTCTATATATATATATATTCTTGTTCTATCAGCAAGAGGGCCTGGAAGCAACAACACTGGAGTAGCAATGAGCATGCCCAGCACCCAGCTGATGGTTTCTAAAATCATTTTCCCACAAAAAGGAATTAAAGCATCTTGGAAAAATGGTTTATTCTAAAGGTGAGGAATGTTGTTGTGCCATAAAGGGAGTGCTCAAAACAAAATGTGAAACCCCACAATTTGGGGAGTATGTCAAAAGGACATAAAAGCAAACAAAGAATTCTTAGTGGCCAAAGCTGCAACAATTTGAATAACAACATAAGTATTGAATTATTAACAAAGTTTAAATATCCATGGGTCCATACTCACAGAAATAAATGAGTGAATAAATAAATGGAATGAAGAGACAGATCCCATGCAGAATAATTCTGATTTGTTGTGTAGGTTCTCTGCCCTCTAGAAGGTTGAACCTAACTTAAATATGGCCTTCCTTAAATGTGGACTTCACATCGACACTTCCATCGAAAGAGTACTATGTGAAAAGGGAAGGGAGTGGGCAGTAGGTTTACAGTGGAGAAATTCGACACACACCACCTTAGCCAAGTGATCAAGGTCAGCGTCAACATTGATAAATCATTTGATACCTTTGATATGATGCAATGAAAATATTACTTTATATCTGTGATTTTCCTCCCCCAAACCCATCATCTCGGTCTTACATGAAAAACATCAGACAAATCTCTATTGAGAAACTTCCTAAAAAAATACCTGAATAGTCCTCCTCAAAACTGTTTATCAAAAACAAGGGAAATCAGAAAAACTGTCAACAGCCAAAAGGAGCCTGAGGAGACATAATGACTAAATGTAATGTGGTATCCTAGATGGGATGCTGAAACAAACACAAAAAGTAAAAACTAAGAAAATCTGAAGAAAATATTGACTTTAGTGAATAATAAATGCAATAGGATTGCTTCATTAAGTATGACAACTGTATTATACTTATATAAGATGTTAATACAGGAAATTGGGTGTGGGCTATATGAGAACTTTCAATACTATCTTCCCAGTTTTTATGTAAATCAAAATCTACTCTAATATAAAAAGGTTTTTTAAGTTGACCCATGAAACCCTGCCTGATTTATAGACTTATGAGCAAAATAAATGTTTTTTATGCCAAAAATACATACATATGTTTTAATCTAGGTGGATTTTAAAAAGAAATAACTGGGATAAATATTGCTTTAAAAGAAATAGAAGATGGAAAGCAGTATTCTTAAGTCAACAAGAAATTAATACAGAGATAAAGGGATTTAAGAGAAAGTGAGAGTTGGGCAAAGAGGTTCTAAAACTTAGGAATCTCTGAAGAAGAAAACAATGGAACGAAGCAAAACTGATAGTACTGATAATTACTATTCAAGAAAATGTTCTTAAAAGTTGATTAGAAAGTACCTTGTGGAAGTGCACTGAATGTTTGGAAAAGTCAACTCTGAAGGGTCCGAACAAAATATGTTCTAATAAAACTATTAAATTTTAAAGGAAAAAGTCCTTAAGCATTCAGTCAGAGACTCATAAAGAAAATTGGATTTCTTGCCTATTTTTTGATACCAAAATCTTATGTCAGAATACAAGTGAATAACTTAAAGAAAATGTGAACAATAGCATTTCTATTTAGCCATGCTGACATTCAAGTCCAGTGACTGCAGACTACCTATTACGAACATTCAAGAACTTAGGCATCGTGGTGCCCATGGACACTTTCTAAGGATTCTGCAAAGAATAAGCCTCAGGCTGGACGTGGTGACTCACCCATGTAATCCTGGCACTTTGGGAGGCTGAGGTAGGTGGATCACTTGAGGTCAGGAGTTCCAGACCAGCCTGGCCAACATGGTGAAACCTCGTCTCTACCAAAAAAAAAAAAAAAAAATTAGCCCGGTGTGATGGCACACGTGTAGTCCCAGCTATTCAGGCGGAAGCCGGAGAATCGCTTGAACCCAGGAGGTGGAGGTTGTAGTGAGCCAAAATTGTGCCACTGCACTCTAGCCTGGGACAGAGTGAGACTTCGTCTCAGAAAAAACAACAAAAACAACAAGCTTCATACAACCAAAAGACTGGAGAGACATTGGTATAAGGACAGACACAGTCAACGCTTCCGAAAATACTAGAGGTTGGATGCAGACATGTGACTGCGTCTGGAATTCTATGGAATGAGAGTAGAAGCGACATGCCCTTCATGACCTCCCATACTTGGTCTCTTTCCCTATGTTGGCTAAATTGACAGCACTCTAAGGAGGATGTAGAGGTATGAAGTAGAAGGATCCTCGGCCCCTGCTGACCTGCATTTGACTGTGACATGAACAACAAATGCACTTTTATTGTTTCAAAAATGATGATGTAATTAATCACATTAACAGAAGAAATAAGTCATTTCCTCTCAGGTACTGAAGAAAGTATTTAATAAAATTCAATACTAATTTGTGATTTAAAAGCATTTTACATATTAAGAATAAAAGGGAAGTTCTTTACCAAAAAAAGCCCTACAACAAACATCGTCGTTAATGGTGAAATATTGAAAATGTTTCTCCTAACAGAACTAGATTCCTGCCATCATAGCTTCTATTAAATACTGTATTGAAAATTCTTGTTCTGGCAATGATTTGAAAATTAGGAAAGAAGGGAGAGAAAAGGGAGGGAAGAAGAGAGAGGAGTCAAAAAAACACAGAACCAAGGAAAAAGAATGGATATAAAGATTGGAATAAAACAAATTTAAATGTCATCATTTGCGGACAACATGATTGAGTACATGAAAAATACAAAATAATCTACAAATTATCATAAATCTTTTTTAAATTTTAAGTTCTGGGGTACATATGACATAGGTAAATGTGTGCCTTGGTGGCACATTAGATTGTAGATTGTTGATAGGTGCACAAAGGCTGCATGTATCAACCCATCACCTAAGTATTAAGCCCAGCACACGTTGGCTATTCTTCCTATCAGAATTCTTAAGTAGATTTCTAAGGTCATTGGACACAAGGTCAATACACCAAAAAAAAAAAAAAAAATACAATTTCTATATACCAGCCACAAACAATTGGGAAATTTTAAAAAACTATGTTTACAATAGCACCAAAAAAATACCAATGCCAGCCTGGCGCGGTGGCTCATGCCTGTAATCCTAGCACTTTGGGAAGCTGAGGTGGGCAGATCATGAAGTCAGGAGATCAAGACCATCCTGGCCAAGATGGTGAAACCCCGTCTCTACTAGAAATACAAAATTAGCTGGGCGTGGTGGTGCATGCCTGTAGTCCCAGCTACTCAGGAGGCTGAAGCAGGAGAATCACTTGAACCCGAGAGGCAGAGGTTGCAGTCAGCCAAGATTGTGCTACTGCACTCCAGCCTGGTGACAGAGTGAGACTGTCTCAAAGTAAATGTATATATATGTGTGTGTGTATATATACCAATGTCAAGGAATAAGTCTAATGAAAGATGCACAGGCCTTAACACAGAAAGACGGACATTACTGGAAGAAATTAAAGGTGAGTCAAATATCTGGAGTGTTGCATGGTGTTCATGTATTGGAATACTTAACATTGCAAATATGGCAATTCTCTCCAAATTGATGGATGGATTCAGTGCAGTCCTAATCAAAATGCCAGCAGCAGGTTGTTGTGGAAATTAAGATGATGCTAAAATTTATATAGGAATGCAAATGACCAAGAAAAGCAAAGGCGGTCTAGAAGACCCAGATATAGATTACTTGATTTGTAACAAAGGTGGCTCTGTGAGGCCACCTGGAATGGATGGTCTGTCTAATAAATTGTGCTAAAGTAATTGGGTAACCATATGGAAAACTCGTTCTGTTGATCCCTACTCATGCCATTCATAAATCAATTACAAGTGGATTGTAGAAAGATAAAATAAAGACACTTCTAGAAAATAACAATATTTTTTGGTTGAGAGTGGTGGTTCACGCCTGTAATCTCAGCACTTTGGAAGGCTGAGGCGGGGGTATCACCTGAGGTCAGGAGTTCGAGACCAGTCTGGCCAACATGGCGAAACCCCATCTCTACTAAAAATACAAAAATTAGCCAGGCATGGTGGCATGTGCTTGTAATCGCAGCTACTTTGGGAGGCTAAGGCAGGAGAATCATTTGAACCCAGGAGGCGGAGGTTGCAGTGAGCCCAGATTGCACCACTGCACCCTAGTCTGGGCAACAGAGCAAGGCTCCATCTCAAAAAAATAAATAACAGAATATTTTCATGACCTTGAGGTAGTTGATATTTCATAAGCAAGGCACAGAAGACACTAAAGAGAAAAGATGATTTGGACTACATTAAAATAAATAACTTTAATTCACCAAAATACATTATTGAGTGAAAGAACATGTCCCAGAGTGGGTGAAGATATTGGCAGTGCATATAACTGACAAAGGACTTATTTTAGAATTGAGAAGAACTCCTACAAATCAATAAGAAAAAGACAAATGACTCAGTAAAAAAAATTGGTGAGAGTTTTGGACACTTCACAAAGGAAGATAGAGAAATGGCTAATGATCATATGAAAAGTTGCTTAGTGTGTAATTAGTCTTTAGGGAAATATAGAATAAAACCACAATGACACATACCACATGCTCATTGGAATGGCTGAAACTTATAATAACAAGTGTTGGTGACAAGGTGAAACAACTGCATTTACCATACACCATTATGGGAGTAATTGATAACAGTTACTCTCGAATATGGGCAGTACCAACCAGAGCTGAACATACATGTACCTTCCACTCCTGGGTACATACCCTCTGAAAGACATTCACAGGAATGTTCATATCAGCACTAATTGTAATAGCCCCAGACTGGAAATAAGCCAAATACTCGTTGATGTTAGAATAAATCAATAGATTGTGGTGTATTCACGTAATGGAATTGACTGGTAGAAAATGAAAACAATGCGCAAAAATACTGCTGTCTGTAACCACATGGTAACTCTCAGAAGCATAATCAGGGACAAAAGCCAGACATAAAAGAATATATATTACCTGATTCCATTTGTATAAACTTCAAAAGCAGGCAAAACTAATCTGTGGTGTTAAAAGCCGAGGTGGTGTTAAGCAATGGGGAGTTGCGAATGGAGAGGGGCTCTAAGGGATTTCTGGGGTGTGTCATCAGCTGTTTCTTGATTTGGGTGGAGGTTTCATGGATCTGTTCAGTGGGTGAACATGCTTCAAGCTGTACAAATTTGATTTGTACATTTTTCTGTACGTGTTATACTTCAAAAAATTTATTTTAAAAAGAGACTCAAGAGACAGATATAACAACCAAATTTCATGCATGACTCTGAATTGAAGCTGTGAGAAAACCCATACAGATATGGGACATTACGAACTCCACAGAGGCAGTGGTCTCAGCTGGGAAGCGATTTTTTTCCTAATCAGTGTTACAATGAAGGGACATTGAAGGAAACGACATTATTCAAGGATCTGCTGTACTTTAAAATGGTTCGGTAAATAAAATAAAACAATGTAGTAAAATGAAAATAATTGTTGAATCTAAGTGGTGGATATGGGATACTCAAAATACATTTATCCTTTTCTGTATATATTTGACCATTTTTGTGACTAAAAACTTTTTGAGATGTATATTTTTTAAAAATTTCATTTTTGCAGAGGAAAAAATCTGAAAGTCAGAAAGTTAAAGAAATTTACCATTCTGAGATTTGAATCCAGGACTGCTGTGAATCCAGGTACCAGGAAAAGAAAACATAACCTTCGGGAGTTGGAAGGAGACTGAGATATTGGATTATCCAACTTCCTCCTCCTACAGAAAAGGAAATAGGCTAGAAAGGAATTTGACTTTCATGAAATTTTAATGTGGCGTGCAACGTTTAAAGTTTAAGTTACCTTGGTGTGTTAGCTCCATTTATCCAAAGAACAGAAAAAGTATGACTTTTTAGCTCTAACCCAGAGTTCCATTTACTCTTTCATTAGATGTGAAACAAATAATCAGATTACATGTTTAAATGCATATGTGTGGTAAATATATTCTTTCAAATTACTGCGAGAGTTATTTTGCTCCCAGTAGAGAGACGTCAGCTTGTGTTATGTGCATTATGTTCCTTAAGCTGATCATTCAGAGACCAGACACCCAAGCAGCCCATGAATGTGGCTTTTTCTCCATTGGGCCTCATTTGTATCAACGTCAAAGCCTAACATTGTTATTAACTCAGAATTATGGACAGGCTTTTCTTTGTGAAATGGATCACCTGCGGCGTCTACACTGAAATTAGTCTAAGTCCATGAAAAATACCCCAGTTTCTCTGTGGGTGTAAGCTACAACACCAGAAACATCACTGTTGACACACATGATTTTTGGTTGGCTTGTTTTCTGATTCCTTTTTTTAAAAAATAAAAACTTCCAGCTTGGAATGTAGTTTCCCTTAGTTCTTTAAAAATTGCAAGTCATAATGAAGGGAAGCCACAAAACTGGAGAAATATTAGAAGGAACATAGAAACTGGAGAAGATGTTCAAGGCCATCAGAAGGCCCAGGCAGGATGGTGGGTCTCTAGTGATGGGTCAGCCCAGCGAGATTCCCTCCCGCCAAGCTCGCTGTTCACTGGGTGCGTTGAGGGCCCTGAGGCAGAGGAAGAGGAGGTTGTTGGAAAACTTAAAACTAAAACCTTCAAAGTGTCATCTGGGAGCTGTCTCCCTTGAGAACAAAACTCAAGAATATAGGCTTAGTGGTAGCAAGAATTTAAACAGCTGAGTAGGAAGTATACCAGGGCAGTAAAGAACATGAGCTCTGGAGTCCTGGCCCACACTTACTAGCTGTTTGACCGTAGGCAAATTAATGACCCTCTCTGACCCTTCATTTCCTCATCTATAAAACATCTACCTATCTACCTCAGAGGGTTGTTGGGAGAACTAGATAGCATACATGCAAAGAGTTAAGGTGGTTTTGCTATAGGCATTTGACTGCAGCCCCGAAGCAGGCAAGACCAAAAATGATTACATGTTCCTGGCAATTCTATGAGACAGGTGTTGTCAGACTTTTACCGCACAACGTCCTCTTTCACCCCACTCCACAGCAGCCCACCTACCTCCAGAGAGGGGTTGCAGGAATTTTGTTTTGTCCTGTGCATTAGACAATTCAATTTCATGTCATTTATTGAGCATCTGTCTACCAGTTATTATGTTAGAGTTTTTGAGAAGAATGCAGTGGAACTCTTGCCCTCCAGGTGCTTATAGTCCCCTGGGAAGACAGGTGTATAAATGCATACTTTTTAACATAGCAGACAGTAAACCCTTGGGAGTACAGAGGAAGTGATCACCTCCACCAGTGAGATCAGGGAAAGCTTCACCGAAGAAGCACTACATGAATCAAATCTTGAAGATCAAATAAGAACGTACATCATGACCACCAGCTTGACGAAGAATGATGAACTTGGGTTCATTCAGAATAGGGAGCAAGAACAGCAAGGGCTGCTCTCTGGAAATTTCCACAGCCCCTTAGATCTTCTAATTTAGAGAGAGGGTTTGGTGGATACTAGTCTAAGTATGTAGAGATTCAGAGCTTGAACTTTAGAGTTAGGATAGACCTGGATTTGAATCTGGATAAATGTTCTCATTTCACTTACCAGTCATGAGACTCCAGGCAACTTTCTTAGCAGCTGCAAGTATCATCTGTTAAATGGGGTTAATTATTGTTCAGTGGAGTTAACTTTTAAAGAGAGGCCTGTTTGTAAAGTTAGCATGGAAGATAAAAATGGAATATATTCAAAATGATTGACAGGTATAGCTCCTATAAACAAGACATGTAGGGGCCATGTATGCTGAGAAGTACCTTTGATTACTGAAATTACACTCCATGAAATGCTCATACAGTGAGCAGCAGATGAGGACTGTGAGACTGCAGGAAGAGCAGATTCACATCCCTCGTCTCAGGGTCATTTGCGGGCACGGGTTCATTGAGAAGAACGGCTGTAGGATCTTTGGCACCTTGAATTTCTCACCTTCTCTTACTCCTTCCCCCTTAATTTTTGCTGGATGCCTATGCTCAGGTTCACTTACAAGTTAAATGCATGTACGCCATGCCTCCATTAACCCACTTTATGAGGCTCTTATGAGATTACCCATATGAAGTGCTTCATTTCGAGATCGGCACAGTCATCACTCAGTGATTTCAGCTCCGCTCCTCTGCCTCATCATCATCACCACGGCCCAAGAGTGATGAATAAGGAGAGAGAGAGAGGAATTTATTTGACTAAGTATGCTAAATACATTTTTACTCATTGGCTTTAGTCCGTCTCTTAGGTCAAACATCCCATGCCAAATACATACCAAACTGGCATTCTTTCCCTGTTCTCCCATCAGAAGCTGCTGAAGCATGCTTCTTCTCATCTGAAAAATGAACTTAATAGTCTTTTACGTCTGATAGGAACGAGGGTGTTGTCAGAAAGTATGTGTTAAAGTACTCTAAAAAGGCATGCAGACAAAATAATGCAAATTATCGTTCTTATTTCTATATTACTATCCTTAGTGGGTAAGCCCACATTAATCTGTTTAGAGTTAGGTCTCGCTCTTTCCTCTCAATGTCGTGAAGATCAAAAAAACGAGTTTTTTAGTTTCGTTTTATTCTTTAGATCCCATTTTTTGCTAGAATTTGAAAAAAAAATAGCTGAAGGATCGACTCCTGCATTTCAAAGCATAACAAGGAGAATTGTTGTGAGCCTGGGTATATGTCAGCCAAGTTTTCTGTCTCCAAATGCTTATGTCTTCCTCTCTCTCTTTCTCTGTCTCTGTCTCTCTCTCAATCTGTGTGTGTGCGCACGGCTTCTCCAAGATGTGAAGGTTTGGAATAAAAATGGTGATTGACCTTTAACGAGAGAGCTGAGAGAACTGCTTCTGTATATTATATGGCTGTGTGCTGGATTTTAAATGTTTGATTAAGTTATTAGAGTGTTTTGCTTTGGCATAATGTACTATAAATTCATGATTTCTGGCCAAAGCAGTTAGTCAGTGGAGAAGAATAAATTATTTTGAGAGGTGCTTCAAAACCAGGATTTTATTCTCTTGGAAAGACAAGGCTTTAAATAAATCACATAATATAAATGAGAATTTCCATAATTAAAGTTCTGACTAGGAAGATTCCTAGGAGCTTTCAGAGCAGGAAGATGAAGGAAGACATTCCAGGATGCTTTAATTCTCTTGTTTAAAAAAAAATTATATTTTGAGTGTTCAACTTCGTTTTAGAGGCCCAGAGACCAAAACGCGTCAAGCAAGCACACATGAAGTATATGTTGTTAAACACTTTGTCTCCAAGATGTGAGTGCTGTAGAGGGATTGATACATTAAATGTATTAAAGCAAGTCCAGGAAGGCTCCAGTGCTGCCTTTCTTCCAACAGTTTGAGGCCCCTGATGACGGCACTCGTGTCATTACTTAGAGAATTTCTCCTGGCGGTCGTCACTCCTTGTCACCCAGTAATTTCATTTCCTGGCAGCTTTTGTGTTTTCAGAATATATTCTCCTGCTTCGGTGACTTTAGAAAATCTCTCTTAAATGGCAACTCCCCTCCTGGGGAGGCCTTTTTGGCTCTTGGCCTCAGGCTCTCTCCCCAAGATTCTTCTAGCAGTTTCCTCAAAGTCCCACAGTCGCTCTTCAGCACTGCTAGGTTTTTCTCCCAGGAGCTCCTAAGTAAATAAAATGCAATTAAATGTATGTGATTGGTTCTTGTACTGCTTTATTTATTTGATATATGTACACACCAGAGAACCGTATACTGTACAATGCACAAATGTACCGTTTATAATTGATTCAGTAGGGCCATCATGGTCATTTCTAGAAAAAGCATGCCATCAGGCCTTCCGTTGGGAACCTGGGCGCTTCCTTAGACACGTTTCTCTAGGATCAAATAAGATAAAGTTGGCACTGAACCCCTCTGGAAGATTGCAGAGTGCTCCCACCTGTATTGCTAAAATGCTGATATTTTAGAAATCATCTTGGAGATGAGGAGCACAGGCTGAGACCTCAGGCTCCCCCTGTCTGAATCTCAGCTCCTTCTCTACCAGCTGTGCAGACTTAGGCACGTGCCTTCATCTCCTCATCTGCAAAAGGGGGTAATAGAAGTATTAGGTTAGTGCAAAGGTAATTGCAGCTTTTGCCGTTAAAAGTAATGGCACAGGGCCAGATGTGGTGGCTCACACTTGTAATCCCAGCACTTTGGGAGGCCGAGGTGGGCGGATCGCCTGAGGTCACTTTGAGACCAGCCTGGATAACATGGTGAAACCCTTCCTCTACTAAAAATAGAGAAATTGGCTGGGCATGGTGGTGCGTGCCTGTAATCCCAGCTACTGGGGAAGCTGAGGCAGGTGAATCACTTGAGCCCGGGATGGGGAGGTTGCAGTGAGTCAAGATCATGCCACTGCACTCCAGCCTGGATGGCAGAGCGAGATTGTCTCAAAAAAAAAAAAAAAAAAAAAAAAAGTAATCACAAAACCACACTTATTTTTGTACCAACCTGATATCTACCGCTGAGTTGTTGAGAGGACTAATTAAGGTAATGCATGTAAAGCGTCTAGCAAAGTGCCTGACACAAAGTAAATCCCCCATGAAATGCATTAACCATTAACTACATCGTCATCCTGATTATCAGATTTATGTGGCATAATTTAGTATATAAAATATTGTCCAAGAATGTAAGCAAGTGTAAATTAGAAGATGGACTGTTCAGCTATTCCCTAACTCATGCTTAAGTCTGTGACTCCCATTCCTATATATGCCAGTGCCCACTAGGGGTGGCCGTGTCTCCTCTGTGGCTTCCACACCTCCCACTTAGCCATTATCTTGTAGACCTGCGGTTGCCTGGAACCTGCCCTTTTCCATGCTAGTGAGCCCCACACACACACACCAGGTGGGGGCTTTAGTGACAGGACTGAAGGAGACAGAGCTGAGGGGTGTGGAGTGTGCAGACGAAGTCACTGTCAGTCTAGCCTTAGTATGTATCTCACTGAAGCATCCACTTTGGTGCAGATGTTAAAATACCCCCCTCCAGTGTCCCACATTGTAAATGTAGAAGTGAATCTAGGTCAGAATTTTAGCAAAAACTGAAAGTGAATCTTACCTGAGTCTTTGAGCCTCCCGAGACCCATTGTTACCACCTCTATAGATAAAGACAGAGTGAGAGAAGGGACTGAGGATAATATGGGGTGGGGGTTTTGATTCTGGCCTTAACTTTGCCCCTAGAATGCATGAATAATGCTGACATTTATTGAACACCTGCTCTGTCTCATGCTGTGCTTGGTACTTTATATCTACCGTCTGTTTGCATTCTCTAAGCTATCCTGCAAGGTGGGGACTATTATCAGCATTTGACAGATGAGGAAACAATGTCAGTGAAGGCACCTGATTTGTTTTTAGTCCCGCAGATCAGAGATTGCTACCTGGGAGCAAAGCTTGGGCCCCTTTTAGTGTGTTCTAGGCCTTCAGGGACTCTGTTTTTGTGACCGGACTGAGTAGGGGGATAGTGGTGATCAGGCCACTTTCTGTTCCATCCTGGAAGTGGGAAGGGTCAGGGGAAGAAAAGGGGCTGCAGAGGAGTCCATCTGCTCACCCAAAGGTATGCCTCAGCGGGAGACTTTCCACCCCAGAACCCCAGCCATTTGGCTTTGCCCCCTACTCCTGTCCCTGGTTTCCTGAGAGCTCTGGTTTCTCTCCAGCTCTGTGTCTCCAGAGCACCCGCTTCCCAGCTGTGAGTGGTTAGTGGGCATAAGGATGGGGATTCCACATCTGTATCACTACACCCAGGGGCTGGCAGAGACTAAAGTGGTGTATGGAGAGCTGAGATGGGGGAGCTGCCTTCTACGGTTGGCCTCTCCCTCTCCCCTTACCTCCTTATCCACTGGGCTGACCTCATCCACACTATTATCCTCTCTTGCTCGAAGGACTGCAGACCTCCTCTCTTCCCTGTCTGCTTCCACTCTGGCCCCACAGACAATGTACTCTGCACTAGAGCAGCCAGAGTGAGCTTCTGCCTCCCTCTCTAATGTCACCTCTGCTTTTCCCTCTCCTGGGAAATCACCGCCCACCCCCGTCTTCTCCTCTGTGGTAACTGCCATTCATTTTTCAACTCAAAACAGTCACTTCCTCAGGGAACCCTTCCCTGCCCCTCGGGTATGGCCCCACTCCGGTCTCATACATTCTTATGGGGCCTTCGTTAGTGATGTTGGCTTGGCACCTCTCTCCCTCCTTAGACTGTCAGGCCTCTGAGAGGGAAACCACATATTTGTGCTAAGCACAGTATCACTGGCACCTAGCGTCGTTCCTGGCCGGAACCCACACTTGGTGATGTTTGCTGTGAGAGTGAGTAGCATCCTGCTTTGGAATCCAGTTAGAGCACTGAGAGAGGGGCAGCCGGAACTGGGAGCCCTGTGTTACCCCCACCATTGTCCTTACATCTTCAGTTAGAGAGATCTTGCTGGGTTATTCTTCAGTCAGCTCTCTTCCCACTCACTTGCAGTGGGAATGGTAAGCATCTAGAACTACTTCTAGTAGTTACCTTGTGAAGCCACACCCCTGTCCCAGTGACGCACCTGTCTGTAAAACACTTCTTACAGAGCCTTGGCCTCTCCCCGGGTTGTCATACAGGACTTGTCACATAGCGGGTGCTTAGGAAATGTTTGCTGCATTCTCAGCAGCCTATCATTTTGAGCATCCTTGTTAGTAGCAAGTACTTTTTTATTGTGGTATAATTTACATAAAATACATGGATTTTAAGAATTATATATTTTAAAGTGTGCATTTAATTTAAAAAATGGGCCAAGCACGGGGGCTCATGCCTGCAATCCCAGCACTTTGGGAGGCCGAGATGGGTGGATCACTTGAGGCCAGGAGTTTGAGACCAGCCTGGACAATATGGTGAAACCCCATGTCTAAAAATACAAAAATTAGCTGGGCGTGGTGGCCAGCGCCTGTGGTCCCAGTTAATCAGGAGGATGAAGCACAAGAATCGCTTGAATTCTGGAGGCAGAGGCTGCAGTGAGCCAAGATCGCACCACTGCACTCCAGCCTGGGCAACAGAGCGACTCTCTCTCCAATAAAGAAAGAATAATAATAATTTAAAAAATGGGCCTGGCTGAGTGCAGTGGCTCATGCCTGTAATCCCAACATTTTGGGAGGCTGAAGTGGGAAGATCACTTGAGCTCAGGAGTTCAAGACCAGTTCGGACCACATGGTGAGACCCCCATCTCTACAAAAACACAAAAGGTTAGCCACGTGTGGTAGTGCGCGCTTGTAGTCTCAGCAAGTTGGAAAGTTGAGGTGGGAGGATCACTTGACCCAAGAGGTCGAGGCTGCAGTGAACCGCGATTTTGCCACTGCACTCCAGCCTGAGCGACAGGGCAAGACCTTATCTCGAAAGACAGAAAGAAAGAAAGGAAGGAAGGAAGGAAGGAAGGAAGGAAGGAAGGAAGGAAGGAAGGAAGGAAGGAAGGAAGGAAGGCAGGAAGGAAGAAAAATTAAAAATGGACAAACCATTTGGAGCAAGGTGGAATAAATACAGTATGTTAGTAAGCTGGGTGATCTCCTGTCATAGTAATTTTCTATATGCCATCTAATTTCTATGATATCCTATTATATGCCTGACAAACATGTATTTCTTGTTTTAATTCTTACCATTACTCTATGGAGTGCATATTATCCCATTCTACCAGTTTAAAAAGAAAAAAAAAAAAGAGACCCAGTGAGCTTAAATGAGACCAAAGTCTCATTGCTGTGAGAAGTGGAGGCAAGTTTGAAAGCAGCTCTCTTTAGCTTCAAAGCTAATGATCTTGCCATTTCCTAATCCGATGTGTCTTCTTAAGACTGCTTAGTAAAAGATGAGGTGTGATTACAATGTCAAAAGCCTGTTTCTTTTGTGTACCTTGCGCACAACCTCTAGAGGCACAAACAAAGGTGAAGGACCCATTTCTCAGCCCTCCCCATTGCCTGCAGCCTCCTCCTTTCCCTCCATCATATTCCTGCAGATGGTCCGGAAGACAGATTCACAGGCATTTCTACAGAAACAGATCTCTGAGTCAGCCCTTGGAAAAAAAAGCAATCTCTTTGCTGGTTTTGTTTTTCCTGGTTGATTTATTTGACAGGGACCCATTTTGTACATCAATTTTGGAATTTCAAAATCTTTTTTATCTCCAAAGGTCTCTCCTGAAAAGCTCAAGGAGAAATAAAAGACAGGCTATGTATATGACTCCAATGTGATGCTTACTCAAGCCTAAGCCCTGCCTTTGCACTTGGTTTTCTGACCCTGAGATCACCCAGGGTGCAGTATAGAGGCCTGAACAGAGCTAAATCCCATCAGCTAGGAGTCCTGATTTGCACTAATCCCTAACTGCACGTCTCTATCACTTTTGTTTGACTTGGCAGGACACCTACGCTGCTAAACGCCATAGAAGAAGAGCACATGAATTATTCACTCTCTAACAGAGGTTCCTTGGTGAGATTAGGTGTTAGAACCAGCCAATAAAAGGAAAGGTCCCCAACTCTGGCTGGCTGCAGACTGCAAATTCAGTCACTCGTTCTTTACCTAGAGGTCATAGCATCCCCACTCCAAGGCTTTCTGCAGAGATGCTAGGCCAGTGTTCCTGGGATCTTGGTTTTGACAACAAGTCATTTACAGAGTTATTTCTCATCCTGGCACATGGTATGTCAGATGCTATCAAAACAGGCACTGAGCTTCCCTGGGAATTCTCTCTGGTTTAACATGTGTTTCAGTTGTGGGAAAAGCACAGGAGAAAAAATTCGGCCTGAATTTACAGTTGCCTTTAATAACCCATGCAGCTAAATTTATTAGGTCACAGTGCCCCTTTGAACTGTGGCGTGGAATTTTCCATGTAGCGTCTAGTTTCTCCGGTGAGAAGCAGACCTTCCCATTTGGTTTTGGCCATCTGTCGCCTTGTTGAGTGAACTCCCATACCTCAGCCATTTTGGTTAACAACCAACTTTGGTCAACAGTGGGCTGGGGAGATTTCACCATGGCTCTTGGTGCTTCTGTCTGGGTGACAGTGGCTGAAGTGCTAACCTGCGTTCATGTGATGGCCATGCGTATACCAACTCTGCATGAAAGTACTGGATCTGGAGACATTCTTCCTCCTGAGGACACTTAAAGCAAACATTCTGCATTGTTCTGCAAGCTAAGCTTTCCTGAGTGTTTTGTTGTTTTACTAAGAGTAAGTTATGGCATAGCTTTGTCAATTTTCTTAGACCCTTCTAGTTGAACCAAGAAGTTTGGGGCTGAGATGTGTTTTTTCAGTAGCTTCCAAGTCTCAAGGCCTAGAAATCAGGGAAATAATTTGCTTAGATTAGATCCTGAACTATCTTTTTTTTCTTTCATCACAATCCTGACAAGTAATTGTCACCTGTAATTGTCACCTGAGAGCAAATCAATAATCACCAGATTGATATTGAGCATGTACTGTGTATATGATTCTTCGCTAGCAATGGTGGGAAATAAAAAGACACAATGGAGTCTATTGACTTCTGAGTCATTGTTTTCCTTCTACGTGCTCCAAGATGTAGCCAGCATAATTTCATGGATTGTTTTTGGTGATGTATGTTAGATACACAGCTTTTCAAACGCATGACCCTATGGATATTTTTGCTTAGGACAAGGGTACAGAAGATATTTAAGTAAAAATGAAATGGGAATTAATTCACAAAAATATATTAAATAATACAGATAATACATAGAAAGAATAACAAGGTAGTATGTGAATGATTAAAAATCTCAAAAGCCGCCATCCTAGGTGTACTTAAACACACATCCCCCAAGGACCCAAGTCAGTTTATTATTCAAGGAGGTAAGCCAAGGGCTTTTGAGTATTTGACAACACCTGGTCATTAACTTGCATGGCTCACCACACAGCCAAGCCATAATGGATTTTTAATGAAATTGTTGTGCTGTACATCCTATGTATTTCCTAGTGTCATTAAGATGTAAAGCAATCTCTCTACATCCTATGTATTTCCCAGTATCATTAAGATGTAAAGCAATCTCTGCAACCTTGACTGTCTGGATGAGGCAGAGACATAGTGGGAAGAAACGAGCTTCCCAGTGAAGTGTGCACATCCCATTCTGTGCATTGGCATTGGAAGAGGGATGCCAAGACCTGGTGAAAGGCAGACACAGCACTAGGAACTGATGGCTGGCAGGGAGTCAGAGGAGGAACGGAGGGTGAACGATGTCTAGAGGCATGTCACACTCCACCTGAGAGGAGCTGGGGTAATGACCACCCACCCGTGCAACAGAAGCAGTGAATAAATCCCACCCTGCGCCCCTGGGGGAGCCTAACACCCACTCAGATGTGTAATACTGTTGAGTGCACTGAGTAGACTAACATTGTCTTGGCATCTCTCTGGTGACTAATCTGTGGGCTCCCTGATTTGGTTCTGAGTTAAGTGGTCTTTATGTTCTAATTCTGGTAGCCCTCAACACTGATATATCATGTCCACGATTCCGCCCAGTGTATTGACACTCACATAATGACAGCCTGTTGAATGGGAAGAAACAGTGCATAAACAAAAGAGCCCGAGCCAGAGAGAAAGCACGAATTTTCTGAGCCATATTTGCTCTAATCGAATCATGAGATTTTCTTCTGTTGGCGTGAGCCAGGATTTCAAACCTCAATGTGTAGATTCGCTTTTGCACTTTGAGCTCTAAAAGAGCTTAAGTTTGATTCTATGAAGAAATCAGAAACTAGCGCAAAGGCAAATTTCCCTGATAGTGAAAATGGATTCTGGAATCCTGAGCCCTTGCAATGACTGCGGTGGGCTCCTATGGGTTAGGGATCTCAGGGATGTCCCACCCTAAGAAAAAGCCTGAGGGCACATCATGGGGCAAAGCACTTTGTCTGGAGAAACCAGATCAGTTGATTAACACGAAGAGTGAGAGCTGGAAATGGGAACCAAGTGAAGGGTCAGATGCCGGAAGGGACTGGTACAGAAGGGAGAAGTTGGGGGTATGATCTCATATACCAATCAGAGACAGCCTTATCCATAGATGGAGAAGGTAATCATTTATTTGGTGTGGTTAAAGAAATTCAGGAGGTCTCCTAGCCAAAAAAAAAAAAAAAAAAAAAAAAAAAAAAAATACATATCCCCAAGGCCTACTGTAGTTTGAATATTTTTCAGCCATTTGAGAATTTTCCTTACATTGATTTTTTTAAACGTCCAAATTTAAGGCTTTTTTTCCCCCCATTTGGCTAGGATCCATCTTCCAGTTTGTGAGGAAGAGGGCCTGTTTGCAAGTGAGTTGATTTTATTATCTTCTCTCTGCCTGGGGATCCCCCCTATGGGACCAGTGCCCAGAGCAATGTGGGGTCCCAAGGACAGGGCAGGGGGTGAATGGGAAAGCCATGAGTGGGGTGGCTTGCAAGAATGAGAGTGGTGCTGGGTCTAAGGAGGGGAGCCAGGAGACACTGCTGGAGAACTGGGGGCTGGGACAGGATCCTCATCATTGGGATTGGCTGCCTGGTGTGTGAGTGAGCAGACGTGAGCTGAAGATGCTGGCATGTAGCAGCGAATCACAGTATCCATGTCTGATTCTGCATCTGTCTCTCACACATAGAATGTCAAGTCTTGGCCACTGGAGACTTTTCGAGATCTCAGAAGGCTTTGAGAGCAACGAAGGAAAATCCACTCACGAAACACTCAGCTATGATCATGTTCCTTTGTTGACAGATGCCTGTCTTTATACTTGGGTAATAAACTGCTTCTGTGATTTCATCTTTTGAATTTCCATGGGGCTGTATCTCAGGATAGGAATAGGCACCCTGGAATGTGTCACCACTGGCTTGTAACTGAGGCTGAGTAAGATGAGAAGCCCTCCCTTGGGCAGGGTCATGCATCTCTGGGTCGCGGGGTGAGCCCCTTGCTGCCTTCCTCAGCAGGGCCCACCCCTGCCACCTCTGGGCAGCTCGGATAGCTCCCCACCCAAACAGGATGGACAGATAGCAGGTGGGTGTTGTTTGAGGAAGGCACAGATAAGGTGAGAGGTGCATTCTGCACCTAACAGAAGTCCTATTTCAGCCACTCACCAGTAGTGTGATGAGTTGTATGGCATGTAGCTTCAGTTTTCCAAGCTTCAGTTTTATAATCTGTAAAGTGAGATTAGTAATGGTCTGTACCTCATAACCATGTTGGGGGGATTAAATTAATTAAAACCTATAGTATACTTATAGCACTGGCAGAATGCATTCAAGGAAGGTTAGGAGTTGCTACTGTTACACTGGAACCTTATTCTGCCTGTCAGCAGAGGCTGTGGTCTGTGCTGGAGTTGGGACAGTCCTCTCCTGTGGTCTTCTTTCTTCTGATCATCAACTACCCCTGGGCAGGGCTGGAGCTGCTTCATATCTGCCTCTGTCCTGGGGGAATGTGTCCTAAGGCAGCAGCCCTGGTGTGTTTGCTGATCTAATCAGGAGAGAGATTCAGGGTCCATTCTGTTGTTTACATTAGCTCTGGACCTAATCTTGTCTGTCTTGAACTGTAAGTCTAAGAGGATGGGCCCGATCTGGTTCACTTACTCTTACAGGATTGGAGCCTCCCAACATTTCAGTGATAAATCATTGCAGCTGGAGACCATGGCTGGGTTGGTGGCAGCCTCATCTTAATTATACCAATTGTATCCCTTTTTAAACATCTCATTACCTAAAGAGTAGTCAGTTGGACCAGCATCCTGCATTCTGCCTTGAATACTGAGTTTTTAATAATCATGGGTAACATTAATTCAGCAATTACCAGCCGCAAGCTCTGTGTTAACCACATCTATAAGCATGATCTTAAGTAAGGCTCAGAACTACCCAGTGAGTTAGTGCTATAAGTTTCTCCCTTTGCCTAGATGAAGAAATGGAGTTTTAAGGATGTTAAATCACTTGCCTAAGGTGAGCTAGTGAGCTGCAGAACTAGAATTTAGGCAATCTAGTTGCAGAGCTCTAAACTCTCAATCCCTTAATGTTCCTGCCAGTCACCTGGAGATCTGGTTGTGACTGACAGGCAGCGTCAGAATCAGCAGTTCTGGGGCATGGCCTGAGGTGTGCTGCATTTCTCACAGACTCCCAGAAGATGCTGATGCTGCTGGTCTCTGGCCCATGTTTTGAATCACGATGCTCTCAACGAGGAAGCCACATAGCCTTGGCTGGCTTTGTTATCTAGTTTGTTTTGCTGGGTCTAAGGTGTGACATCATGCACAATTACCTGGCAGCCATCCACTTACCAATTCGTGGCAAAGGTGATATCACGTGGCTTTCCTGAGATGATGATGAGTAAGCAAAGAACTGAAGTGACTCAAATGAATATGGGGACGTTTGAAGGACATACGGTAAGCAAGCAGCTGGTACAGACAGTCCTTGGTAGAAAGGAGCATGGCCTATGAAAATATCTTCAAGAAAGTCCAAGAGCAGACACCCTCTTCTTTCTTCACTACTCTGAGACCTCCAAAGCATTTTGCAACATGCTCTGCACATGTTAGGCACTGAATTAAATTTCAGGTTTGGATGTGAGACAAAAAAGTCTCACTTTCTGTGAGAGGTCTTGCTTTCTGTGCAACCTCACCCATTTCTTCCTCAGAAATGCCCTAGCTGGACAGCTAGGAAACAGCGGCTGCCATTCGCTCTATGTTCTGTGTGGTTCAGCCAGTGAGGAATGTTGTCTTTTTTGTCTCAAAGATCCTTTTTTACCACATGGTTAATGACCTCCCACCTCTCAGAATTGTGGGTGTACTTTGGAAGATGTGGCCACAGGTAGGGATTAGAATCACAGAGCGGCCTGTGTGTTGTATTCATATGCTCATTGATTCAGCAGTCGCTGGTTTGTTACCTACTGCAGCAGACACTGGTGTTGAGCATGCAGTAAAGAACCCAGGAGGTAAATGCCCCCGATTTCCGGGAACTTGCATTGTACCACGGGCCCCCAGGAATTCCAGGCTGGATCAGGGCCGCTAGCTCTTCATCAGACCTGTAGAGTGTTTGTGGCAATGGTGTCATGTTCTCCTGGATTACTACAGAATTCAAACATGCTTCCCAAACCCATTCATTCGACACTGGGGTCCCAGTCCCTCGGCCACAAAGTCGAGCCCTAGGATTGCCAAGTACTTCAGCTGTGAGCTGCTGGGACCTATGCATAATTTGCTATATATTCTCCCCAGGAACTCTACCCTGCTTACAAGTGGGGAGTGTGTGAATTCTTGAGAGAGTCATTGTCTTTTAATAAGAAGAAACAAATAACTCCTTGTTTACACCCTGCTTGCCGTCCTCACACCAATTTTTTATTCACACCCTTGGCTCACAAAGGAACTTAAAGTTTAGCTCCCCAAGGCTGGGGGAAGGGTAGAAAGTCTATTTTTTTTTTTAACCTACTCAAGGTCTTGTCCAAACGAGTTGTCACCAAAAAATGAAAGCCAGATGTTATTTTAGTGAGGAATAAATATGTGGCCAAGCTGTGGATTGAACCTGAGGTCTCCCTGGATGGTTTCCATGTGTGTCGGTAGCTGGACTCCCAGGTATCAGTGGTTCACATTCTTTCTCTTGTCTTTTAACTGAGGTACAGCACACACAGATGGCTAATGAGCAATTAACATCCAAGCCACGCATCTCGTAGCAATACCTATCGGCTCATAAGTCGGTTTCAAACCAGCACTGCTGCAGGCTGCTGAATTTGGGATGACAGACAAATAAAGACCCATGTCCAAAAAAGGGAGAAAAGACAAACTCAGGCTGAAAGTGCTGCCTCCAGCTTCTCAATGAGGGATCTGCTTTTGTTGGTAGCCCTTACATCCTCACAGGTAGCATACTTCAGATAACCATCGAGGAATTACAGATGAAATCAGGGCTCAGAGCAAAGAGTGGCCCTTTGGGGTTTAACATGACAGCACGTTCTTCTCCAAGTCTGATTCAATGGTGAGCTTTTCAGCCAAAGGAAGTGTTTTCGGTAATTGGCCGAATCTCTGTAGGAAGACTGCTGAGCTTGCTACTGCTTCTATCAGAGCCTTTCTCATCTCTTGGATTTTTCTCACACTTTTCAAGTTCTAGATATAATCCATTGTGCATTAATCTTTGAAATGTGTCAGGTGGGTATTAGAACTTCCTTGGAGGGCAGAAAGACGGTGAGAGAAGGGAAAAGGGATAGAATGGAGCTCAAAGGGTCACTGGGGCCCGGAGCAGTGATGAATCCACTGGACACAGGAAAGCAGTGTCAGACCTGGAGATGGTGGATAAGGGAGTTCGAGAGTTAGGTGAACAGGTGATCTGCACTAGCCATCCGACCCCAGGCTGGTGGCACAGTGTGTGAGCTGATCAAGGCAGGTGGGAGGCATGGATTCAGGCCAGCCAATCAGGGGCTGAATTCCAGGCACTGAGCGAGGGTCTCTAGGAAAAGAGGAATTGGCCAAGGGCAAGGCACAGCCGTGTCTTTAAGAAACCCCTCTAAGATTTCTTCCTGTGTAAATTAGGGGTAATAATAGGCATGAACTCTCATAATAGGTTTGAAGTATCATAGGGTTATTTTGAGCGTGAAATAGTTTAATCAATGTAAAATGTTTAAAAGAGTGGTACTCAATAAATATGATGATGATGATGGGCTTCAGACATGAGGGAACAAGAAAAGACAGTTCCTAAAATAGGAATTTGATTCTAGGAAAAAAGTTTTTCAAATAAGGTTAGCACTTGACCTTTGAAATTTATCATTTATTTATTCAAATGTTTATTCAATCTTTCCTTCTTTATTCAGGAAATCTTTAGGAACTCCTTTGATGTACAAAGCATTCTGATTGGCCCAGGGAGATGGGCAGGGGATGGCAAGCTGCAGCTATGGGCCAAATTCGGCCCACTGCCTGCTTTTATAAATAAAGTTTTATCAGAACTCAGCCACACTACTTTACTGATGTATCGTTTATCGTTGCTTTTGCACTCCATTAGCAGAATTGAGTAGTGCTGACAGCCACCATGGAGTCTACAAAACCCAAAGTAATTACTGTTTGGCTCTTTACAGAAAGCATTTCCTACCCTTCATTCACTCTGTGATGAAATAAACAAATAAATAGAAAATTCTAGTAAAATAATGACAGAGGACTCTGGAGTAGACAGGAAGATCAGACAGACTTCCTAGAAGAGATGCCCTCTTTGGTGAGACCTAGAGGCTGAATTCGAGATAATAAAGTAGAGGAGAAGGGAAAAGTATTTCAGATAGAACAATATCATCAAAGGCCCAGAGGTGAGAGAGTGCAAGTTATGTTCAAGAAGTAAAGGAGTTCATCATGAACTAAAGGAAGTTCATCATGGCTGGGGGAGAGGGCAGAGGACAGACGACACAAAGATTTGCAGGTAGGATTAAAACATTTTGATGATTTCCTGAGGGCAATGGGGAGCTACTGAAGGATTTCCAGCAGAAAAACAACAAAATTAAATTTGTATTGTAGGGAGATCATTCTTTCCTGCAAGAAAGGTGGATTTAAGGCTTAAGTGGAGGGATGAGGAATGAGACTGGAGGCAAGGAAGTGCCCCTTTCAGTAATGCGGAGGGAGGATGGCAGCCTGGACCAGGGGAACGGCCATGCAGTTAGGAGAAGGGGACTGTTTGGAGACATATTTAAAGAGGCATACCTCATGGCATATAACGATTGATTGCACATCATGAATATCAAGTGAAAAGGAAGGAAGCATGAGCAAGGAGCCATTCTCTGAGATGGGGACCAGTTTGGGGATAGAGGGAGATGACAGTGTCCATGGTGAAGATGCCTTTGGGATACCCACAGAAGATGTCACGTTGGATTCATTGCAGAGGAGTATATCCCATTCATTTTACTCTTGAAGACAATGAGGGAGTCCCTGTTAAATGTTGGGTAATACCCAGCTTCAGGATCCTGATGTTAAAGAACTCCACCCACTTCCACCACCACCATCTCCTCTACCCACTTTTTTCACACACGGATTTGCCTCACCTCCCCTTTAGGAACTTTATTTGCCTCTCCAGAGGGCCCTCCCAGCCACCCTGGCCTCCTCCCAGTTTCCCAGACAAGCCTTGGTTGTTCCCACTTCCTCACTGCGGTTCCTGAGTTTTCCTCTGCCTCTTCTCTCTTTCCACGTCCCAATTTCCCTTTAAGGCCCTTATGGGAGCTGTTATAATTACTGCCTCACACAGTGCTTTCTCTTGAGCCCTGACTTCTGCTGTCTGCTGCCTTAGAGCAAACTCTGCCTGGGCCATCTTCTTTCCCCCTTGATGGGCTCTCCATGAAGCGGGTGTTGCCAACTTACTTGGAACCAGATATTGAGCACTTATTTTGTATCAGGCAGAATACAGAGCCACTTGTATGATCTCAGTTAATTCTCACAACTCCCTTGGGAAGGAGGTGTTTGTATTCTTTCCATTTAACAGATGAGAAGGCTGAGACTTGGTGAGTTTAGTCAATTACTCTGAGTAGTAAATGACAGACTCTTCCAATGCTCATGGCTTAGCTCTCACCACCAAGTGGATGATGCCTGCTATCTCCTTAAATTTGACCTATTACTTGCTATCTTGGTAGCTTCATTTGGCCACTCTTACTTTATTCCACACCTCTTTCTCCTTTCAAGTTTCTGAGTCTGTCAAAGCCATCACTATTATGCACATAGTTCTAGAATAGATACATGGCTATTTGTTTGATTTGTTTATTTAATAAATATTTATTGGATCATGTGCCAGGCACTGTTCTTAGTGTTCTGGGAGTACAGTAGGAAGAGAAAAAAGTTTTTACTCACATGGAACTTATATTCTAGTGGGAGACCATAGACAGTAAACACAACAAGTAAAATGTATAATAGGTCAGATCATCACTTTGAAAAAAATTAAGCAGGGGAGTGAGTCAGAGAGCTCAGGGATGGAGTTGCAATTTTAATGGAATGGTCAAGGAAGATCTCCTGGAGGAAGGGATATTTTAAGAGAGATCTGAAGGAAGTAAAGATGTCAGCTATAGTTTGAAGTCAGGTGCCTCCAGCACCTGAACCAAGCTGATGCCTCCAGCTTGGTTCTTTTTGCTTAGGATTGTCTTGGCTATGCAGGCCCTTTTTTGGTTCCATATAAAGTTTAAAGTGGTTTTTTCCAGTTGTCTGAAGAAAGTAAATGGTAGCTTGATAGGGATAGCATTGAATCTATAAATTACTTTGGGCAGTATAGCCATTTTCACGATAATGATTATTCCTATCCATGAGCATGGAATGTTTTTCCATTTGTTTCTATCCTCTCTGATTTCCTTGAGCAGGGGTTTGTAGTTCTGCTTGAAGAGGTCCTTCACATCCCTTGTAAGTTGTATTCCTAAGTTTTTTTTTTCCTTAGTAGCAATTGTGAGTGGGAGTTCACTCATGATTTGGCTCTCTGTTTGTTATTGGTGTATAGGAATGCTTGTGATTTTTGCACATTGATTTTGTATCTGAAGTTGCTTATTAGCTTAAGGAGATTTTGGACTGAGACGGTAGGGTTTTCTAAATATACAATCAGGTCATCTGCAAACAGAGTCTACAATAACCAAAACAGCATGGTACTGGTACCAAAACAGATATATAGACCAATGGAACAGAACAGAGGCCTCAGAAGTAATACCACACATCTACAACCATCTGAGCTTTGACAAACCTAACAAAAACTATCAATGTAGAAAGGATTCCCTATTTAATAAATTGTGTTGGGAAAACTGGCTAGCCATATGCAGAAAACTGAACCTGGACCCCTTCCTTGTACCTTAGACAAAAATTAACTCAAGATGGATTAAAGACTTAAATGTAAGACCTAAAACCATAAAAATTCTACAAGAAAACCTAGGCAATACCATTCAGGGCATAGGCATGGGCAAAGACTTCATGACTAAAACACCAAAAGCAATGGCAACAAAAGCCAAAATTGACAAATGGGATCTCATCAAACTAAAGAGCTTCTGCACAGCAAAAGAAACTATCATCAGAGTGAACAGGCAACCTACAGAATGGGAGAAAATTTTTATAATCTACCTATCTGACAAAGGGCTAATATCCAGAATCTACAAGGAACTTAAATTTACAAGAAAAAAACCCCTCAAAAAGTGGGTGAAGGATATGAACAGACACTTCTCAAAAGAAGACATTTATGCAGCCAACAAACATGAAAAAAAAGCTCATCATCACTGGTCATTAGAGAAATGCAAATCAAAACCACAATGAGGTACCATCTCATGCCAGTTAGAATGGTGATCATTAAAAAGTCAGGAAACAACAGATGCTGGAGAGGATATGGAGAAACAGGAATACTTTTATACTGTTGGTGGGAGTGTAAATTAGTTCAACCATTGTGGAAGAGAGTGTGGCAACTTCTCAAGGATCTAGAACTAGAAATAACATTTGACCCAGCAATCTCATTACTGGGTATATACCCAAAGGATTATAAATTATTCTGTAAAGACACATGCACACATATGTTTATTGTGGCACTATTCACAATAGCAAAGACTTGGAACCAATGCAAATGCCCATCAATGATAGACTAGATAAAGAAAATGTGGCACATATACACCATAGAATACTATGCAACCATTAAAAGGATGAGTTTATGTCCCTTGCAGGGACATGGATGAAGCTGGAAACCATCATCTCAGCAAACTAACATGAGAACAGAAAACTAAACTCCTCATGTTCTCTTTCATAACTGGGAGTTGAACAATGAGAACACATGGGCACAGGGAGGGGAACATCACACATTAGGGCCTGTCAGGGGATGGGGGACTAGGGGAGGGATAGCATTAGGAGAAATACCTAATATAGGTGATGGGTCAATGGGTTCAGGAAACCACCAAGGCACGTGTATATCTATGTAACAAAACTGCATGTTCTGCACATGTGCCCCAGAACTTAAAGTATACTATAATAAAAGATGTCAGCTCTTAGATGTGTTTTCTAGGAATAAAAAAGCAAGGAAGAGGCCCAAAGGAAGGTGCACCCTAATGTGTTCCAGGAGTAGCAGGAAAGCCACATGGCTGGAGTAGAGTAAGAAAGTAGAAGAGTGGTAGGAGGTGAATTTTGAGGGGTAAAGGGATAGGGAGATGGACAGATCATGTAAGATATATGGTCCATTGCAAGCACTTTGACTTTTACACTGAGTGATGTGGGAGGAACTGAGGGGTTTTCGAGCAAAGGAATGAGTTGATTAACATGAGTTTTGAAACACTCACTCTAACTGCTCATGGAAAATGGGATGTAGGAGCAAAGGCAGAAATAGGGGAACCTGTCATGAGACTACTGCAACTCTCAACCCAATCCCTTCTCCTCTGCATTAGTCAGTTTTCCCTTCTAGCCAAACAACCTCAGAATCTCAGTAGCTTACAAAAATAAGCATTTATTTTCTTTGTACGTGGGTCATGGGTTGGCTAGGTTTGGCTGTTTCAGATGGTCTTAGCTGGGCTCAGTTGGGCTTGGATTCAGCCTGTGATTTGGGTTCAGAAATATCCTTGTGACTTCTCCTTCTGTTTGGGTTCTTGGCTATCAAAGGCATATTTTTTTATGGCAAATGGAATAAGAGATAAAATCAAGCCAAGTCACACAAGCACATTTAAAATCTCCGCTCACATCACACTCACCCACCTTCTGTTGACCAAATCAAGTTACATGGCCACACCCAACATCAATGGAGCAAGGAAATATATACTTCTCATTTTAATGGAGGATACTGCAAAATCACACAGCCAAACCATTGGGTGTATAATTCTACTAGAGTAGAATTGGAAACAGTGAACCAGTCTCCACACCCTGTCTCTATTCTAACTGTCTTCATTCTGTTTGCCACTAAGTTTTGCCGTGTCTCCTGTTTCTCCTCTTACTTTCATTCATTTATTCCTACCTCTGGTCCCCTTTGATTCACACAATGGTCTTCATCGTGTTCAACTCCAGTTTCACCCCCCACCACCCAACACATTCTGCATACCACTACCCAAGTTCTCTTCCTACTAGCTGACTTTCTTCATGCCAGTCCTTCCCAGGAAACTTCAGTGACCAGCTCCTGAGCAACACAGCATTTTTCAAATGCCAGTGCATTCTATACCTTCTTCATGGTTTTTGTCAATTCATGCGACACCTTTACTCAAATTATTTTCTTTAATTTGACTTTAAGTCAACTTCCTTTCTTTTTCCTTGGCCTCTCTTAAATAATGACCATGAGAGAGTTATGCATTTTTGTAAAAACATAAAAAATATAATGCAAATAAAATTTTTTGTTCATTTATTTGCCCTCTGAAATCTTGAGAGATTGGACAACTGCATTTTGGAACCCACTGGCTTCCCAGAAGGCCCTATACCTTCATCCTACCTGTCTGGTCTTACCTCTAATCTCTATGTCCATTGCCTGGGTTGTGATGCACCCCTCACTGTGTAGTGCCATGGGTAGCTATTCGCCATAAAGATTTCTCCTACAGCTTCTGTGTTTTGTGGCACACATCACATGTTCACAAGGCACTGAGGGGTTTATCTTGCTTATCTTACTCCCCTGCTAGATTGCAAGTTCCTTAAGAAGGAGGTCTTACTGAATTTTGTATCTCAGAGTATGACACAGAATAGGCACTTAGTAAACATTGAATTTTATCATTTATTTTTTATTATACTTTAAGTTCTGGTATACATGTGCAAAACATGCAGGTTTGTTACATAGGTATACATGTGCCATGGTGGTTTGCTGCACTCATCAACCCATCTTCTACATTAGGTATTTCTGCTAATACTATCCCTCCCCTTGCCCCCTACCCCCGACAGGCCCTGGCGTGTGAGGTTCCCCTTGCTATGTCCATGTGTTCTCGTTCTACTCCCAATTATGAGTGAGAACATGTGGTGTTTGGTTTTCTGTTCCTGGGTTAGCTTGCTGAGAATGATGGTTTCCAGCTTCATCCATGTCCCTGCAAAGGACATGAACTCATCCTTTTCTATGGCTGCATAGTATTCCACATGTAGCATATATGCCACATTTTCTTTATCCAGTGTACCATTGATGGGCATTTGGGTTGGTTCCAAGTCTTTGCTATTGTGAATAGTGCCACAATAAACATTTGTGTGCATGTGTCTTTTTAGTTGAATGATTTATAATTCTTTGGGTGTATACCCAGTAATGGGATTGATTGCTAAGTCAAATGGTATTTCTGGTTCTAGATCCTTGAGGAATCGCCACATTGTCTTCCACAATGGTGGAACTAATTTACACTCCCACCAACAGTGTAAAAGTGTTCCTATTTCTCCACATCCTTTCTAGCATCTATGGTTTCCTGACTTTTTAATGATCGCCATTCTAAGTGGTGTGAGATGGTATCTCATTGTGGTTTTGATTTGCATTTCTCTAATGACCAGTGATGATGAGCTTTTTTTCATATGTTTGTTGGCTGCATAAATGTCTTCTTTTGAGAAGTGTCTGTCCATATCCTTTGCCCACTTTTTGAAGGGGTTGTATGTTTTCTTCTTGCAAATTTAAGTTCTTCATAGATTCTGAATATTAGCCCTTTGTCAGATGGATAGATTGTAAAAATTTTCTCCCATTCTGTAGGTTGCCTGTTCACTCTGATGATAGTTTCTTTTGCTGTGCAGAAGCTCTTTAGTTTGATGAGATTCCATTTGTCAATTTTGGCTTTTGTTGCCATTGCTTTTGGTGTTTTAGTCATGAAGTCTTTGCCCATGCCTATGTCCTGAATGGTATTGCCTAGGTTTTCTTGTAGGGTTTTTATGGTTTTAGGTCTTACATTTAAGTCTTTAATCTATCTTAATTTTTAAGTTTCTAATCCATCTTAATTTTTGTCTAAGGTATAAGGAAGAGGTCCACTTTCAGTTTTCTGCATATGGCTAGCCAGTTTTCCCAACACCACTTATTAAATAGGGAATCCTTTCCCTATTGTTTGTTTTTGTTAGGTTTGTCAAAGCTCAGATGGTTGTAGATGTGTGGAGTTGTTTCTGAGGCCTCTGTTCTGTTCCATTGGTCTATATATCTGTTTTGGTACCAGTACCATGCTGTTTTGGTTACTGTAACCTATTAGTGTAGTTTCAAGTCAGGTAGCATGATGCCTCCAGGTTTGTTCTCTTTGCTTATGATTTTCTTAGATATACAGGCTCCTTTTTGGGTTCCATATGGAATTTAAAGTAGTGAACTCCCATTCACAACTGCAACCAAGGGAATAAAATATCCAGGAATACCACTAACAAGGATTGTGAAGGACCTCTGCAAGGAGAACTACAAACCACTGCTGAAGGAAATAAGAGAGGACGCAAATAGAAAAACATTCCATGCTCATGGATAGGAAGAATCAATATCGTGAAAATGGCCATACTGCCCAAAGTAATAACATATAGATTCAATGCTATTCCCATCAGGCTACCCATTGACTTTCTTCATAGAATATGAATTTCTTAATTTATAAGCTAGCAACTGGAATTTTGATGTTTCAAAACACTACTATGAGTTGAGGCAGATCTTTCCTTTTCTTTTTTTTTCTTCCCTGTTTGCCCTGAGGTAAGCAAACAGTAGGTGCTTGTTAAATTTGACATAAGAATTGTGTAGTCTTAGTCCATTCCAACTGCTATAACAAGATAGCATACTCTGGGTGGCTTATATATAATGGGAAGTCCAAGATCAAGGAAGGTGCCAGTATACTCGGTGTCTGGTGAGAACCCACTTTCTGGTCATAGATGGCGCCTTCTAGCTTATGTGCTCACATTGTGGAAGATGCAAGGAAGCACTAATCCCATTTATGAGGGCTCCACCCTCATGGCCCAATCACTGCCCAAAGGTCCCACCTCCAAATACCATCATCTCAGTGGTTGAATTTTGAATGTGAATTTTAGTGGGGGAAGGACACAAACATTTGGACCATAGCACAGGGGAACACAAGAAGGCAGCTAAGATGGATAATGAACAGTGATGATAATTCAGATCATTTAGCCATTCTTAGTTCTTTTAAGCCTAAGATGAGTTTGAACATCAAACACATCATGATTTTGATTATTGAAGGCAAAGGAGTGTGAATGTGGAGCCCTTTGCCTTCATCCACAGTTTAAAATATGTTATTTGTGTTAGGTAACTACCTCTGTTCATCCTATACTGGCTCTAACTTGGAGATGATGTTGAATTCTTTTCAGGATGGAATTGGTGCCGTGTGTGTGTGTGTGTGTATGTGTGTGTATGTGTATGTAAAACAGAAAGATAGTGGTCCAGAGGCCAACACACCTGGAATCTATTTGTGAGGGTCCCTGCTTCAGTCCACGGCTTGGGCCATTCATTTATTTTTCGCTAAGTGAACATCTGGGATTCAGTTTGAGACGCCAGCAAGTTTGGATGGGATCTCAAAGCTGTGGTTGGGATGTGGAACTGCTCGCCTGAGGTGGGAGTGAGCGAGGTGAGCGGGGGCTCTTAAACTATTTCTGCAGACTTCAGTTCAAATGCAATAGCCAGAGCGTTGAAAAATCCTTCCCATGCTGGAAAAGCATTAAAAAAAATAAAGGAATAAGGAAAAGATTCAATCAGATCGAAGTGACAATACAATCTGAAAAGTGCCCCTTTCCCCCTTTTACCCAGCTCCCTTTCCATCCTACAGTTCTCGTATTATCCAGGTATCTTCCTTTTCTAGGAAAAAATAATAACAAAAAAACCTTGGACCTGAATCGGAGGAAATGCTATGAGAAAATAAAAATTCTAATTAGTTATAGATGAGAATTGGTCACAGATGATTACTCTACGTTCTTTGGTTTATGCCAGAAAAGGCTTAAAAGAACTTTTGTTGTTGTTACTGGATATGTAAATATAAATGTAAATGCCTAGATAAACACACAGAGAGGCACACCATCATTAACAGATCTTGCAGATTTCGAGTGTTGAGAATAAAAACGAAAGAGAAATTTGTCATTCACAAACTAGGAATGTTTGAATCTTTTACTGTCAGGACTTCTTTTGTCACTTTGAACTAACTCAGAACAAAAGAAAAGGCCAATGGGTTCAAACAGGATCATTTTAAACAGCGCACTTCCAGAAAATTGTGCTGAGTTGCACCTGCCCTCTCTGACATCTACTAGCTAGAGTATTTCTATTTCAATTTGCATCTGTCAGTTTCCTACCTGTGGGTCGAAGGGGTTGGAGACCTAGACGAAAGGCCTAGAATAACCCAGAGAGAACATGGAGAATCTGTGGTGGACTGTGCTCATACCATCTGATTTAGAACCAACTTTGCTGCATTGTTTTGGGGGTCTTAAAAAGGGAGAAAAATCCTAAGAACTGCCTAAAGTATTTTTCTCTTAATTCCTAGTAAAAATGAGTAGATATTAACCATAGGCTACTCAAGGCCTGCTTAATGTCTTGATGGAGTGTGCTTTTGCAGAATGAGGCTAACGCATTCTCAGTCCCTCTTCCCTGCCCCCAACATAGCTCTTCCATATTTATTCCCAGGCAGCATGGAAAAGAGAAAGTTAGAGTTTAGGGGCCATCCACTTTTTCCTTTTATTAATAGCACCCCTCACTCTTCTGATATAGAAACCTTATGTGAATGCCCCACCTGGTGTAAGGACGCTCGCCCTGACTCTGGCTTCACTCTGTTCTGAAGCTGCCTCTGCTTCCCTCACCCTACTGCACAAAACTGCTGGCATGAGCCTCTTGCTCCAAACTCTCAGGACCCTCTTTCAAGCAGTATGGGTCCAAGTGTTTGATTTGTGCTATTGTGTTGTGACTGTTCAGTAACCTGGTTTGATACTCTAGAAGGTGCCTAATGAAATCCTCTGGTTTTAACAGCTGAAGTGAAAGCCAGCACAGAGGTCTTGGGCAGCAGCACACAACTCATAGCACTTTCAGTTCTTCACAAAGTTTGCCTTCTTTGGCTCATCTGTTCCTCTAATTCTGTGAGATAAGTGGAGTAGATATTCACTCATTTAGTCATTCAACCAACCAATGAACCAACCAACTAACCAATAAATATTTATTGAGCACCTACTAGTTGCCAGGCTCAAGTGGCAGTGAACAAAACAGATAAAAATCTTTCTTCTCATGGCACTACACATTTGAATGGATATTCTGGTAGGTATCATTTTGCCCATTTTGATGTAAAGAAACCAAGGCATAGGGATATTAAATCCTAAAGCTGTGCAGTACATTAAGAACGGGACTTAAAATTCAAATATTCTATCCAGCTCTCAGAATAAGGAGAATAGAATAGGTCATCTTAGGACTCATCTCATCCAACCCACTGATCCTGTTGGTGGAGGAAACCAGGGCTGTGGTTTACATGAAGTTGCATAGCTCTAGGGTAGAGCTAGAATTATATAGTATGGCCTTCCTAAGTAAGCCCCAGCCCCATGCCCTGTCCAAGAGTTCTTAGACCCTGCAGAGGCATATAATTCATAGATTTTGTCACTTGTCACCATCCCTTACCCGCTTAATGAGGCCCCCTCCCTCATTACTCAGCATAGATTTCATGGCTCATTTTCATAATTACTCTAAGCACATTCCCTCAACTCCTGAGCCCCTCTCTTCCTCCATCATAGTTGCCTGGAAACGCCCTAACCTTGGCTGAATTCAGTCTTCTATTGTTTGCACCCTCTCACCCAGGGGACTTGAATGTTGCTGAAGAAAAACACATGCTTCTGTGGATGAATCTCACTCACAGCTCATGATCACTAACCTCAAATGGGCATTGGCTGCTGCCTGGTAACCCTCCAGCCTTTCCTAAACAGCGATGTCTCACCTTTCCTTCTCAGTCATACCTCTCCTCCTCTCTCCCTGGCCTCTACTGAGAATCTGGCTTTGTTTTTCACTGAGGAAACAGAAGTGATCGGAAGAGACCTTCCACAGATACCCACCGCCACATCTGCCACCCCCTGTCCCCTGACTTCTGCATTCCTGCTGTTGCCACAGGTGACCTGTCTCTGACCCTGCCAAAGGCCACTGCCATCCCTGTACACTGGAATTACCTCTGTTGCCTGTTCAGGAGCTTCACTCTAAAATTTTTCTCCCACCTCCCCTAAATCATCAATGTGCCTCTCTTCTGGTCATTCTCATCAGCACAGAAGCATGTCACAATTTCCTTCATCTTAAATAAATGATAAACCCCCACTTGACCACATTCTCTCCTAGCTATCAACCCATTTTCTCTCTCCTTTATTTTAGATGTCTCAACATCATTGTTCCTTTTTATTTTCCCCCATTCTTTTTTGAACCACTCCTGCTAATAAGTCATGCCCATCTTTGGACCAAGCAGCTCTTTGCAGGGTCACCAATGGGCTCTTCATTGCTAAACCCAATGTTATCCTCATCTTTCTCTGTGTCTCAGCGGAAGTTGGCTAACCAATTCCTCCCTCCCTCCCTACTCCCCTCCTTCCTTGAAACTCTCCCTTCACTTGACCTTCACAACTCTGCTCTCTCTTGCTTCTCCCCCACCACACTGGGAGCTGTTTCCTCCTCGCTCTGGATGGTGTAGCCCAGAACTCAGTCCACACTCCTCTTGCCTTATCTTCATCTCCCATGGTAACCACATCCAGGTTCATGACTTTAAATTACCACCTACATCTCTCTATCTTGGTCTTATCCCTGAGTGCCCCATATTTGTATATCCCATCATCTGTTGGGCATCTATAATTGGGAATATTTGTAGGCATGTCAAATTTAACATATCCAAATCTGCCCCCCACCCCCTGCTCTACCCACAGTCTTCCCCATCTCGGGTAACAGTAGTTCCAAAGTTTTAGATGCACAGGCCAAAATATCAGCCTCATCCTTGACTCTCCTTCTCTCTCTTGCCTTGCCTCCAATCCATCAGCAAATCCTGTCTGCTCTACCCTCAAATTATTTATAGAATTTGACTACTTCTTAACACCTCTGCGGCTGTTATCCTGGTAGCAGGGTAAAGAGCATTCCCAGAGAAGGGAAGAGCATGTGCAACAACTCTGATCCGGGGAAAGCTGCAAGAGTAGAAAATCTCAAAAGAGATCCAGGAGTGATTCTTGAATCTGGGGAGTTGTCTGCCTTGTTGGCCCCATTATGAGATGTCGTGGGGAAGAGGTCACTATAGGGATGGAGCTTTGGTGATTGCCAAGTGGTCTGACTGCCTGAAATGGGTCTGGCCAGCTCTGAAGTTATAAATGACTATTAAGTTGCATGTATATTTTTATCTGCTCTGTGTGTGTGTGTGTGTGTGTGTGTGCACGTTCACATGCATGCATAAATGTGTGCTTTCTTCCACCCTAAATATGTTTTCTTGGAGTCTGAGCCCTCAGTGTACTAATATATACCCATGTACAATCTTCTGGGGATCCCCAGAGACCCATGCCCTTGACTTTAGTGCTGTATAAAGCAACATGTTGGCTACGGCCTCTGGGGTTCCCCTGCATTGTTCTAGGCAAAAATTACTTAGGCCTGTGGGTCAGCCATCCTGGAACTAGAGGACTCACAGTGCCTTTTGGTCCACTCTCTGCAGAGCCAGTGATTTTCCACCGCTGCGTAGACAGGACTCTTGTCCATCTTCTCCCTCACCCCCTTCTTTTCTCCTGAAATCAAGGTCTTCTGGATGCAGGGGCATTTGGGCATCAGGGGCATGTGGAAGTAGCCAGGGCAGGGGTCAGAGGCAAGGCAGGCTCAGACCATTATGTACCCTACATTTCCCTAACAGTCATGTCGTTGGAGAAAAAGTAATCCAATGTGAGGTACAGGAAAGGTCAAAAGAGGTTGTTTGGTATGTGTGTTTTGGGGGTTGCGGGGGGGGGCTTTGTGCTTGTTTTCTTTTCATATGGAGTCCTGAGGTGGATCTCAATAGGATGTGATCCTGACCAAGCCCCCAGAGTTCTCTAGAACCACATAAATAGGGCAGGGATTTCCTGAGACTCTCACAGCCTTCTTCTGAAACCAGAGAGGCAGGGCCAGCAAATATTCCTTGTTTCTATCCTCCCTCCTGGGATTATTGGGCAGCCTTTTGTTGACCAAGCTCCAAAAAGTTAGAGAAGCAGAATGGCAAGGGGGTTAAAATCACAGGTTTTAGTGTCCAAGAGACCTCTGTTCAAGCCTTAAGTTTGGGCTGTGTGATTTTGGAAAAGCTACATAACCTTGCTGTACCTCAGTTTCCTTATCTTAATGACCATAACAGTGTCCGCTTCAAGAGTTGCTTTAAGGATGAAGTGAGATAATACAGATAAAACACCTAACACAACACTTAGCTCATAGTGGTAAGTGCCCTATGTGAACATAAAAAAGGAAGGAAGGATGGATAGATGGACAAGGACAAAGATTTTTTTATTTATTTTATTTTATTTATCTATTTTTGAGACAGGATCTTGCTCTGTTGCATAGGCTAGAGTGCAATGGCATGATCTTGGCTCACTGCAATCTCCACCTCCCAGGCTTAAGCAATCCTCCCACCCAGCCTCCTGAGTAGCTGAGATTATAGGTGTGTGGCACCATGCTCAGCAAATTTTTTGGATTTTTTGTAGAGATGAGGTTTCACTATATCTCCCAGGCTAGTCTCAAACTTCTGGACCCAAGCAATCCTCCCGCTTTGGCCTCCCAAAGTGCTAGGACTGTAGGCATGAGCCACTGTGCCTGGCTGATAAAGACATCTTTGCTGTTTTGATGCATACTGGTTGTTAAGATAGTCCTCAACCAAATATCCAAGTGTTCCTGTAGATTTCCCAGCTTCCTTTGCAGCTAGGTTTGTGCCATGTGACTAGTTCTGGCCAATCATGTGAGAAGCAGTATGAGTCACTGCTGGGTCAAGAGAGTTAAGAGCTGATGTACTTCCTCCTTTCTTCTCTTCCCCTGGCACAGCAGCTTTGGAGGCCACATTTTCTCTAAGGTATCATACCACATGGAACAAGCCCTTTACGTTCGTGTGGAATAAGTGTTTATTGTGTTAACCCACTGAGATTTTGGAGTTCGTTTGTTATTGCCTTGCTGACCAATACAGTCATCTATGAAGGAGAAATAAATCTCCTGAATTTCCAACCTCTTGGGACATCTAGGGATGATTATAATGATAATAACAGTAGCTGTAACAGCTACCACTTATTGAGCCCTTGAGAAACATTGCAAAGCCCTTTACAGATGTTAAACCATTCAGCCCTCTCAGATATCCCATGAGGTACATGTTTTGCTATTACATAATAATTGTGTTCCTAAAATAATCTTTAGGTTATTTTTTAAAAGGGTTTTTGCAAACAACTTCAATGAGGAAAAAAAAAAAAAAAAACTGCTTAGGGATCAGAATTTTAGAATATGACCACAAAATTATTTATCCTACAGAAATGTCAAAAATAAAGGGGTTTTTAATTGCTATTAGGACTTTCACAACTTACAAACTAGAAAATAACAGATTTTCAAAATTAGCGTAAGCTAGTCTAAATGTCATTGAGCAAATACTGAATACCATGGAAGACAAATCTCAGGTCAACTCGCAGCTAAGCCATCAAAATAAATTGTGGGTTGGTCCACGCTTACTGTAAGGAAGCTCTATTATATCTCAATGAAGCTGCTTGTCCCTCCAAAAAAGGGAAGCCACAAAAGTAAAGAATAGCATCATTCAACTAAAATGGCCATGGGTATTGAGTCTGTAAGCCATTAGGCTTTCCTGCCTCACATGTGGGGGCCATTCCTGATCATGACACTGGTATAAACCAACAACCATCACAAATTAGCTTCCTTATTGAATTGCTTAGATTAGATCCAGTTTGCATTATGAAAATTTGCATAGCAGGAAAAAAAGTCCAAACTGGCTATTAGACAGGTGAGGAAACCAAGCAAGTAAGAGGCCTTCAGTGACTACAGCAAACAACAAGTTGAAACAGCCCCACAGCAAGGATCTCTGCTCTTTTGACTCTCCAGAGTTCAAGTTTGCCCGTGATTTATACTGACATCTGTACATCTTCATAGTTGATGATGTCATCTCTGAACTGATGTTTGAGGCCTGCAAAGTTTGATTCTGCCCTTGCCCGGAGCCCGTACCCATCATCCCTGGGGCTTGCTGGCCTGGAGCAGCAGCTGGCAGGAAGCATTGTCCCTCTCCCTCTCTCCACTGGGGGTGGCATGGAGCCTCTGCTCTAGATGACAAAACTGCTTGGGTTCTTGTTGTTGAGACATGTGAGTGTTTCTGAAAGTACCAATAGACTGAGAAAGAATTCAGCCTGCCTAAGAAGCTGCCTGGGGAAGGGGAAACAATTGAGTTCATTACTAAAGCAAACAGTCCTGGTGACCTGTAGGGATTAGCATGCTTTGACTTTCTTCCTCCCTCAGGCCTGATTGGGCAGCTGAGATCCCACACATTTCCCTGAGGAAAGAAGGGGACTTACATGCAGTGGGCCATGCCCAGGCCCTGGTGGCCCCTCACCCCTTCCCTTTCCTGAAGAGGGGAAGTAGTGAGCCCTTCCCCCTGCTCGCTTTGCTTCTCAGTGAGGTTGATACCTCTGAAAGCCAAGTCTCTAAGTAAAGTTTCTGAAGGACGAAGACAGACTCAGGCAGGCACTCTGGGAGCCCTGTTTACCCCCATATAGTGTGACTTCCCAGCTCACCAGGGTTATTGATTAATCAGGCTCCCCTAGCTGGCCTTTCCTACCTTTTGGCTTATTCACGAAATTCAGCAGGCCCTTCTGGAAGGTTCTTTGTGTGCCTGATGCTGTGTTGGCTACTGTTGGGACACAAAGGAATTTTTAATTGTATTTCCCAGTTTTAGCCTTTGAAACGTAGGTGATAAGACAGTTTATAATGAAGGGCTAAATTAAGAATTCTCACTACACATAGTAGGTAAGAGCACAGGCTTAGCAGCAGGCACCTGGGTTCAAGTCCCACCAACTATCACATTGGTCAAGCTTGACTTTGGGCAAGTTCTTAACCGTCTTAGGCCGGTATTTCCTAAATATAGGGACGCGAAGAGCGCTGGCCCTCTGAGTGTTTCCATGGAGATTAAATGAGGTAGTGCATGTAAAGTGCTCAGTACAATGCCTAGCTCATGGTTTTAGTGTTATTACTAGCTGCTGCTATTGGTTGTCAAAACATATTTGAGAGATTTCAGTGTTACAGAAATCCTGAATCTAAACACACACCTTCCGCACGGTGTTCCTCCCTTCTCTGTTCCTTTCATTAGGGATTGGTAATTTGACTGATCAGTTACTCAACCTGGAGCCACTTTTCATACTCGCACTCCTGTAACTCCCTCAGTCCTCACATACATCCTGTCACAAAACCCAGTCGATTGTACTCACCTCTCTCTCCTACACTTCCGCCACACTGTTATCCTTAACCAAGTCTTCACACAGAGACACTGGTTACCCAAGAACCCTGTGAACTGGTTTTCCTGCTTCTGATTTCACCCTCTTCCAAACCGGGCTTACTGCTACTCAGGAGATGTGTGTGTGTGTGTGTGTGTGTATATATATATATATATTTTTTGAGTCGGAATCTTGCTCCGTCACCAGGCTGGAGTGCAATGGCGTGATCTCACCACAACCTCTGCCTCCCAGGTTCAAGTGATTCTCCTGCCTCAGCCTCCCGAGTAGCTGGGATTACAGATGTGCACCACCAAGCCCACCTAATTTTTATATTTTTAGTAGAGATGGGTTTTCACCATGTTGGACAGGCTGGTCTCAAGCTTCTGACCTTGTGATCTGCCCGCCTTGGCCTCCCAAAGTGCTGGGATTACAGGCGTGAGCCACTGCACCTGGCCAGGAGAACTTTTGTAAAATTCAAACCAGAGTATTACTCCCTTGCTCAAACCCTTTCTCTGTCTCCCTCTTACTATCTGTAAAAAGCCAAGCCCAAATTCTTTATTATGGATAAAAAGGCCCCTTATGGTATGACTGCTGCCTAGTTGTACACCTTTATCACTTGTGTTGGCAGGTCACCTCTGCGTTCCAGCAATGCCAGCCTGCTTCCCAAATGCCCCTCTGTCTCCTGGCCCTCCATGGAGTACAGAGCATGTATTGCTCTCTCAGTCTAGAACTCTCCATCCCTGTCTCCTTAAGGAGTCCTAGTCATCCTTTAAAACTAAACTCAAAACCATCTTCCTTGGGAAGTCTTCTTTTAACAAGGACTGGGTTAGCTGCTGCTTCACTGTGTTCCCACGACACCTTTGCTTTCAAGATCATGTCAATTTTTTGTTTTCAGGTCTGTCTTCTACAGTAAGCATATGACATTTTTAAAAGAAGGGACTGTATCTTACTCATTTTTGTATGTTCATATTGAAAAAAATGACTGGAGAAATTAAAGAATGGATAGATGGGTAAATGGTGGTTGGATGGATGAGTGAGTGAATGCTTGGGTAGATGGGTTGATGGATAGATGGATGGTGGTTGGATGTACAGATAAATGAACAGTTGGATGGATGAATGGTTGAATGGATACATGGATGAATTCAATGAAGTGGCAAAAATTTCTAATTATATCTTACACCCAGGTACATCCAGAAAGGCCTTTAGTGGTTCCACAAAGACAAGGGCCTATTTCTTGGTGCTTCTCAGTTCTGGCTGAAAAATCAGTGTGACTTTGCAACTCAGCAGCCAGTTGGTTTTTTTACCTTTGTGCTCCCCATTGTTGTATTAGGAAGGCTGAGAAGGAGTTTTGATCTGAGCGGGAGAGGGAATACCTAGGAAGGCCTTATCCTGTCATTGCCCTGGCCCACATCTCGTTTGCTGACTTTTTCAGTTCTGTCCTCATATGAGTCGCATTCAGTCCTGTTCTCCATTCAGTAATCGTGGATTTACTACCAGCTTGAACTATGGCAGGAGATCTCCACCTCTGGGCCCAGAGTAACAGAACAGCAGATGGCATGAGTGCACTGTGGCCAATAGCCACTGTCTGCACCCGGCACTTACCTGTTTATCAGGAGAACAGCACGTCTCATTCTGTTCATTTTCCTGTTCAGGGGCTGCTTTCATAGCGGCCACATGGGAAGCGTACCTTATACAGCTTGGAGCCTTCATCACCTTTTCAAGGAAGACTTTCCAGGCCGGGCTGTTCACTCAGTAAATATGAATAGATCCTGGAGTTACCTGGAAATACAGTATCTAGCTCCTTCTGATATTGAGAACCAGGAGGCGACCTGCCCAAGCTCAAGTGGAAAGGTCCCAAGGCTTTTGGGATTGCCCCACCCATCTCCCCCAGAATCCTCATTCAGGGTTTATGAAGCAGTGGGCAGCGCACAATTGACTAAATTTGGTTGTATTTTTATTTTTGTCCAGCCACAAATACCGGCAAAAAACAAAATGATTCCTTCCCTTCCAGGAGCCTTGGAGCCAAGCTGGTTTTATTTTTAGCTTCAACTCTGGTTTAGGGTTTTCAGCAAACTGAACACCCTACTCACTGCAGACAGCGGCAGGCTGGGTTTTAGGATTTTTGCCTAGACTGGAGTGTTGGTTCTCTGAATGTAACTCTTATAAGGCTTATACAGCTGTGACAATAGAGGGTGGGTCCAGACAGACCCACATAGAGACCCAGTTCCTGCCTTGGGGACCTCCAAGAGAGTTCTTTTTCAGGGAGGCCCATGTACACAGAGTGGTTCATTGCCTTGGATGGGTTGCAGGAAGTGGCAACTGTGGATGAAAAGAAACAGAAAAATTAAGAAAGGGAAAGGGATAGGGAGCTGTTATTTATTGAAAGGCTTCGAGTAACATGGTGGTTCAGAACTAGAGCTCTGGAGTCTGACCGACTGGGTGCAAATCCTGCCACTACCACTCCCTGACACTGTGGCCTTGGGGATGGCTTGACCTCCCCAGGCTTCAGGTTCATTCTGTATGAGACAGGATTAATAATGACACCTACCGTGAGCACTGCTGCAGTTGAGATCCTGTCTGTGTAGCGCGTGACATGGCGTTTGACATGCATGTAGAACTCAGTCAGCACCATTATCATCACTGTTGCCATGCTCTTATTGCAGTGCTGAACACTTGCATAGACACTGTGTCATTTAAGACTCACCGTAACCCATTTTGCAGACCCAAAACTGAGGTCCAAAGGGCTAGATAGCTTGCCTCAGATCTCACAAGGGCACAATATAGCCAGACCTGTGCCCAGCCCCAGTGAATCCCAAAGACATCACATCAAGCCTTCTCCAGTTCCAATGGCTTCCAACTGTTATCACTGAGAACATGGGAACTACTTGAAACATAAAAATAGATATTGCCTCATCCTGCTCTTCCCAGAGTTCCCCACTTTTTTTTTTTTTTCTACTTTAGTGACAGGAACACACAAAAAGCAGATACTGGCAGTGGTCGAAGAGCACCAGGCAAAATCAGAGACAGACAGTGGAACAGTGGTTGCCAGGGGCTGGGAGAAGGAGAGACAGGGAGTTGTTGTTCAATAGGGACAGAGTTTCAGTTTTGCAAGATGAAAAAGTTCTGGAGATTAGTTGCTCAATGATGTAAATATACTCAACACTACTGAACTAACTACACTTTTAGTGTACAGTTTTTTTATTGCTAAGAAGATAAATCTCATGATATGTGATTTTACAGCAATTTTTAAAAAATAAAGAGAAAGCACTGGGCTAGGAGTCAGGCTTCCCTCAGCCGGGTACGGTGGCTCACTCCTGTAATTCCAGCACTTTGGGAGGCTGAGGCGGGCAGATCACTTGTGGTCAGAAGTTTGAGAACAGTCTGGCCAACATGGTGAAACCCGTCTCTACTAAAAATACAAAAATTAGCCATGCGTGGTGGTGCGTGCCTGTGATCTCAGCTACTGGGGAGGCGGAGGTAGGGGAATCACTTGAACCTGGGAGGTGGAGGTTGCAGTGAGCCGAGATTGCACCATTGCACTCCAGCCTGGGCAACAGAGTGAGACTCCGTCTCAAGCAAAACAAAATAAGAGTCAGGCTGCCCCAGAGGTGGCCAGGGAATTAGAGTTTATCTTATCCAACTTTCCAACCTTTCCTCCTTGCCTCCTCCTAATCAGGAGTCTCGTGAATGGCATCCCTGCCCAATGCTTACCCACTCGCTGCATGGCTGTCAGACTGAGTAGCACCCTCTTGACAGTGAGCTTATTATGTGAAGTCTTCAATGCTTCTCTCTCCCATGCTTTGTCCTGCTTGGCCTCCTTCTAGTCGCTCATCCCTCTAAAGTTGTTGTCCATAGACCTAGGAAGAAAGAGGGGGGAAATGGGAGCAAAATCCCAAATAGGGAAGCATGTTTGCTTGGTGGCAGGGGAAGGGGGCCAGGAGCTAGGGAGAAGCTCACCTTTTCTATTCCTTAGTTTGCTTAGCTCTCAGATGGGGATCATATAGTTATACCATGTAATAAATAGGACACACTCAATTCACTCTAAGTAGAAAAATTCATCAGGCTATGAACTGCTCTTTGGCTCTGAAGAATTCTGGGGACTGTGGGGTGTATGCTTTAACCATGGTTTAGGTGGCTTCCCATTTCCCTTGCTAGGCTGTGTCACCTCACTAGGGCAGAAGGGCATGGGGCTAGCATGCAACAGGGCCTCTCTCTTGGCCTAATGCTCCCAAGAAAGCAGCCTTCATGAGATCATAATGGTGACTCTGTGTCACTTAAAAACTCAGGTGGCCTTTCTGTGGGTGTTTAGCATTGACCATGCTTAAGAGAGACTGATTGGCTCTGTTGGCCAACATCCAATGTGAGCCATCCCTACTGGGCTGATTTTTGCCACAAGCCCCACCTCATGCCCAGACCTTGGTTCCTGACCCAGCACGTACTTCTCCATGAGTCCCAGTGGAGACGGTGATAAGGATCTCTAATACTGTTAGGGGCTCATGAAAATGTTTTAATTTCTTCTAATATTGGAAGACAAAAATGAACTTTTGGGTAGAAATGTTATGTAATGTTAATATATTTGCATTTATACCAACATAGTTATAAAATATAATATGAAAAATTTTTTTGATGGAGAAAGCAGCCCACAAAGGCAAAATTGCCAAGGACCCACAAAACTCACAGTGGAACCCTACTCTGGTCCACAGAGCCAAGATGGCCAGAATTCCATTTTGTTCCTCAATCCAAGGGGATCTGCCATGCCCTCTTCTCTATTCCTAAAGCAACTGCTATCTGCTCCCATGATCACCGTTTAGGATCCTGAATATTTCCTCTGATATTTCATTTATGGTTTCTTTTTCTTCTTTTTCTTTCTTTCTTTCTTTTTTTTTTTTTTTTGGACACAGTCTTGCTCAGTCACCAGGCTGGAGTGCAGTGGCACGATCTCAGCTCACTGCAACTTCTGCCTCCTGGGTTCAAGCAATTCTCCTGCCTCAACCTCCCAAGTAGCTGGGACTACAGGCATACACCACCATGCCCAGCTAATTTTTTGTATTTTTATTAGAAATGGGGTTTCACCATGTTGCCCAAGAAGGTCTTGAACTCTTGACCTCATGATCTGCCTGCCTCAGCCTCTCAAAGTGCTGGGATTACAGGCGTGAGCCACCGTGCCTGGCCCCTTTATGTTTTTAGGGGCATATTTCACATGCTATTTCCATCACTCAGCAATAGCTACATGGAGCTCATGGCGAGAAAAGTTCAAAAGTCTTGTCTGGTCCATGGGAAGGAATATTGTGATCCATTAGTGATGTCTGTCCAAGATCACAGCTGATGGAGGCGTGGCAGCACAGTGCATGTGCTGTGTTTTTACTTTTGACTGACCTTTGCTTTGCGTTCCCAGTCTGACTCTAAGCCCCACCGACAGGGACTATACCTTACATGTGTTGAGCAGCCCATACTGAAAGATGTAGAGTCTCTTAATGCCTACTGATTGATTGACTGATTGATTAAAGCGGTATCTGAATACATTTGATCTGGTTTAATGTCCCCTTGACATCCTTCCATTCTCTTTCCTCTTTAGGCGCCTGAACAAGAATAAGCTCCAAGTCCTTCCAGAATTGCTTTTCCAGAGCACACCGAAGCTCACCAGACTGTGAGTAGAGTTGCCTTGTGTTCTTTACCTTGTGCCTTGCCTGGCTTTGGTGACGCGGAGGATGTGGTTTGTGGAGCGCCGTGCCGTGTGGAGCTTGGCAGTTAGGCCCTGACATAGAGACTTGGAGCAGGGCTTTGACCTGACGTCCACCCCCAAGCACTTCCAGGCCTGACTTCTTGCTCCTTCTCTCAGACATCGGCGGCTTGTGTGATCAGTGAGGACTAGTGATGTGTGGTAGTCGATCAATGGCCTTGCAAGGAGGGAGGAGATGCTTCCATTTACTGTGGGTCTGAACTTACTTCAGGGAAATTCCCTGAGCTGGGGTTTGAGATAGGTTTATTCACGCGAGACTGCCAGTGGTCTCAGAAGACAACGGTTTGGACCAAACACGGCAACCTTATCACCTTACTGGTTGGAGCAGCTCCTGCCTTTTCCTTTTTCCCCACTTCCTAGCGCTGCCAGTTGAGGAACCCTGGGTCTGGGGGTTTATGATTTTGTGGGAAAAGGAAGAAGCATGTTGAATTTTGCTTTATCCTTGTCAGTGGTCCAGGGTAAAATGAGGAGAGGGGAGAGTTGGAGATACCTCTATTATTCAGTGGGAGAGTTTGGAAGCCCAGGAGCTGGAGTTGCAGGTGACAGTGGAGACTGTGATTCATGTATTGCAGACGTCAGGCAAGTGCTAATTAAATTATTGACAGTGAACCCGAAATCATGCTGGTAGTGACTCAGTTCATGGGGTGTACTGGATTGCCCAAGGCTCACCTTTCTGAATGAAGCGACACAGTCCTGGATGGCTTTGCAGTCAGGTAGCAAGATTTACAGCCTGGCTGGGAAGACTCTAACATTGCAAGGAGGCTCCAATGTTTTGGCCACCATTCTGATTCCCAATGGTTGCATTTAATGCCTACTTGTGCAGCCAAACACTGCATACAGGCTCTGGGATAAATTGGGAAACACGAAACACATGTCAGTGTGTGCACTTACGAAGGAGTTCTGAATTAGGAATATATATTTATATATGTCTATACACACAGCCACACACACACACACAGAGACTATATACATAAATTTATTTTAAAAGGGCACTTTGCTGGAACAAGAACAGGCAAGGGTTGTCTGGTATTCCAGTCATGCAGTGGTCTTGCTTGCCTTCTGAACTTTGTCGGGTCTCCTCTTGCTGTGTGCCCCGTTTCTCTGGCTCAGTCGCCCTAGCTGACTTTGCTAAATGTAGGAAAGGCTATACCCTCCTTTTTACTCTTCCAGTCTGGGTCTGCCTGGATGGGCATGGGGGCAGAGGAAATATTGTTCAGCAGCCCGGCGGGTCCAGAAGAGCTGGATCAGCTATGCCAAATAGGCATACCAGAAACCACCCTGGTTTGTAACATCCCCTGCCTTGTATAGCTCTGCCCTTAGATGCTCACATAATCACCATCTCTCCACCCAGTACTGCATTGCACCTTTCAACCTGCTCTTAACTAAGTACTGCAGCAGAGTATATACTATTCATCTGAGAAATGAGCATCAGTTTAAAGGCAAAGGGAAGGTACCTGTGAGGCTGGAATGCTGGACGACTTTATGTGGGTGGGGTCTGAGCATCCCAGCGGCTGCAGGTTGTCAGGTGGGCTAGTTCTTGCTCACAGAAACCTTCCCATGGCTATCAGGTGATGGCCATTTTTTGCAGAGTTGGTCTTGATCCAGGCAAAGTAGGAAGTTCAAGTGGTGATAACGGGTCTCTGAGATTCTGGGAGCCAGGGACGTGGGCATGAGGAACCTATGAGTTATGTCCTCTGCCATGTCCTGAGAGAGCTTGACAGAGTCACTTTTCCTTTGGTATCTAAATATCTTCATCAGTAAAGGGAGATACCCTCTCCTCCCTTTTACCTACCTCGTAGAGGAACTGTAAGTATCCAGTGAGATCATATGGTGTGCATGTTTTTTTTTAAATTGCTGTATAAGTGTAAGCACCAAGGCAACTCTTATTACTCCTACAGTTCCCGTCTTTACCACCTCAGTTTCTGATCTCCTTTCTCTGGGAGGCATGAAGAGACTAGGAGTTGTGATAAGCATTGAGGTCAATTACGCTGAGCTTTTGCGTCAAGTCAGAGAACTGCAGCTGGGAAAGCAGGGATGACATTTGACTCATTTAGGTATCCGTCTCTTGCTGGGTCCCTGTCCGGGGGTAGTTTGGCACACGTAGGCGCTCAGTCAGTGATGGTTGAATGGGTAGATGAATAAATGAATGATATAGGCCTAAGGATAGAAACAGCGCCCTTGGCGAGCTTTGATTCTTTTATCCACTGTTCATTCATTTATTCGTTCACTCACTCATTCAGTAAGGTTTTCCCTGCGTGTCTGTTCCAGCATGGCCTCTGTTCTGGGTGCTGAGCTGTAGACATGAAGGATGTCCAGTTCTCTGTGTGCCCTATTATGACACACTTTGAATGGCTGCCAAAAAGCTGAGAGCTAAATATAGTTTTTTTTTTTTATTGAAGCAGCTATGTTAACCCAAGTTTGGGCTATAATCAGCAATCCCTTTTTCTCTCTGGGCTTGATCTTTGATTTTCCTTAATGGCCCTCTGTGTCTTTGTCTTATTTTGTCAGCCACTCCAGAGCCTTTTTGGAAGTAAGCAGGGTACAAATTAGAAATCAATAACTGTGCAATCATGAGTGTGTGTACATATGCCACTGGCTCTGTTTTAAAAGAGCACTGCATCTCAATAGGCACAGTGAGGCATTTTTCATGCTAAATGTGGGTTCTACGTGGCTGGCTACGCTAGAGTATGCCATGTGGGATAAACAAGTCTTGATACTACTTTTTTAATTTGTCGTACAGGCAAAACTACTTAATATTTTGTATTTATCCAAAGAATATCTCTTGGAAAGTCTATAGTCATGTAATAAAAACAGGCTTTGAATAGTAATGAAAAGGGAAATAATATTTATGAGAACTTATGCTGTGACTATAACACCACTCACTAGCAAGTGACAGAAGTTAGTTTAGCCCAGAGAGGCAATATATTGATTCACATAGCTGAGAAGAGCAGTAGTAGTTATGAATGGCTTCAGGAACAGCTGGATCCAGGGTCTTGCAGATGTCATTAGGTCTTCATCTTGCTCCTTCACTCCCTTGGAACCATGGACTTGTTTGTGAGCTAATGCAAAAGACTCAAAATGCACTAATTCAGAGATCCTGGTGAAGAGGGACTTGGTCAATGTTCCTGTTGGAAAGAACTGAGGGTAGACTCTGATTACTTAGCTTGGTCATATATGCCCATGTCCCAGCCAATCAATGTTGCTAATGAGATGGTGTCCTCTGCTGATCAAGCTGTGTTCATCCCACTTGCTTAGAGAATGGGCTCCCCACAGTAAAGAGTAATTCTGCTATCAGAAGACAGAAGAAGGGATGTGAAATGCGAAAACAACAGATGTCTGCTAGTGTATTGAGCATCCACTGTATATGCAGTTCCCTGTGCTTTGAGTACTTTGGATCCTTACAATAGCACTTCCAGATAGGTAATAGCACTAGCAAACACGTTGAGTGCCAGGTGCTGTTCTGAGCACTTCGTGTCTATTAACTCATTTGATTCTCCTGACAACTCTGTGGGATAGGCACTATGGTTAGTATTGTTCTATACATGTGAAACAGGTACGGAAAGGTTAAAGAATTTGAACACTATCAGACAACTACTTAGTGGCAGAACCAGGGTTCACATTTGGGTAACCTGACTCCAGAGTCTGCATTTGTCTCTACTGGGAGTTCCCTGCCTAATCCTCAATCAATGCTCTCATTTTATAGATGAGGAAATTAAAGCTCAAAGTTTAGATTATTGCATATTACTGCATATATATATATGTATATATTATATATCCCATCTATCTAAGAAGCAATACTGTACTGGGCACTTTGCCTCAATGCTTAGACTTAACCATCACAATGATCATGCAAAGAGAATCATTATTAAATCTATTTCTAAAGCTTAGGGGTATCTAACTTACCCATAGTTGTATAACTAGGATGCAATGGAACTAGGACTTGGTACACATCTGGGTCTCTGCCAATTCCTTATGTTTTCTAGCATACCACACTGCCATGCTAACTACCATGGGCAGCTGAAGTTATGCTCAAAAGGATTGGTGATGGACCTGTCATATATCTGAGGGTTTCCCTTAGGACTTTGCTGGCTACCCTCCGTGTACCCATCGTCACAGCCAGTACCATCTGACCCATGTGTGTATTAGCGGGGTATCTGTCCTCTTATGCTGTTCAAACACACAGAGCATGAGCCATAGAATCCCAGAAATCCCAGATCTTGGAAGTGCCCTGAACTTATATTGCTGTGGTCTGCAAAATGCCCAGTGAGGTCTCCACCATACTTGGGTCACTCAGTAAATATTTGCCCCCTGACATCCTGACATAGATCATGGTCAAGTGTGGAGACTGGGCTTCTGTTCTTTCTAGGCTCCTTGCAGCACCTGACCCAGAGCAGAGGACAGGAGGAGGCAGTCAAGTGAAGGGGTTAAGGGACTGCCCACTGTGTGTCCTGAAACCTTTGGCAAGTTACTTAACCTCTCTTGTCCCAGGTTCTTCATCAGTAACATAGACAATGGTAGAAATGACTTCTCCATGTTGTTGTGAGGATAAATAGGAATTATCTGGGGGAAAAAATTGGCATTGAACAAAGCACATAGTAAATACTGCATGGAAGATGGTCACGGCTGACCTTGACTGGCCAGCTGATGAAAGCAGTGCATACGCTGAGGCGTTGGGCTCTGTGGTATAAACATTGCAGCACCTAGGGAAGGAGTCCAGTCTCCAAATTAGAGGCGGGTTGGATGAGCACTGCACTTGGAGTGGGAAGACCTGGGTGGTCATGCTGGCCCTTCTACCTGTAAGCTGTGTGGCCCTGGGCATGTTACTTGGCCTCTCTGGGCTTCATCTAGCGAGGACAGGATGGAGCATGATCTTGCATGGCCTATAGGCTATTAGTTTCTCCCTTTGCCATCCCCTTCCAGGTTTTTCTTTAACCTACCCATGGGAGAGACAGTGAAGGATTTCTAGTTATTTAAAGGCTGACTGGTTAATATTGCCAGAAATTCTTTAGAAGGAGCAGAAGGCAAGTTGCAAACAGTGATTAAAATCCCCTGCATGGCTGGGTGCAGTGGCTCATGCCTGTTATCCCAGCAGCTTGGGAGGCCAAGGCAGTCGGATTGTCTGAGCTCAGGAGTTCGAGACCAGCCTGGGCAACATGGTGAAACTCCGCCTCTACCAAAAATACAAAAATATAGCTAGACATGGTGGCCTGCACCTGTGGTCCCAGCTACTTGGGAGGCTGAGGTGCAGGGATTGCTTGAGCCCTGGAGACAGAGGTTGCAGTGAGCTGAGATCACACCACTGTACTCCAGCTTGGGTGACAGAGTGAGACCCCATCTCAAACAAACAAAATATACCCTCTGTGTTTTACCAGATTAGAGAGCTTTCATGGGGGCTGAGGGACACATGGTTCACAACTTTTTTTTTAAGAATTTATCATTGCAGTCGGGAGCGGTGGCTCATGCCTGTAATCCCAACACTTTGGGAGGCCGAGGCGGGCCAATCACTTGAAGCCAGGAGTTTGAGACAAGCCTGGCCAATGTGGCAAAACCTTGTCTCTACTAAAAATTCAAAAATTAGCCGGGCATGGTGGTGCATGCCTGTCATCCCAGCTATTCGGGAGGCTGAGGTGAGGATCAATCGCTTGATCCCAGGAGGTGGAGCTTGCACTTAGCTGAGATTGTGCCACTGCACTCCAGCCTGGGTGGCAGAGCGAGTCTCAAAAAAAAAAAAAAAAAGAAAGAAAAAAAGTTTATCTTTGCCATATAAGGATGAGCAGTCCAAGGGGCTCCTTTCGGCCCACCTATCCCAGATTCAGGTTCAAATAGTCTGTTCCATATTTGGTAATGGTTTAAAACTTACAGCTGCCGCCGGGCACGGTGGCTCACGCCTATAATCCCAGCACTTTGGGAGGCCAAGGTGGGTGGATCATGAGGTCAAGAGATAGAGACTATCCTGGCCAACATGGTGAAACCCTGTCTCTACTAAAATCACAAAATTAGCAGGGCGTGGTGGCGCACGCATGTAGTCCCAGCTACTCAGAGGCTGAGGCAGGAGAATCACTTGAACCCAGGAGGCAGAGGTTGCAGTGAGCTGAGATTGCGCCACTGCCCTCCAGCCTGGTGACAAAGTGAGACTCCGTCTCAAAAACAAACAAACAAACAAAAAACCCATAGCTGCATAGGCAGTTGTACTTGCAGCCAGGTGGAGGGCTTATCTATTCTCCATTCCCTTCTATGAGGTATTTGACAGCTTTAAAAAAAAAAAAAAATGCCACTGAGGCTAAACCTGCTGTCGTTCACTTGGGCAGTGGAGTTGCAAGTGACTTGGAAAGTTAATCCCCAGGCACTCAAAAACTGTATGCAATGTGGCCAACCAACTTAGCCCCGAGTCACTGGCACTGTTATCATGGAAGAGCAGATTCCCCACCAGAAAGTTCAGCCTGGGCAACATGGTGAAACCTGCTAGCCTGCTAGTTCAAGGCTGCTAGACTCCAGCTTCCAGGGAATTTGCTTCCCAGAGCTGAGTCCTCCTCTGAACTTTTATCTCGGCTGGTGCGCACTGCCTCTTCATATTCACCATTTTCTGCTTTTATCATAGGTGTCATGTGTACATGCTCCAAGCCCACACAAATTGGAAGCTGCATTCAGAACCATGATCTCATGTTTCTTTGAGGCAGTCCAATATTAAAGCAAGGATCAGAAACTTGGGAACCAGACAGACCTGGGTTTGAAACCCCCCTTCTGGTGACCCTGGGCAAGTGACCTCACTGTTTTCAGTCTTGTGTTGGTTAGCTATACAATAGGAATGCTAATCATAGTTCCTACAATAGCTTGCTCAGCTACCATCACACAATACCACACGCTGAGTGGCTTAAACTACAGAAATGTATTTTCTCACAGTTCTGGAGGACAGAAGTCCGAGATCAAGATGCTGGCTGGGTTGGTTCCTCCTGGCGCCCCTCTCCTTGGCTTGCAGATAGCCACCTTCCCTGCTGCCGCCTCACGTGGTCGTGCCTCTGTGCTAGCATACCCCTGGTGTCTCCTCCTCTTCTTATGAGGACACCAGTTATGTTGGATTAGGACTCCACCCTGCTGGCCTCATTTTAACTTGATCACCACTTTAACAACCTAATCTCCAATATGGTTATGTTCTGAGGTATTGGGATTAGGGCTTCCACATAAGCCTTTCGGGGGTGGGGGGCAGGGGCAATTCAGCCCTGATCAGTTCCCAAATGTGTGTGGTGTATTTGCTAGGGGTCAGGTGCTCTGCGAAGCGTTTCACCTATATTCTCTCACTCCCTCTCAGATGTCAGAGGTAGACATGATATTATCCCCATTTTAGAGAGACTGAAACAGAGGCCTAGAGATTTAGACAGCTTGCTCAAGGTCACAGAGCCAGTAACTGGCTGAGCCAAAGTTGAAACTCAAGCTTGCCTGACTCCAGAGCCCACATTCCTAACCATGATTCCTGTACTGTACTACTGAGAAGTTAGTAACTAAAGTGCCAGGTGCCTAGTTACGAATTCAGTGAATGCCAGCTCCTTTATCTCTATGAAGCCCTAAATGAGCTCCGAGTTGTTGAATGACTGGAGCCGTGCACCTCTAGGTAGTGCTTTCTGCTACTCACAGAGCCCTTTGCAGCCACCTTCGTCTTCCAATTCAGCACTAAACTTTAAAACATAACTACATGCAATATGTGTCCCTATAAAACTCTGCATTGATGTGAAACAGTGCTATAAAAGTGAAAAACCAGTGGAGAAAACAAAAACCATACTACCCAATTTTCCAGTGGAGTTGTTATCTGATGTGGTGAAATGATAATAGCACAACAGAAAAACCAATCCATCAGGCTGGTGGGGGGCTTCAGAGACTGCCCGCCTGCCTGAAGCTGGATGCAGAGACCTGCTCCCTTGTGTGCCGGCCCAGATTTCAGAGGCCAGAGATGGCAAGACCAGCTTCACCATCTCATAGGTGGGGTGATGTTTTTCAGGGACACAACCACCTGAAGCTCATGGAAAATGTCCTTGCACACTGAGTCCCCATTTCCTGATTTTTCTCCCTGTTCCCCCAAACGCTGAATGCTGCAGTGAGGCCAGCCTTGTGTTTGTCTTATGGCACATGTCATCAATTCCAGGGTTTGTCATGCTTTTGAAGACAGGTTTTGCTTCAATCTGTGTGTGGACAGAGAATGGATTATGGTGGGTGCTGAGTCATTCTCTCTGTAGTATCTGAAGCCAGTACCAGGGATGAAGGTCTGGGAGGTGTCATCCCTTTCCTCCAATAGGATGTGTCCAGCTGAGCATAGAAGCCTGTGGACTTACCACAGAGTTGATAACAAGGTTAACATTTAAATGGCCTTGTAGATTCTGCGTTACAGAATTTTTGAGCTGGGAATAGCAATCTAGACCTGTGCTTCTGAAACTTTAGTATGTATCTGAACACCTAAGGATCTTGTTAAAATGTGAATTCTGATGGTGTGAGTCTGGAGTGTGACCTAAGGATCTGCATTTCTAACAGATTCCCGAGTGATGATGCTGGCCTAGGACCACAGCAGAGCAAGGACCTAGCCTATGGTTGGTTTTCAAACTTAGCATATAGAAGCAAATCTCTTGAAACGATGGTTAAAATGCTGTATCCCAGGCCACACATCCAGGAAGTCTGGTTCATTCGATTTGGAATGGACCAGGGGATTTGACTTTATAAATAGGCACCCTAGGTGATTTTGTTATGTGTCACTTAGGGGCATACTTTAGAAACATCGATCTCATACAGCCCCTGTTACTTTATATATTTTGAAGGAAGGAACCAAACATCTTTTGAGCACCTAATGTATGCTAGGTACCTTATGTTGATGCCAACTCCTTCAGTCCTCCCAAGAATCCTGCAGGAAAGGTGTTTTTAGGTCTGCTACACTGATGATGAAACTGGGCTTGAGTTTCACTCACGCACCAGAGGTGAAGCCAGGTCTCTCTGACTTTCTCACCCTCTTACTCCCTGTGAGTTTTTCCCCTACCTTATGGTGTTCTTCCTATGCAAAAACACATCTTGAATGAGAGAGAGATAACAATCGTAAATTTATGAAGCTTTCATGGTTCAGTATTTTGAACTTATATGCTCCTATGAGTATATATGAGCACATGCTCCTATCTGAGATCTAGGATATTAATACTTGAAACATTGAAAGAAAAAGATTTATAGACCTAAATACATGCTAGCAAGTAGACCTTTCTAAATTCCCTACGATTTATCAAAGGCAGAGTTGGGTTTTACGTTTTTTGTCTCTTCAGCCCTGTGGACCAGCAGAAGAGTTTTCTAAAGTGATCAGGCAATACTTGTACTGAGAAGTACATTCTGCCAGCTTGGAAATTGTTTTTAAATTTTTTTTAAGAAGGAAAGAAAACCAAACTGTGACTTTACAATGCTTTGGAATTACAGAATATGCTTGTAATTTTTACAATTCTGCACAGACTTCTTTGCCACATCTGGTTGATATTACTGGCAGGGATATATGGGGGAATAAACCATGGGCTGGAATGTGAAACATCCCACAAAATGAGTTTCTTATAGGTTGCTGCATAAAACATTTTGAATCTCCTTCTCTGTGGAAGGGTGGCTTAAGTGATTTCATGGATTTAGTATTTTCTTTGGTTTGAAGGTAAGGGTTTTTGCTGGTTTACTTGGTGGGCCTTCCAAGATGGTTTTCTGAAGATATTTGTATCATCCCAGAGTCATGCCATGGACCAGACTGAGAAAAGCCATCCTTTAAGGAAATCAGACCAACCTTTGTTGAGCAGCACTGGACCATTAGAGATAGTGGTGAAATCTAGGACCAACTGAATCGCTCACTGCAGGAAAGGAGGAATGTAGGGAGAAAGGGTTGTATGTGTAAGGGCTTCAGAAAAACCTCGTCAATCTTAGCCCTGGTGGTACATTGAACAGCTGATGGCAAGACAAGCTCACCTTCTCGCACCTACAGCTGAAAGCCTTCATACATCAGTACACTCTCCTTTACTACACATGAAAATAGTGAGTTAGGAAAATGGAAAAATAAAACAAACACCCAGCTGATACTTGGAACTCAGTCAATTCCCTGTTAACATTCCTGCCCCATTTCTAGGAAGAGAAGTGTGTGTCCAGGGACAACTAAAGCATTGTTGAACACCTACTGTGTGTGTGTCACTCCAATGTGCTGGTGGTTGGGATGCTGAATATAGAACTCAGAAATGTCTAACCTGAGCCCAGTGGGTGTAAGTGTGGGCTTCTTGCCACCTGGCTCTTTCTCAGACTTCCTTGGCTGGGACCCACCTGCGGAGTTGAAACTGTGACAGCTGAGCCCTTTCTGCACAAAACTAGTGCTGCTCTCAGCACCCTGTGACATGTGGTGGGGTTGGCCAGCCTAGGCAGGGTTTTGTGGCATCACCAAGGGTGCTGAAATAGTCATCTCTTTGTTAAGAATGAGGACCAGAAGCCAGCCTTCACCCATACCATGGGTTCTTCATTCTCTTTATCTGGAGTTAGAAACTATCCATGGAATTAAATATCAGGGAAATACTGCATTGTATATAGAAAAATAACAACCTTTTGAGGTGAGCAGAACCCAAACACACATTCTTCAGTTGTCTGAATGATGCAAAGGTACCCACATCTAATAATCTTGAAATATTTGTTCTTGAACCACATTCAGCATCAACAGAAACATTTCTAAAGAGCCTAATTATCTCTCATTTTCAAGCAACATTTGGGAATCCCTCCAGGGGACAAATAGTATTTTAATTTGATGCCCCAAATTCTAGCATAATTTCAAATCACCAAAAACATCTGTAACTTTGTCTTTCTTCTGGCTTTCCTATGGACTCAGTATCCTGGATTTGAACATTAAATTCCATTTGTAAGGTTTGCAGTTCACTTACAAAGTCCTGGAGGTTGAGGCCTGTAATGAAAGTGTTGACGCAATATTAACAACAGCAAAGCTATGATAACACAGCACTGTCCAAACCAAATAGAAATGGAGACATTTAAGTCAATTTCACGCTCCTTGCCTGAATTTGGTGTGCTGGACCTGAGTTTTTGATTCATGGTTTAGAATAATATTCTAATGTTTTATTCATGATGTTTCTTTCTTCCCATCATTCCTTTTCTAATTCTCCTCACCCTGCTTATGGTGATGAAGCCTGCTTAGAAGTGTGCCCCGCCGCCCCTTGATTAGCACTGCCTGTTGCATAGCCAGAAACTCTCCCCACGGTTGGCCAAGTGGAATATCCTGCTATTGAACTGATGGTTTGGCCTCTCGGTGTGTCTGGGGCTCTGGACTTGAATTTTTAGTCAACGAGTCAGCTTTTGATTGAAATATATGTTGAATCATGCCAACATTTCTCCAGATAAAGGGAGCATCTTGACTTTTGGAGGTAAAAATGCTCAGTCTAAAGAAGAAAACTGGATTTTGAAGAGAGTACAAGGATAACCTAGGACTAATCTCCTCTATCTCAGCCTCATTCCATTTGGGATTCATGACACTGTGTTGTGGATCAGGATGCTCAGATAAATCTAACTTCAATAATTTTTTTTTTTTTTTTTTTTTTTAAGATGGAATCTCGCTCTGTCACCAGGCTGGAGTGCAGTGGCACGATCTTGACTCACTGCAACCTCCACCTCCCGGGTTCTAGCGATTCTCCTGCCTCAGCCTCCTGAGTAGCTGGGACTACAGGCACGTGCCACCACACCCAGCTAATCTTTCTGTATTTTTAGTAGAGACAGGGTTTTACCATGTTGGCCAGCATGGTCTCGATCTCTTGACCTCGTGATCCACCCACCTCAGCATCCCAAAGTGTTGGGATTACAGGTGTGAGCCACTGCACCCGGCCAACTTTAATACTTTTTAAAAGATGAAAACCAATGTTAGCAATCTAGAGAGAAATGCAGAATCATCAGTTTTCTTGATATCATTGCTCAAATAGTCTTCTTCCTATATCTGTCTCCCACTCTGACTCCTTATTGTTAAAAGCACAGGCACATACACCTAACATACCATGCACACACACATAAAACCTTCTCTCTATAGGAGAATCCCAGACCAATAAATGAAAATCCTTTTTGGGCTGCTGAATCAACTCACAGATATAATTTCACTTTAGTGCTAGACACTGACTGTTAAATTAACTCAAATTATTGGGCAATGCTATGGTGAGATATTAGGGATTAGAAAGGCAGCCACAGTGATGGTTGAGAGAAGCTCTTTGACATCTTGGCTCATAATTGGTGTTTTTGGTCCATAGAGATGATAGTGGCAGATCTGTGTCAGAGACAGTAAATTATTCCTGTAAATGTTTTCTGGCCTCCAGGGAGAGCTCTCTTTTCCCTGGAAGAGATGTGCATGGGTCAGGCTTCCACCTGAGACCTTCGCGGACTTTCATTTCATGTTAGAACTCAGAGCAGACTGTTGCCAACCGCCAGTTCTCAAGGGCGTAGCTGTTGAACAACATTATCTTAGGAAATAATTGTTAGGTGTTCTATTGCTAATGGTATTCTCTGCAGATCATTTTCCCTATGTGTGACACTTCCTTTATTTAAATAAAAGTGAAGGATGGGAGATCATTAGGTCTAATGGGGCTGGAAAAGAAGCAGCAGGGAAAGACAGAGTTGCCCAGGGAATATTCTGTTCTCCAGTTCCTCCCTGAGTAGAGGGCTGTTGATGTGAGTGATGTGCATATTGGGTAGAACTTGCCATCTCTGTCTTCACCATGCATTACCAATGTGTTCACCACCTTTTGTCTCTGTTGCCATCACCGTGGACCAGCAGTCCTTCTGGCTGGATTTCAAGGACCTCAGTAATCTTCCTGCTGCGTCTCCTATTCCTGTGTTGTTCACTGTCAATCGAACAGCTGCCATTAGTGTTTTAAGGCAAATTGGATCTCCTCTTTCCCCCAATTAAAAGTTCCAGTGACTTTACGTAGTCCTGAGAGAAGAAATCCTAAGCTCCTGCACTACATCATCTGGCCCCCTGGTACTCGTCCTAGTGCCGTCTCACGCCACCCTCCCCATGTACACCACACTGAAGCATCATGAGCCTTCTTCCTGTTGCTCCAACAATTGCATTCTCTTCTTGGCTTTGCTGTTCCTTCTGCCTGGAATATGCTGACCTCAAATGTCAGTGTGGCCAGATCCTTCCTGAAATTCAAGTCCTGGCTCAGCCATCACTTCCTCAGAGAACCCTCTCCTAACAACCCTGTCTGCAGTCATGGTCCCCTTCCTTATTGGTCACTGCCTACAAGATGATCCTGCTCTATTTTTTCATAGCACTTATCACTACCTGAAATTCTTTTTGCTCATTTATTTGTTTACTTGTTTGTATTTTGCTCTTTCATCCCCCTAGTAGATTGTAAGCTTCTTGAATGCAGGGATTTTATCTGTTCTGTTGACTCTACAGTCAATCATCTACCACTGCATCTAGCACATGGTGGGTACTCACTACACACTCTGGAAATGAGCAAATGAGAGAAGGAACCTGGTCTCTCCAAAATCTGCTATTCCTTCTCATTATATGGTCAAAGGTGCCTTTTGTTCCAAACAGAGCTCTCTCCTTGTTGCCCTGCAAAAGCCCGGAATGACTATTTAACAGCATGTGCGCGCGCACACACACATATGCTTATGTACACTCACACAAGCACACACAAATGAGAATAAAACTAACCCAGTGCGGGAGGATTTCATACTCCAACAGTGGGTCTCCCACCAAAGAGAAAGAAACAGCCCATGCTAGAATCCTCTTCAAGCAGATGTGAGCCAGTGCTTGAGACTGAGAGCTGGGGAGGGGAATGTTGTTTTTGATGCTGTTTCAAAGATCTGGGAATAATATTCTGCGATACAGTGAAATGAAAAGATAAGCTGTGTTGGCTTCATCTCCAGGCCTCATTGATTTTTTGACTTCTAATAGACATTGAAAGGGATTGTCTAGCTATTGGAAGCCTCAACTTAGTGAAGGCTTTACAAAAATAACCTGTGGAGACTCAAACAAAAACCAAACCTTGGTCTGGAAAAAAAAAGAAAAAGGAATAGGTTTCACTAATTTATTGAACATTGACCTAAACCTCCAAATTATTTTTTTTTCTTGATCTGAGATCTAAACCAGAGGTTGTTTGAAATACCTCTGGTGAATTAGTCCAGACCTGAAATGAACCATATCTTCTAAAATAATTGAACCAGAACCACACTGGTGCAACAAAATATTAATGTTTTCCAAACTAACTCTGAGACACTCGGGCTTGGTGTTGTATAAAGCTGTACCACCAACCTACTGTTGGTTCTTCTCCTACATCCTGCCCCCCCGCCATCCCTACCTGTCACTTCTCCTTTCTGCAAAGCTACCATCATTCAATCATGGGCCCGTCACCCACCTTGCACTGAAGAATGTAAGCTCTTGAGACTCTCTTTATTTGCTCAAGAGCAATAAAGTCAATGAGAGAGGCTGCTGTTAGGAACAACCTGACTTCATCACTATCTTTAATCCATGTCATAAGAAAGAGAAGAGGTGTCTTATGAGTGAGGATATATTTGTTAAATGAATCGGGTCGGGGGGAAGGGTTATAGAATGGAAAGAAAGGAAGAAAACCTGAAGAATGGAAGAAGGGGAGGAAAGAAGAAAAGATAACAGCAACAATAAAATTAAACAGGGAATGGGGTGCTAAAGATAGAGATATGGTAATAGAAAGGAAAGAAAGAAAATAAGAGTCGTGTGTGTGTGTGGTGGGGTGTGGTATTTCTCAGGTTTGTTTTAGTCTTTTTCTGGCTCCTCCCAAGGCAGCTGGAAGAATCTCTGATCACACATGTGACTCTCCATTCTGTGCCAAGCTCTGTGTAAGCTCTTGTCTCTACAGCAACCGCTCAGTGGGTAAGAAGCCACCTTCATAGAATGCCAGAGCTGAATGGCACCTTCTGGAACTTCTGTAGCAATGCCCTCATTTTACAGTTGGAGAAACGGAGGCATGGAGCAGTGCAGGACTCACAAACCTCAGCACTCAGATTTCTGGTTTGTTGCTGTGGGCACAGCCTAAAGGTACCTGCTTACCTTAGCCATGATTTTTCATTAAGCGACAGGGGGATCACAGAAGACAGAATCTTAGCTTACAAGAAGTAAAAGATTGACGCTTCCCTGGGTTGGGCCAGCTGGGATAGCAGTTACTTTTTTAAGAAAAGGATGTTGATGATACGGGTGATAGATTTGCTGCAGAAACTAAGGATTAGCCATTCTCACCTGTAGAAAAATTGTGAGTGGTTCTACCAAAGCACTAGGACTGCCTCCACGTGGTTGCTGTCATGATGTACTTTTTTGCTTAAAGAAGGGAACTGAAAGGACAAACCTCACATGAGAGTGATTCCAAGGAAAGAATCAACAGAATAGTCAATCAGAAGGAAAAATTGGAGGATGACTCCCTAAAGATTCCACCCTGCTATTGAGATAGTGGCAGTGCCAGCCAAAGGAAGAGTGGCAGTGCCATCCAAAGGAAGGGAAGAGAAAGGGAGTCTCCTTGAGGTGGGGGTGACAGAGACTGCTTCCCAGAGCTCACAGCAGTTCCAGGGAAGACAATTCATTAGGAGCCCAGTCTCCACCCTCTAGGCATTTGAGAAGTTAAAAAGCTAAAATCAGCTTTGTATCAGCATCATTTTCTTTTCCATCCCAGATAGCTACTTCTCCTTTATAAGGAGCCTTTGTATTTAAGAAAAGACCCCAGCCTGGTACTTAGAATCCCACAACCACTGAGGACCTGACCAGGCTTTCCTGGTGGGTAGGGTCACTGCCCCCTGCTTACCTACCATATATAACTCATTTACCTGCAGCTAATTAGCCAGACTCCAATGAAGAGTCCCAAATTGCTATGCTAATGATGGTAGCCCTCCCCTCCCAAGAAGTGCTGATTTCCCTGCTCAGCATGAGGGACTTCAATAATATCTCTTTCCAGTGATATAATTTCATTCCTCCATGGGATGCTGCTTTGGTCCTAGTTCACTTAGCACTAAATCTCTCGTTAGATACTCTCATTACTTAATCTTTTCAGGCCCCAGATCAGCCCGGGTCTCTTATTTATTTATCTGGGGCCCTGTTTACTTCCCTGTTGTAAATTACTTCTGGCTCCTGGCCGTCTGATTGCTGCAGTGATAGACTAATAGCTCAGAGCTACTGCATTTGCCTTGTGTGATGAGGCAAATAATATGCTTAACTTATGGGAGAGAAATGCACCCTCCATTTATTTCAGTGGGGGAAAATATTACTCAGGGGAAAGGGCCAAATCATTTACCTAATGGCTGCTGGTGGAAGTCGATGTAATTACTGACAGAATTATGTGAAACAAATTGTCATGCCCATAAATCTAAACCTCCAGTTCTCAAAGGCAGAGGGGGGATTTCAGTGGCTTGCATGGGCTCTGCCTCTGGAGCCCCCGAGGTGGATTTCTAAGAGGGTGCTGGCAGAGAGAGGGAGGTTGGCCCTCTGCTTTGCTTGGCCAGGGGCATGCTCTTCACCAGCTCCAAACCCAAGGCTAGGCAGACTGCAGCCTGTGAGCCAGTCCAGCCCACTGCCACCTGCTATTGTAAATAAAGTTTTATCGGAACGCTGTCACACCTATTCATTTACATATGATATATGGCCCCTTCTGTGCTACAGGGCAAAGTTACATAGTTGTGACTGAGACTATACAGCCCCCAAAGTGGAAAATATTTCTAATCTGGCCCTTTACAGAAAAATGTTGCTGATCTCTGATCCTTATTCTACCAGAAAAAAAATTGTCAAATATTTTATATGGAAATGGAAGGATTAATTTAGATCACTCCTCTTAATGTCTTTCAAACAATTCAATGCCATAGCAAGGAAATTTGAAAGGATCTAGGATGGCAGTCACTTAGTCTGTATTGCTTCCGCCTCTATTCATTGCATCTTTTCTCCACAGTCTGGTGGCTAGTATTAGAAACCCATTTGACGGAAGAGAAAATCGAGACTCTGAAAGGTGTTTTAGGCAAGCTCATTCAGCGAAGAAATCGCAGACCTGGCATTCATACCTTGCCTGTCAGCCTTTAAATTCTACCTTCTTTCAGGTAAACCTCGCTGTTTCCTGAGAAAAAGAAGGAAGAAGGCATTGGCCTTCTTGGGGAGAACTTATCCAGGCCTTCCCTCTCTCTGCAAAGGAGCTGCTGAGAAGAGACATGTGAGCAGCCAAGGCAGAGGCACTGAAAGCAAGGGGAGGAGTGGGGGGAGACTTGGTTTCCTTCAATCTGCACTCACTGTGGGCCTGGTGGTGGAGTAGGCCCGGAAGTACTTTAGCTGTTGGGAAACATTACAAATGTTTATCAAACAACTACAGAAAAGCCAAAGAGAAGCAGCCCTGGGTGATAAAGAGCTTACTTCATGGCCTTTGCTGCCTGAGCAGTGCTGACTGCTGGAGAGAGAGCAAGGTCCATCTGGCTTCCTTATGGGGGACGTGGAAGTCACCAGCCCTGCTGCAGCCAACATGGAAACATAGTTGTGGCTCTCACACCCTGCAGGAGCGGTTCTCTAGGCTTTGGGGTAGCCTGGGGCCAGATTCTGTTGCCCTGAACTTTAGAACCGGGTGTAGGAAAGGTGGTGTGCAGGAAAGGCCTGCAGGTGTTACCAGCTTGTCTGTGGAAGCCACAGACATCTCAGGGTGAAAACAGGGACCAAAATATCTCTTGCAAAATAGTCATTGGGCTGTGAACCTAGGAAGACGAGAAGATGTAGTGGAAATGATAGTCAATAACACAACCACGTAGCAGCAACTATCATTTGTTGAACGCTTACAAAGCACCAGGGGCTTTAAATGCCATCATCTTCAGAATCTCATTTAATCTTCATAATTATCCTGGGAAATGGGTATTACCATTTCATTTATTATAGAGGAAATGGGGCTCAGAGATGATAAATAATTTGCTCAAGCTAAAATTTCGATGGTGGCACTGATAACCCAATCTGCCTAACCCATTAACTGTTCTGTGTACTAGGAGTGGGAAGAGGGGAAACCACAGAACAGATATGAAGTCAGACTACCGTATCCCACCTCCACCACATAGGCACATAATTTTGTTTTTCTGAGCCTCAGTATTCACTGCATAAATGGATATAGCAACTGCCAGAGTTGTGGAGATAGTCAAGGATAATGGTGTATTGTAAGCATCAGTCTATTTTCTGACTCATATTAAGAGCTCATCTGGCCCTTCATTTTGTTCCTTCTTCCCATGACTAAGACACAGACCCAAGCTTTCCATCACGGCCGTCATTGTTCATTGTCTACGGTATTCCTCTGAGCTCTGCAGGAAGTGGGATCTGCAGACCCACCTTCTGCCTTTGAGGCATTTGCCATCTAAAATGAACATACATTTATGGAACACACAGTCAGGAGCCAAGAACAGCCAAACAGTTGTGAAAAGAGCGAAGGGTATTTTCATCATATGCATGTCAAAGGGAGTTGCATTTAAGAGGAAGATTTTTTTTTTTTTTTAATCATTCGTCTTTGTTGAGCTTCAGCTCCATGGGTTAAAGAGCAGAGAGAGAGAGATCTGGAAATATGCAGGGGGGACAGGTGAGGACAGGCTGTCACTTTTTTTTTCTTTTGATCACACTGGAAAAGCTCTTAGCTCAGATAGCTCCTCTCCTGGATTTTTCATAGATTGTGACGTACTGATGAGTTGGCCTTCAGTAGAACTTAAAATGAAAGAAAATTAGCAGTGTTTTGTACTATACTATGTGCTGGGCAGGTTCTTTCTCCAGCATCCTCAATTTATCTTCCCAACCCTATGAGGGAGGGTATTAGTGGTATCCCATTTGATGTCAAGGGAAAGAGTTTAAAGAACTTGTGATCTAAGAGTTAAGAGATGAAGACAAAACCAGAACAAGAGTCTTTCCAACTTGGAAGCTGATTGTACATATCAGATGCTCTGTCTTCACTCTGAGAAGGAGAGATGCTCTCTTCACTTCCACTACCTTTCTAATGTCACCCCAGCTGCCTGGAAAGAAACTCTAGGAATTATCGCAGGGGCCGTGTGTGGTCTCATGGAGTCTGATTACTTCCATCCTAGAGGAACTGGGTTTTTTAGGACTCTCAGGATTATCATTGACAGAAATTAAAGAAATGCAGGATGAGGGAAAATGAACCAACAAGCAACAACAATGGCAGTGCCGAACCTTGAAATAGGATGGCCCGAGAGACTCCAGGCTCAGAGCCCACTAGGTCTTGTCTCCATCCAAATCTCACCTCTGCATCTTGCAGCTTCTTTCAGGTGCCTTCGTGATGGAGCCCTGGCAGACTGGCACCATATCCTTACAGGTTTGTAACCAGAGAAGAGTCTTCTCTACTGTTTGTACCAGAAAACCCTCAGGGAAGGACTCCTGTTGGGCCTGGCTTGAGCCGCATGCCTTTCCCTAGACGCTTCACTGTGAATGGGGCCTGGGGTCTTGGATGAGCCGAGTGAGCATCACATGCCCACCTTTGGTTACTAAAGAAAGGGAGATGGATTCTAGGCATACAGAGACTGGAGCAAACACACCTCAGCCAGCAGGAGCTCTGAGCAGGATGCATGCAAAATATGACAGTCAGCCTTCTATCCAGAATGCCAGACTTCTTCAAGCCCAAAGTCAGGCCCAGAGTGCCATACAACTTAATTCCCTTGTCCTCTGAAAACAGGGAAAACACATCTGCAGCTATTCTCAGGAACGACCTCAGGGAGCTACAGATAGGCATTTAATACAGTGGAGGAGATGTCAAGACTGCTGTGGTAACTGCCCGGGTTAGAACATTTGAAATCATAAGACTGGGAAAATAATGTGAGGAAGGAATGTGCACTCAGGAAGGGCGTGCCCTTGTTTTCAGATCTAGGAGACAGCATCCTTGAAGCTTGGCAAGACTATAGGACAATCAAGGGACTCGATGGAATTCTAGATTTCACCTCTTCCTTTCCCTCCAGCTTTCACTCGTTACATACTCCTTTCAGTTCTAGCCTTTTGCCGTTCAGTTACCATGTTTTCTCTTCTCTGCATCTTATCTCTGCCTTCTCATTCATACCTGGAACCATCCTCTCACTTTCCGCTATCCAACTGAATCTCATTCTTTGTTGTTTTTGAGATGGCGTTTCGCTCTTGTTGCCCATACTGGAGTGCAAAGACGCGATCTCAGCTCACTGTAACCTCCGCCTCCTGGGTTCAAGCAATTATCCTGCCTCAACCTCCCAGGTAGCTGGGATTATATAGGCATGTGCCACCACACCCGGCTAATTTTGTATTTTTAGTAGAAACGGGATTTCACCATGTTGGTCAGCCTGGTCTCGAACTCCTGACCTCAGGGTATCTACACCCCTGGGCCTTTCAAAGTGCTGGGATTACAGGCTGAATCTCGTTCTTTAAAATTCATTGCTCATCTCTCCTCTAGGAAGCCCTCCCAGACTTCGCTGGTCTTATTTATTAGAAAGACATCCTCTATCTCTAGCTTCCCGGGCAAACTATTATTGAGCATCAGTCGTACTCCAACTCTGAGACTGGTGCTTTAACTGCCTTCCCCACCATACTATGAGCTACTTGTGAGCAGGGAATTGTATTTTTATTTTTTATTAGCAGGGTTTAGTACAGTGCTAAAATATTTTTTTAAAAAAATGGAAAAAATGCATGAATGGGAAGTTGTGCTGTAAGAGCAGATGTCGATTTTATGGAATTCATTACCTCAGAGGTATTTGAGGCGGCGAATGTGAACATCAGCTTCCCAAATGTCTAGATGTGCGTTTCCCAAATGCGTCCATTTTAATGGGTGTTCAGCAACAAAAGGATCCTGGTCAAATAAATTCAGAAAATGTTGTGCTAAAGGAAGTATGGAAGGCTTCTTGATTGCAGGACTTCTCAGGGTATTTACCATGTTAATATGCACTGTGAATTTCTAAGACGTGAAAGTAAATATGCAGCTAGTTCCCAAACACTTTTTGACTGTAGAGTCTGTGTTTCGGATGCATTTGGTGGGACTTGAGTTTTATAGGACTGGTGTTAAGAAAAATGGGAAGTTACGACTTCTTAATATTAGGTTAATTCATAGGTTAAACTGACATAAAAGAACCCTGAAATGAGTATCTGAGGACAATCTGGTATTTCTCCTGGGAACCCCATGGTGATCAAAATGGACCAAAGATTGGTCAATGCAGGTTGGCAATTCCGTGGTCCCATTTCATTTCAATCTCAACATAGCCTTTGAGAACCTTATTGTTATTATTAGTCCTTTTATAGCACCCAGTTTCCTCTCCAGGACCTTTTTTCCACTCAAGTTGAAAAACATTTCAGAGGCTTTCTTAACCCCCTACCTCCTTCCCGAAGTTTCTTCTGATTTGCTAGAAGAATGGTGGCATATCCCCTCCAAACTTGCCCTCTTTCCTTCACTCTTTGCTCACCACCCTTCACACTTTCTCAACTCTATTTCTGGCAGATTCCTCTAGCCCCAAGGGGACAGAGAATAGCTGTAGGCCCCTTAGGCATTCTGGGTGGGTTGTTGGAACTCAAATCTCTTTCTGAATCCAACATCCCCATTCTCCACCCCACCCCATTTTCCTCTAGGGATAGAGTGAATTTTTCCCAGCTGAGTCCTCTGAGGTAGATGTCTGCAAATGTTCAGCAGCTTCTCCAAAGCAGTGAATATTCGTGTATTCATAGGGTGGGCTGCATTCCAGCCTCAGGGCAGGGATCTTGTTTGCTCTGCCATCGTGTTGCTCAGGACTGAGGTCTGATCTATATACCTCCAGTTGGGAGTCCGCATCCTTGGCTGAAACCTCTTTCCTGAGGCTTTCAGATCTAGGGAGTGCCACACTAGCCTTGGGGCTGCTACGACCTCTGGAATCTTGCTGTTGGATGTTTGTACAAAACACACAAGCACAAAGGACACTTGCAACAGACACTTGTACTTTTTCCCTCCACCTCCCTGCACACATTTATTTTGCCCATTGCTGCTCTACACGTTTGCTCAAGACCATTCTCCCTGCCTGGGATGCCTTGCCTTTTTTCCCAAGGATCATCCAAGTCTAGAGACAGTGCCATATGGTTCTTAAGAGTGAGGGTTCTAAACTAGAAAGTCATTGCAAACATCACATGAAATAATCCTTACAAAGTGTTGAGCACAATGCCTGGTGTTCAGTAAACACTAGCTATGTTATCTAACCCTCGAGATTCGAATCCTCCTCAATCCGTGAAAATGCTGCAGCCGTCTCTCCTCACAGAAGTCTCTCTGTTCATCTGTGCCCTGAATTCCTCAGCATGGTCAACAGAACCACATCAGTCACACCTTTTGTGATATCTTTGGCGTTGTTTTCATGGACTGCTTCTCATTTTGGTGTTATTAAGCAAGATGTTCCCTCTGTTTCTGCCTTTTCTTCCCCAACTACATGGTTGGTAACCATGATGTCTACCAAGAAGACTTTGCACAGAATAGCTGGTTAATTTACTTGTTTTTTTTTTTTTTTAATTGGGCCACCTGATTGGTCAAAGTCAAGGATTTGGAAAAACCACCCTTGTTCTCCCTCTTTTGAAACTGTCCTTTCAACGAAAGAGATTACAAAATGGCAGTCCCACAGGTTGATTCCTGCCAACAGGAATGTTTGGCCCATACCATTTTTTTAAAAAAAGGAACTGATTATATTTAAAAATGGGGAGATTTTATATAAAAATTCAGATTGTTTGTCCCTGTCCCCAAATTGGGAGCTCTGGTGGCAGCAGAAGCACAGGGTTCGGTGTCCTGGAAGGTAACAGCCTGCAGAGTGCCTTTAGAGGGGCATATTGTCTCCAGCTTGCTTCCATTCCCATCAGTCTCACTGTCCCACATGGGCAGTCTTTTAAGCTTGGGGGACACAACCATCTTCATTCCCCAACAGTGCTTCACAGAAGAGGTGACTGAAGCCCGCCAGCCCAGGGCCAGCAATTGACTGCTGAGGCAGGCTGGCTGTTAGGACTCTTCCTTACTCCTCAGGAGGAAGAGCAGGCCTCTAGCAGGGCTCTCTTTTCCTCAGTTGCCTTGGGAAGTTATGACTCTTCTGGACCTCTGTTTGATGTTTCCACAGTCTTTTTACCCCTGAGAAGGAGATGGGACCAACATCACGGTCTTCACCCCAAAGAACAGGGCGCCTAGTAACATTGTGGTCCTCAGATGCTCTTTCCAGGATCTGAAAGCCAGCGGGTGTGGAGGCGGCATGAGGTGTTTAAATGTGGGTGTCGGTGTGATCAGTTGATCTTCATAGCACATTTGCTACCTCCCATCCAGCAAGGCCACATCCCTCATCCGGGTGCATTCAGGAAGTGTCTGGAGGTTCCCTCCATGGCATCCCTCCTGGAAGCCTTTTGTCCGAAGGGACTGTTCCCTCTGCAAGGAAGGGCATTCCTGAACTGCCTGCCCACATCACAGGCTTCCACCCCAGGGGAGGGCTGGACTTGGGCTCTGTGGCCAGTCCCTGCAGCTTCTGGCATCACCCGGTCAAGATCAGGCCTTGAAGCTTCTCTGTCTGGTGGGGCTTTGCAAATAGAGGGTTTGGAGCAATGGGTAGATCTGTTTTGAATTGAAGCAGTTACCTCATTTCATCTCCTCAGTCAGATCATGTTTTTGTGGTGATGCAGCTTCTCTCTCAAGTTTAGTCTTCTCTTGTCTCCAAGTCTTAGTTATATTGTTTCTGGCAAGTAATTTGGGGTGTGCTAATTACCATCTGAACTGAGTAGCAATTCTCTGATAGGGACCAATTTGTGGTAAGGAGACTTTCCTTGCCAGGGATCCCCTCTCTAATTTTCAGAACCATGAAAACTTCTACCATTCTACCCAGTTTGACATCTCAAGGGCCCCTGGGCTCAGACCTTTTCGCATGGAAAGGCTGGGAGAAGCCAGCTCGTTTATTTTCCTGAGTTATGTTATTGAAAACTGATTCCATTATTTATTTCAGAAAAAAATGTGTGTTTTCATACACTTCATATGTAGACAAGCCATGCAATGATATACTAATCTGGAAGTAGCCTTTGAGAGCTTCTAGTTTAGGCCTGGCAAAGAGATTATGTCCTGGATGCCCACTCGGATTAGATAAACAGTGCTCAGGGTAATATATTGAACATGACTCAGAGGTCAGAAAAGCTCAGAAAAGGCATCTGTGGATATATTAGGCCTGAATGCTGTGGACCCAGGACAGGGAACGGAGCACATTCCCTCGGGGCTGTCACTCCCATGGAGCTCATGCTCTTCATCTGGCAGGTTAGGAGCCAGCACCAGAGATTGGAGGCAACTAGAATGCTGCTGTTACTTACAACACCTGTATGTGAGTTAGAAAAAGGTGCCCCGCTCTGGGCTGACCCTGCTCCAGGATCACAGGGCTTGGGATGAATCCTAAGTGAATGCCTCTTAAGCAGGCTCCCCAGTGCTTTGGTGGAGGGAGAGCAGCATAGAGTGGAGTGGTCCCCAGTCTGTTGTCCCAGCAGGGTCTCTGGCCACTGGCCATATGCCAGCAATCAAGGAACTTCTCCATAGTTTGCACCAGTTTGCCCCCATTTCCCCTTGTTCCTCCTGAAGGATGCAGGCAGCTCAGACTTCAGCCATCAGTCATGAGAGCATCCCTGAGAGTTTAAGGCCTTGAAGGGGATCATGTGTAACTGAGTGGTTTAAAAGTATGAAAGCCAGACAGATCTGGGTCTGAATCTTGACTTTGTCACTTTGGGTCCTTGGCCAAGCTGCTTAATTTCCCAGAGATTCGGTTTGGTTTGGTTTTGAAGTAGCAACTCTAACACCTACCTCATAGAGCTGTTGTAAAGATTAAATGAGATGATGCATGTAAAGCTCCCGGCACAGTGCACAGCATTTAATTAACACTGTCTCAGTAAACATTTGCTATTTTTATCATCTGACTAGTGGAGTGCATTTTCCCCTGTCAAAAAGGCTCCAAGGCAGGGGAGAACTTAAAGCCAGATTGTGGAGCAGCCCCAGAGAGCTGGTATTCTGCAGTCGTAGAACAATAGAAGACAAGATTGTAGAATATTTATTATTTTTTAAAGTTATTTTTCACCTTATTAAGAATGATTTGAGTGAGCAGTTTTGGATATAATACTAAATCACAGTCTTGTAAGATGCATAGCCTACTTTCTGGAAATTGTTTTCATTACTACAAGATTGTAGGAAGGGGCTGACCCGTGCTTAGAGTGAAGGGCCCAGGAGGATGTGAGGGATTTGGGTTCTGTTGACCTACGGTGTAGGAGAAATGCTTGAAGAGCTGAGGAGGAGCCCCCACAGGAAATTCTCATGTTCGTGCCCGTCTTTGTTGCCAGAAATCTCAATAGAACATGAAAGTTCAGATCCCCAGAGTGGACAGGCTAGGAAACTCTCAGGTAGAGTTCCGAGAGAGATGTGTGTACCTTCCCTCAGGCCAGGGCACTTTCCAGAATTCACCTACCCTCCGCCCCTCCTCCCCCATTACTCATTTCTAGATAGTGTAGCCAGAGCATCATTGAGTGGGCGCTGGGTGGCAGGTGGGCTGGGCAGAGGGTGCTAGGAAGTGGGTAGAGGAAGCAGAAGTTCAGGTACCAGAAACCAGTCTGCCTGGGTTTCGACCCTCTGCTCCTTACCAGAGCAGATTATTTAGCCTCTCAGAGTGTCAGTTTTGTCATCTGTGAAATGGGCATGACATAGTACCTAGCTCACAGTATTGCTGTGAGGATTAGGTGAATTATTTTTTTAAAGTGCTTAGAACAGGGCCTGGAACCAAGAAGCCATTCAGTTCATGTTGGTCAGTATCATTGTTTTTGTTTGTTTTTTTGTTTTTGTTTTTGTTCTTAAGAGACAGGGTGTCACTGTGTTGCCCAGGCTGGAGTGCAGTGGCACAACCGTAGCTCACTGCAGCTTTGAACTCCTGGGTTCAAGCAATCCTCCCACCTCAGCCTCTAAAGTAGCTAGGATTGTAGGCGTACGTTATCATGTCTGGCTAATTTTTTTAAAGTTTTTAACATGGAGGAGTCTCGTTAGGTTGCTCAGGCTGTTCTCAAACTCCTGGCCTCAAGCAATCTTCTCACCTCAGCCTCCCAGAGCGCTGTGGGATTACAGGCATGAACCACCGTGCCCGGCCAAACGTTGTTATCAACACAGGGATAGGGGAGGTAGGAGGGAAGTCACTTTGGAGAGTATTCTACATTCTCCAAGCGACATGGGGGCGTACACAGGCCTCTCTGGATAGGAGTCATCGTTCTTTTCATTTCTTCCATTCCGGAGTTTCTCTCACCTGTGCTTTTTGGGCAATAACTGAAATAAACTAGAAACTGGAAACAAGGAGGCCCATAGCATTAGGAAGGTGATAGTGGGGATGGACTGGGTGGGTGGAAGAGGGCATGGTTAATAATACCATGCTGAGCTCCCACCCTTCTGGTATGGGCTGAATTAGCCTCACCACAAACAGATGCCAGGAGAGGTGAACTGACTTGATCAAGATCCCACAGCTGCATTATGATGAGGTCTCACTAGCATACAGGCCGAGACGTGTGTGACTCTGGGACTCTCGCTATTTCTGCCACCTCAGCCCACTGCCCTGTTGCTCAAGATGATCTCCACTGCCCTGCAGACTGTAATATGGCTCTCATGTGCCTTGATGTGCCCGCTGCTAAATGAAGCATCTGAGCATGAACACGTTGAGCGAATAATTCACCAGGCAGCAGTTTTCTCATTAAGAACATGTGTCAGCAAATGATTCTGCAGCCCAGCATGAACAAGAACTTTGGGGGGAGTCATTGGTCTCCATGGCAAAGACGGCTAGAAAACAAAGGCAGTGACCCCAGAGGATGAGGAGGAGGAGAACAAATTAGTAGCAGCATTAGTCTTAGGTAGAAAGGTGAAGGAAGGTAGTGCTTGGTTTCTGGAGTCAAATCCTGGCTTTGATCTTTACTGTGTGACCTTGGGCAAGTTATTTAACCTCTCTGTTTCTGTTTCTTTATCTGTAAGATAGGCATGATGATATGAATAGTGCCTACCTCTTAGGTTTCATCCCATCGACAAATATCTGCTGAGCACTCGCTCAGAGCTAGGCACTCAGACACTATTTCGTTCTAGGTGCTGGGGACATGGCTGGGAATGAAAGAACAAAATGCCTGTCCTTAGGGGGCTCCTATTCTAATGGGACTCCCATTCTAGTGGCGGTGCACTTGATAGACAAGGTAAACACATAAAGCAACTCGTGTGTTGGACAGTGATACATGCTAAGGAGAAAACTTACACAAAGCAGTTGTCTTTGGCGGTGGAAGGGTGGGGTGAATTTTAGATAAGGTAGCCAGAGAAGGCTTTACCAAGAAGGTGACCCTTGAGTAAGGACTTGAATAAGGTGAGGGAAGGAGCCATATGCATATTTGGGGAAATATTGAATGAATGAATCTATCAAATGAATGAATCCGTGAAAAAATAGGGTCATATGGATGAAATGTTATCACAATAAATGCAGTGCACTTAGAATAGTGCAGGATGCATAGTACGTGCTTAATAAATGTTAGCTATCTTCATATTTAGCAGATTAGGCGATGAAGTTGTTGCTGTCACTCCCCCTACTTCTGGCTTTCTGAAAGCATTTTCCAGATACCCAGAAAGGAAGGCCACAGAAGTCTCTTCTGATTCTGTTAGCAGACTGCATACAATAGGATCGCTCTTTTAGGTTGGCCTAGGCACAAGTTAAGACTCATCACACACACCTGCATTATAAAAGTTCTCATATGCATGCAGCCCTTCTGAGGTTTCTCATACTTTTGCATAAATTGCATCATTTTCTTCCAACATCCCTGTTGGGTAGCAAGGCAGGTGCCTTTAGTTACCCCCTCCCCTAGCAAAGGCAAGGGATCTAGCATTTCCTGAGCAGCTACTGTGTGCCAGGCACTCTGCTAGTTGTTTTGCCTATATATGTTGCCTCCCTTATCCCTCCCTAGAGTCCAGGAGGCCATGCATTATATTACTGTTTGAAAGATGAGGAAACCTAGGTGTGGCTCCCCAGTTTGGCATAGCAATAAGCCGCTTGCTGGGGCTGAAGCCCAGACGTCCCATTGCAGGGAATCTTCTGTGGCTCACACAGTGAGCCTGCCCCCATCTTTGGCATGCCACCCCGGCAGGGCAGCCCTGCCTGGGAAGCCTGAGAACAGGGCGTGTTGTTGGCTTGCAGTTTAATTGAAGTGGAAAGCAACCCATTGAGACAGGCCCAGATCTGTTAATCCTGCTTGTAGGAATGCTGGAGATAAAAGCAGCCATGGACCTAGAGAACAATGGCTCCACATACCAGCAGGAAAGGGCACTGTCATTGCCCCAAACCAAACAACTGCCAGGGCCTGGAGGGTCTGGCGGGGAAGGCCCAGGATGAGGCTGACTCACAGAGATGACAGAACAGCCCGGAGAGAATGGGAAAATGCAGAAGCCAAGTTTACCCCAGTGCATATATACTTTGGGGCTGAGTAATGTGGTAGACAAATCACTCCCTTCACCATCCCACCCAGAGTGGAAGCACACCCTGAAGCCTCAAGGATAATTTCTACTTACAACAGTTGAGTAAAATGGAACCACAGACTCTGCTGCTTCTTCAGGAAAAGGGGCTGCGGTCCTGAGACTCCCACCGTGTTGTGCTAGAATGGGACCTTGGGAAGGAAAGCTTTCTCCAAGGGACTTGAATTAGCCGGAAATATTTAAGATCCCATTTTCCCTCCCATTGGCTTGTATTTACTGGTCTTGATGGGGAGTCCGAGGATGGTACTTAGAGGCCCTGCAACAGAAATTCTAAAACAATTGACCAGACTTTCGAATATGTGGTTCTGTTTAGATGTCTTGGGTTGCTTTCTCCTGGCTTTGAAAAGAAGCAGCCAAAACATGTTGATTTGCAAAAATCCTTCCAGAACATAAATCACTGGGGTGAGAGTGGGGTTGGAGTCTATCATAGCTCACTGGGAGATGGGCCCACTGCCCATCTTTCATGGTCTCCCCTTTGCACTCTGCCCTCTGCCCTATGGCTGTGCTCACTGGGGGCCCACAAGCGTCACCTCTGCCCAGGCCCAGAGCAGCTAATGGGGCAAAAGTTTGAGGAATTTGCCTTGGTGAGTTTTATAGAGAAACTAGCCTGAAAGTGGTAAGATTGGAAGAGCGCAGGAGTGATCATGTCACCCTTCCTTCCATTGTCCAGTAGAATGAACCTAGATAGTTCCTGGACTTCCTTAGTATTTCCCGATATGCCCTCTGCAATGATAAAATATCCAGATTTTATCTGGGCTGATAGCTCATGCTATCTGTCTAATCACTTTGGTGAGGTTTCCAGCCTCAAGGATAAATCAGAACTGAAACATTTTTCAGTCATTTTTCCACACATATAAGTTGCATTTTGGTTGTTCCTCTGGAGAGACACTAGGGAAAAGGGAACCACTGTGATGTCCACAGCCCTCGTTCCAAACACCCGTTGATTAAACAGAGCCTGGCTCAGAAAGCCTGTGTCGGGCTTAAGATACTTATGTATCTTAAGTGCAATTTGGATTCCCCGGTTCAACCTAGGCTTCATGCATTGGAGTCTGCACGTTCAAAGCGAAAGTCATGTAAATCAGATGAATTTGACTATTAGCCTGGCATACCTTTTCATTTCCTTTTTTTTCCTCGCACTGTGGCCTGGGCTGGAGTGCAGTGGCACGATCTTGGCTCACTGCAGCCTCCGCCTTGCAGGTTCAAGCAATTCTCCTGCCTCAGCCTCCTGAGTAGCTTGGATTACAGGCACACACCACCACGCCCAGCCGATGTTTGTATTTTTAGTAGAGGTGGGGTTTCACTATGTTGGCCAGGCTGGTCTCGAACACCTGACCTCATGATTCACCCGCCTCAGCCTCCCAAAGTGCTGGGATTACAGGCGCGAACCACCGTGCCCGACCCCTTTTTTAATGATCAGTGGAACCATTTTCTTCTCCCTCCTATCTGTTATTGAGATACTTACTCTGTGTTGGAATCCGGCTCAAGTTCCCCATTCCCTGCAGGTCTTTCTCCCTTAGAACTGTCTCCCCACTCCTACCTTGCCTTCCTATTATGATTTGACAGTGAATCCTGTATCACTTGGCTGACAGATCTTAATGATAACCCTGGCCATATAGCACCTAAGCCTCATACCATGTGCCAGGCATCATACAAGGTCGTTGCCCTAACTTCATTTTATCCTTACAGCAGCCTGAAAAGGTAAGGGGAGCCAGGCCCAGTGAGGTTACCTGACTTCATTAAAGCCCCACTCATAAGAATCTGGGGCTGGGAATGGTGCGAGCTCTGTCTGACCCCAAACCTCTGAACACGGATGCTTTGACTCCTGGTGTGGTCAGTGCTGTTGGATAACTTTGCACACATGCTTGTCTGGTTTTGATAATTAGGGAATATGCTCTGCAGGCAAGAAGCTCACATTTCTTTGTGTCCCCATGGCATCTGGCACAGCACTTTTCACCCAGAAGACCTGCATGACTGTGCGTTGTTTGAGAGGTCTGAGCAGCTCATGTTCACTTTGTACTGACAACCTAGAGACAGGAAGGAAAGGAACTTCTCCTCCTGCTGTAAGGGGAACATGGCAATACACAGGGCATCTCAAGCTCTCTGCATCCCGGTCTCCTGGAGGGCTTGTTAAAACAAATCGCTGAACCTGCCCCCCCAGTTTCTGAGTCAGTGGTTCTGCATGGGGCTGGATAATTTGCACATATACCAAGATCCCAGCAGGTCTTGGACCCCACTTTGAGGATGGCTGTCATATTGGGAAGTACAACCCAAATTCAAATCCCATCTCTGTGGCTTACTGACTGACCACCGGCAAGTTTCTAGAACTCTCAAGGATCCAGTAGCACCCTATGTAATGAAAGCAGAATAACATCAACAAGTTGTTGTGAAAATTAACTGAATATCCCATATATATGTAGTATTTCTTTACCAAATACAGATACAGCACTTTATATGTGCTAGACACATGTTGGCACCCTTTACAAATATGAACTTATTTAATTCTCATAGCAAGGCCAGGTAGTAGTCCTTCTGTTTTCTTCCTTGTACAGGGAAGAGGCCTGAAGCCCAGAGATGGTCTGTGACTTGCCCAGGGTCACCTGGCTAGAAAGTGTGCAGAGCTGGGCTATAATCCAGACGGCATGGCTCCTGAGGCCACACCCTCAGCTACCACAGTGGACAGTACCCGGCCTGTCTCTTCCCTGTTCCCAGGGGCCCTACAAAAGGACAGGGAGATTATTTTTCTAGTTGACAGGCAGATTAACCAGACATGACCAAAAAAAGACTGTTTTATGACCACAGCTTTGAAATCACATGCTTGGCCTCCCTTCTGATATCAATATGGTCAGCCGGGAGTGACTGTTTCTCTTTAAACATCTCTGGCACCGAGGTTTATCATTGCTCGAGAGGACGGTGCTTTAAAGAGGCCTTCAGGCTGAAGGAGTGGAGGCGGCACGATGCGGGTCAGTAATAAAAGTGAAGAGAGATTTGCAGCTCTCCCATGGAGGGCCTCAGGAGTCTAGCCAGCAGGCGGGTACAGAGCCTCGGCCCAAGGAAGGGGCAGTGATGGACAGGGTGGGAGGGGAGCAAATAGTTTCAGCGTGGCCGAGTAACTGAAGCTGAGAGGGCAGGCAGTGGGAGAATTCCAGCTATGTCATGGGAAATGGCTATGGCCAGGGCTCTGATTAGCGGCCGACCACAAATCCCCTGGGACCCTGCCAGGGGTCAGGAGACTGGGGCACCGCTGGGATGCCAAATGGTATGCCGTATTTCATTGTCAGAGAAGGAGGAGGCGATTTTAACTGTTATCCCTAGATGTGAGTGCTGGCACTGCCAGGAGCTGAGAGCTGGGTGGGGATGTATGTAGGAGTGAGAGAGAAGCTAGAAAAATCCGCTTTTCATTCCAAGGAACAACATAGAGGAAAGACCAAGCCATGCCACTGGGGATTCGCATCATCTCAAAGCTTTTTTGGCCACCATCTCTGAAGTCTTTCTGCCCTTTTTTCTTTTCTCTGCAAGGTGAGACATCAAAGTCTCCCATTGCCATGTTAGAGAGCTAAAAGGGAAATGCTGACCTGGATCCCTCAAAGCGTAGGTGGATGGAACAATGGGGCTTCTGGGAGAATGGGCTTCACGTGGTTTGCTTGTTTGACATCTTTGGCTTGGAGCTGAGCAATGAAATGTGGAAAAAATCAACTTTGAAAGTAAATGAGCTCAGTGCCCAGCTCACACTGGGGATGCTGGGAGGGTTAGAGTTGTATCACTTAATTCATTCCTCTAGCTTATCTCAAGTCCTGGCACCATGAGGCTTTTATAAATGTTTGTTGAGTGAATGAGGGGACTGATTGATTAATTGCTTAATTATGTCCAAAAGGATGATAAATTCAAAAAGAATCTTGGCTAACTCTTTAGAAATGCTTGATGAATTAAAGGTTTTTCTGAACTCATCATGGCCCCATGTGACTGTGAAAGGAAGCCTTTCACCCAGGCTAAGAGGAATGGACAAGTCTCTTTTTTCTTAGGTATTTCACTGGATTTCATTTACAATGTAAAGTTAATAGCCTAGACCTTAAAGTTAGACAAGTCAGGTTCACACTGGGCAGATGAGATGTGTGACCTTGGGCAAGTCACTTAACTTCTCTGAGCAGTAATTTTCTCATTATAAAAGGAAGATAATAGTAGTGTCTTGCTCCTTAGACCATTAAAATAATCTCTCTGAATGGCGTGGCACTGTGATAGACATATAATAGCCTACAGTAAGTACAACTCTTTGGGATCAGTGAGGATTAAGTTCAACTAAAGGAACATAAAACCCCTTAGTAATGGCTTAAACAAAGTAGAGATTTATTTTTCTCTGTGAATCTACAATTAGGAAATCTATAGTTGGTATAGTAGTTCTGCTCTACCAAGTGCTCAGAGGCCCAGGTTGATTAGCTTTTTGTTCTATTATCCCTATGTTGTGGCCTTATCCCAGTAGTCTAAGTTGGAATGGCAGCCATTATATACATTTTCTAAGAGGCAGAATGAAGGAAAAACAAAAAATAGGAAAGAGCGTGTGCTGGTTGCATTTTAAGGGAAGTAGCCATGTAGCCATGTAGCACCTTTTGCTTATATCACATTAGCATATAGTTGGGTCATGCTTTTTGTTTTTGTTTTTTTGTTTTTTTTTTTAGAGACGGAGTCTTGCTCTGTCACCCAGGCTAGAGTGCAGTGGTGCGATCTGGGATCACTGCAAGCTCTGCCTCCCAGGTTCATGCCATTCTTCTGCCTCAACCTCCCGAGTAGCTAGGCCTACAGGCACCTGCCACCACGCCCGGCTAATATTTTTATATTTTTAGTAGAGACAGGGTTTCACCATGTTAGCCAGGATGGTCTCGATCTGCTGACTTCATGATCCACCCACCTCAGCCTCCCAAAGTTCTAGGATTATAGGCATGAGCCACCGTGCCTGGCCTGGGTCATGCTTTTTAAAAAAACTCTACCAGTCTCTGTTTTGTTGTTGTTGTTGTTTTGTTTTGTTTTTTTGAGATGGAGTTTTACTCTTGTTGTCCAAGCTGGAGTGCAATGGCACTCTCAGCTCACTGCAACCTCTGCCTCCCAGGTTCAAACCATTCTCTTGTCTCAGCCTCCTGAGTAGTTGGGATTACAGGCATGCACCACCATGCCCAGCTAATTTTTGTATTATTAGTAGAGACAAGATTTCTCCATGTTGGTCAGGCTGGTTTTGAACTCTCGACCTCAGGTGATCTGCCTGCTTTGGCCTCTCAAAGTGCTGGAATTACAGGCATGAGCCACCACACCCAGCCTCAATCTCTGTTTTTTAATTGGTATATTTAGGCCATTTACATTTAATGTAATTATTGGAATGCTAAGTTTGCCATTTTATTTTTTGTTTTCTGTTTGTTCTGTTTTTAGTTTCCTTGTTTTCTTGTGGGTTACAAGAACATTTTTTAGAATTCCATTTCAATTTATTTATAGGTTTTTGATTCTCTTTTTGTATAGCATTTTTAGTAGTGCCTCTAGGTATTACATATGTATAACTTACCACATTCTACTGGTTTTGACAATTTACTAGTTAAACTGAAGTGTAGAAACCTCACTTCCCTTTATGTTCCTTTACCCTCCCCTATGACAATACAGTTGTCTTAAATATTTCTACATAAATTGAAAAATGACACCAGACAGTGTTATAATTTTTGCTTTAATCACTAAACATAATTTAGGAAATTTAAGAAGGAAATATATTTTCCCATATTTTTACTCTTTCCATTGTTCTTCCTTTTTCTGAATATTCTAATAGTCATTTTCTTTTTGTTTAGAGGATTTTTTTTTTTAGCCTTCTTTTAGGGGCCATCTGCTAGTGACAAATTTTCTTAGTTTCCTTTCGTCTGAGAATTTCTTGATTTTCCCTTCATTCCAAAGGATATTTTTGGCTGGATATAGAATTCTGGGTTGACAGATCTTTTCTTTCAGCCCTTGAAAAAAAATTGTGTCACTTCCTTCTGGACTTCATGGTTTCTAGTGAGAAATATGCAGTCATTTGAATTCTTTTTCCCCAGTAGGTAAGTCAGTAAAGTATTGTTTCTCTCTTGCTGGTTTCAAGATTTTGTTTTTTCCAGAAATTTTTCTATGATGTGTCTTGGCATAGATTTCTTTGGAATTACCCAATTTGGGATCTTCTCACCTTATTTAATCTGTAGGTTTCTTTTTCCAAATTTAGAAATATCTCAACCATTATTTCTTCATGTATTTTTTTAAGCCCCATCCTTTCTCTCCCTCTTCTTCTTGATATATGATTATACAAGTGTTTGATCCCTGGGGCTCTGTTCATATTTTGTTTTAATTCTGTTTCCTCTCTGTTATTCAGGTTGAGTAATTTTTATTGTTCTACACTCAGTTTTACTGTGGAATGAACCCATTCATTGAATGTTTTATTTTGGCTATTTTTTCCTGAAATTTTCATTTGGTTCTTTTTTCTTTGTTTTTTTTGCTGAGACATTCTAGTGTTTCATTTGTATCAAACATGTTCCTTATTGTTCATAAAAACATTTGTAGCATGGGTGTTTTAAAATCCAAATTAGTGGTGGCATCTTTTGATTGTCATTTCTCATCCAAGTTGATTTTTTCTTATTCACAGCATGATGAGTGGTTTTCTATTGGAACTGGACATTTTGAGTATTATGTTATGAGACTCTGGATCTTATTAAATCTTCTATTTTAGCTGGCTTTTGATACTGCTCTGACATAGGAAGGGAGGCATTGTCTTGTTATGGCCAGATAGGGGTGGAAATCCAAATTCTCTACTTGGCCTCCACTGATACCTGGGGGCGAGGGGATCTTTGTTACTGCTGAGTAGGTGTGGGAATTTCAGCTCTTCACTGGGTGTCTATTGATACCACCTGGTTGGGAGGGCAAGCATGCCTTATTACTGTTTCCCACATGGCCTCCCAACACCTCGGGGCAGAAGGGGCAGGAGTGGCCTCTTTACTGCTGGATGCTGGTGAAAGTACTGACTTTCCATAGAACTCCTCTGACATCACTCCCACGATTATGTCACAGGGGAGGGGCACCTTTTATCTGTTGCCAAGTGGGCATGGAAGGCCAGCCACTCCTCACAGTCTCTGCTGACATTGTATTGAGGGATTTCTGCTGACATTGTTTGGAGGGACTTCTTCACTCCTCAGCAAAGCTCAAAGTCCCAGCTCCCTACTTAGCCTTCTCTGATATTACCCCAGCAGGGGCTTGGGGTACTTTGTCTAGGCTCCCTATTTAGCCAGTGCTGGTGGAGGTTGGGGGTGCAGATTTTTTTTTTTTTTTTTTGTGGTATCTCATTAGAGTCAAGTGATTATTGTGTTCAATTTTTCTGTTTACTAAACTGCCCGGTTGGAGACATATGAAGCAAAAGGAAAACCCAGAGAACTCACCACCATCTGTGTCATTCCTCAGGTCCCAAGTCCCTTGCCAGCCTGCCTTCTGCTCTCCTTGCATTTGAGAGTTTTCTGGTGTTTGTTTTGTATAACGCTCAGGGCTTTAAATTCAACTCAGTGTGATAAATAAGCAAAAGCTGATCTACACCATCTTTCCAGAAGTGGAAGTCCTCTAGGATAGCTTTTTATGTATATCATCAGGTACCTCAATGGTTCTGACAGAGCAGACTTGAGCCACCTGGTGGTTTGCATCATCGTTTGCTCATGTTTGATTACCTTTCAATCTCTTAGTGAGTATTTTTAATGATACTGCCTGGTGCCCATCAGTAATGAGGTAGAAGATGCTCTCCATCAAGGGGAGAAAACAGCCCAGACAGGGGCAGGAAATGGGCATAGATGTGCCTTCCCATCTCCACAGCCAGGGAATACTTCTCCTGCACATCCTAGGACCAGGCTTCTGGAACAGGAGGACTATTGACAGGCTGAGAGTTCACTTGTCAGATTAGCCATTGGGGGTGAGAGATCAATCAGGGAATGCTTCATTAGGGTCATAAAGGCCATTAAAGAGGATGTTACTTGGCCTTGTGCACGTGTGCATGTATCCTGTGGCTTTCTGGGAGGCATCTATCTTAGAGGAAAAAGTATTTTCAGAGGCTTCCCTTCACCCCACTGTATTAATTTTTCACTCTTTGTCAGAAGGGAATGGGATAGGATGCAAGTTGTTGGTTTTCTCTTTACCAGTTAGGGGAATGACTTGAGTATCTTATAGTAGTGAGCCTGACATTCCCCAGAATGTTTCCTGAGGCTTCTGTGGGGTCAGAAATTAATAAGTTTTCATGATCACATTTCAAACACATTTGAGAAATACTAGGTTAAAATAAGTGAAATAACTTACTGTGGAATCTTTGAAGAACCTTTAATGTGCTGATGTACATTGTAAATCTTCAGTGTTTTTCAGCTTCACCCCAGCATGGATCCATTTTGTTATGGAGCACTGCTCTCTTGACTGGTGTCCTGAAGAGGCAGCTTGTGGGATATGCTGCTGTAGGCGAGGTTGAGCAGTTCATACGTTGAAGAGAAGGAGTAGTGGTGGCCCTTCTAACCAGGGTGCACAGGCAACTTCCCTTCCTATCTGTGGCCACTTCTGTCCCTTTAGAAAAGATAAAGTCAATTTACATTTGTGACTTGGAGAATTGGAGGGCTATGCCTTAGTCAGATCCATGTCCCCTGCAAACCGTTACTTCAAAGGAAAGGAAAGGCCTCAGAGTTCTGCCTTGGGTTTCCTCCAAAGAGCCAAGTTCCCCAAGTTATCCAGAAGTATAGACTCACTGCAGTGAGCAAAGACTCAGGCTCATATTTTCTCTCTACCTTCTCCCAGTCCCAGCCCTGTATCTACGTTAGAATTGAGATCTCTTTGTATTTGGGGATCTTTTGCTCCAAGTGCTTTGATTTTTACGTAGGACAAAACGTTTATACCTTTAGCAGCTTGTGGGGCAGTGGGGTTTTCAATAAATTAATTTCAGATCCAAATTGTGCATGATGTTGAATTATGTAAACGTGACTTAGGCCAGGAGAAAGGCTTGGATCACTATCAGCTGCAGACACCGAGGTGTTGACAGTGGTTTGTCTGAGTAGGAATGCAGCTTTGTCTGAGTAGGAATGCAGCCTCCAAAAGCTGACTCTTGATAGGGAAGACTTCAGTGTATTGTCCTTTTGTTAAGGAAAATATGTGGATGTGCTTGGCAAGTTGGCCCTTATCTGGCTCACGGACACAGGGTTGATTGGCTCAAACACTAGCTGCTGATGCGAGGTTACCAAAAACTGCAACTTCTTGTGCACATTGTCATTACTTTAACCAGATCTTGGTGAAGCTGGTAAGCCAAAATGACTGTCTTCAACTTTATCATCCTATTTGATTCTTAGAGCTGATTTTTAGATGATTCCTTCTGTTAATGTTCCTGAGGAAAGCATTCTTTTCACCATGAGATGTAGTCCAAAGATGGCTTGGTCTGAGATTGCTTTGAAGGTTAATTTGGAAAAGCCTCGATGAGCTTATAACATTCAAGAAGAAAGTTCTGCTGATCGTGCTTATTTTCTTTGGTCCTTGTTCTCAGTTTGCTACATATTTCAAAATAAGTTTTAGAATTCCTGAATGTCCACACCACACAATAACTAACATTTATACTGCACTTAAAAAGTACCAAGCATTGTGCTAGCCTTTATATTCATTACAAATTTACATTCATCTCAAATTTAATTCCCTCAATAACTCCATGAAGCTATATTGACTTTATTAATGAGGAATAAAGTGATTGAGGAACATGCTCAAGTGTGCACAGCCAATGGAGCTCTGGGGCTGGGATTTGACCCAGAGCCTATGCTGTTAACTCAACAGTCCCTCTCTTGGGACACACCTGAGCATGGCCTTGTTCTCAGTGATGAGATGTGTCTGCCAGGCAGGAGCTGGACCTAGAGCCCTAGGAGTAGGCAGAAGGGGCAGAGAGTCATGCCCACCTATAGGATGGCAACAGGCAGAACTCAGGAAGTATGGGGTATGGCCAAGGAGCCAGCAGCATAGGGAAGTACAATTAGAAGTAATAGAAGCAGAAAAAAATGATGGAAACATTAAGAGTCTGTGTTACCCAGAGCTCTTAAAAGGCTGGCAGCATCAGAGGAGCCTGTCAAGGTTACAGCTGGGTGGTTGGGGTTCAGAGTAGGACCCCATGCATGAACTTGAATTAAGTAGCCAAGTAGTTCACCTTGATGGAGTCTGGCCGAAGAAGACATCTGCAGCCAATAACCAGAACTAGAGTTCAAGGAGAAACTGGGCACTGAAGGCAAAAGTTGAGCTAAAGGAAAGGGTTAGAATCAGAGTCAAAGCAGCATTCATGTTGGGGAGTCCTGGCCTGGAAGGCAGAAATCCCAAGATCCCCTCTGCCCAAGAGATAATTAACTTCTTGTGCTGATTTAGGACAAGCCCTTCAGGCAGACTACAAGCAGTCTGTGCCTGATGTTCAGCCTGTCCTGGAGCCAAAGAGAAAACGCAGGCCTGCATGTTTAAGAAAAGCCAAGGATCTGAGTATTGTCTGACAGTCTGTTTGTAGAGACAGTAAGACAGCAAACTTGGGTTTTGCAATAGCACTTTGCTGCTCAAATAAAATACAGTCCACTGCCACAGTTTACAGGTTGTAATATCTGTTAAGAGAATTCAAATTCTGCAGAAGCACCTGAAAGCTACCCAATATGCTTTCCATTGCTGTGTGAAGCCTGAGAATTGCACATGGAAGTTGTGGATTTCAAGGGTTGTTCAGGGAGAGAAAATCGTTACTTGTCCATTTGCCAAATGTTGGGAATTTAAGTCACAGCAGCAGGTGTGGGGTGGGGGTGGGGTGGGGCTGGGGATTCCTCCTGCCCTCCCCATTGGCCCAGATGGAGTGAGGGGTGGGCAGCATAGCTTGATTTGAGGCAACTTGTCAATATCCTGCTGTGCATTCTGAACTTGGCCCACATCAGCCAAAGTGATGTCTTATCCAGACACACACTATGAGAAATGTGAACTGGATTGAAATCAGAGCAGGGATGACTATGGGGACATTCAGAGCCTTCTGAAGGTATTTTTAGAATGCTTTTAACCTGAAAAAGGGAAAGTGCCACCCTTCTGGAGACCATAGAGCTGAGAATGACTCACAGCGAAACCAGGCTATACTTAATTTAGGGGAAGCCCCCTTCAGCTGCTTCCTTGGGTCCAGGTGGGAGTGCCTGTTCTTATGCTCTGGGAATGTCACATACGGGGGTAGGTGTCGTTACAGCCCCTCACTCTCTGAGTCTGAAACTAGGACACTCACAGTGTCAGGGAAGGAAATAATTATTCCCTGTATTTCTGAGTATGGTTTACAAAACACATGGACAGATTTTCTATCACTGATGGTACTGGATATACTGGGCAGACCTGCTGTCTTCCACTTTTCTGATGAGGATCTTCACGTTCACCATGTGACACGCCCACACACCTCTAAAGTAGATTCTCAGCCCCTATACTTGCCTGTAAGACAGAAAGGTACATGTGGTCAAAATTACCCTGCAAAATGCTGCAAGTCTTCCCCACAAGGCGGTGCCCAGACACTTTGCCCCGGAAGAGCTGGAAGAGATTAGTTCCTTCAGTGGACTACCAGCCACATTCAGTGGACTTACATTTAGAGGTCAAGTTTCTTAATACTCAGCCTGCTGAGATGCATGCATGCGGGAAATGTGCAGGAGCTGAGGGATCCGCAGGTTCGAGTCTCCCCTTCCATGCTCACTGCCGGTATTTGCTTTCTGAGTGATGTGGCAGGTGACCATTTCAGTTGTTGACTTTCTTCTTTGTGAGAAATGCACATAGTTGAATCTGCTCAATTTAAATTTGTGTGTGCTGTGGTTTTCCTGGAAGCTACAGAGCAAGCATTTGAGCCAAGGCCCCCTGACTTCAAACCTGGGGCTCTTTGTACCATAATCACATGGCTTCTCTGGGTCCAGTGTTGCCTGGTCAAGGAAACATTCATCTACTAACATTTCAGCCATAATAATAAAAATAATGATGATGATGATGTCAACAGCAAGCATTGAGATCTCATTTTGAGCTAAGTGTTGCACAAGCTTTATTCTGTTTCCTTTTCAAACAACACCTTGAGACAGGTGCTCTGATCATCTGCATTTCATAGATGGGAAACTAAGGCAGAATGATTGAACAGGGTTGCTCAGCTTGTAAGAGGCAGGGGCAGGATTTGAACTCAGATTTGGCATCTCCATGGCCTTCACTGCTTTGCCCTTCTGCTTCTTTATCTTCTCCTGACCACTGAGGGGTGTGCCCACTTACTTAGTGAGGAAGGCAGGCCTTTCAGAGGCTGAAAGGAGCCGACCCTAGTACTTTACAGTGCTGGGCTCTCTGGCTTGCTCTAATCACGAGCCTGGGAAGTTGGTAGCAAATGGCCCAGTCATCTCACTAAATAAAGTTTCCAAGAAAAATGACACTGATGCCAAGTGAACAGGCAGCCAGCATGTCTTCTCCCAGGGCTGACAAAGTACTCAAATTCTTTCTTCTGTATTCTCAAGGAAGCTCATTTGGGTCCCTGACAGGAGGGTTGTCCCAGCATTGATTTTTCTTCCTGCCAAAGCTGTTATTCCAGGCTGGCTTTTAAAGTGAGTTAGCTCTTTGGAGTGCTCTGCTTTCAGTGTGATAGGCCATTAGAACACAGTCCCAGTGGTACTATGGATGGAGCCCAGAGAAGTCTCAGAAATGAGGGCAGGAGGTTTGATCCCAATAAAAGGGGAAGCAGGACCACTCAGGGTAGAGGGAAATACACTCCCAGGCAGCAATGGGCTGCAAATGATGCATTTAATGAAATGGCCGCCTGCTGTGCTGAGAGAGAGATGGCCAAAGCAAGGCAAGGCATGGCTTGCTCAGTGGGAAGCAGGGGGTGGTCACTGCTTCTGTTTCAAACATCGATCCTGGTGTCCCTTACACTTCTCTTCTGTGTTCCAGCCCTGATTCCTGAACTGCCACCTGGATCCCAAGTCCCAAGTTGTATTTTTGGAGTTTTTTTTCCTCCCTGCTAGATCCTTCTTATCTGGAAGTCCAGCTGCAGAGAGCTTAGGACCCCCTTTCCTAGAGTCGGAAAAGGTTTGAGTTTTGATCTTTCCAAATTACTGGAGAATTAATTTTAACAGATGTTTCCAGGATCTTCCGCATGAGATCAAATTACTGATTCCCAAGCTACATTTTTTAAAAAATGGTGGGTTTTTAAGGATGACGAGTAATTTACAGAGTGAAGGCTGGATCCTGCTCCGTATCCCCAGATCCTTTGGAGACCAGTAGATAAGACCTCTCTTATGCAGATGTGAACTCTTGTTCAAGGTCTTGTTCAGGGTCACAGTGTTTTAGTATTGACACAGCAGGAGGCAGTTTACCTGACTCTTAAGTCAGCCTTTCACCTCCTTCATCCTGGTGCCTCCAAAAGGCGAAGAGGGGCCAGAGCTGTTAAAACAGACATTACTGCTCCATATTCAAAGTCTGTACATCCCTATATGAGGTACGGGTGTGTGTGTGTGTGCATATGTGTGTATGTGTGTATGTGAGTGAAATAGAATGGGGAATTGTTCCTCGATCCCAGTCTGGGACAGAGACCATTTTTTCTTCCTTATTTAGACCTTTGTTTAGGCCCAAGCGTTCTGCATGTCTCAGAGAACCTGCACAGCCTCACGGCTTTATCCTTATCTTATTTTATATTTAACCTCATTAGCCATTGTGGACCTGGCCTGGACCAGATCATGATGGCAGGCACACAAGGCATCTGTGATGTTTATCTCTGCCGTGAAGTGCCTGGTGTAGTAATTAACTTAGAGATCTTGACTACAACAGGATATTAGGGGCTGGAGCAGAGAGCAGATTCAGAAAAACCTTTGCTAATTTGCAGAGGTCTTCATAAAACAGAAACTAATTATTTGTTGATTTGTTGCTCATATAAGGCATATTTATAATATCCAATTGCACATCAAAATGTAATGGTGTAAAGAGCCTGGTTTTGGCATCTAACGTCCAGGGTTGAAATCCCACACACTGGCCGTGTGATGCTGGGCAAGTTATTTTATCTGCCAGAAACTCGGTGTCTTCATCTGTAAAACAGAAATGATCAAATGAGAATTAAAGGAGATACGCAGTAATAGCACTTGGCATATTTCCTGGTATGGAGGGAAGTCAACAAAAGTAGGGGGTCTCATCTAGCATGCTGCAGCCATCTCATGCCATCACATCCCCTGTGTCTACAGCTTCGATTCTGCTGAAGTAAGGACCGGCTAACATTGACCATCTCACCTGACTCAGGAGAGAAGAATCTGTTGGAATTCGATCACGAGTGTCTGCCCTAAGATTGTCCTGGTTCGGGACACTATCGTGTAACCAGATTTTAAAAACCATTTTACATTATTCATTCCCTTGATCTTTCAAGTTGTGGAACATCAGTTGCCTCCTCTTCACTTTCACCAGTGTTCACGAAAGTAGTTAAACGGTGGCCCTTTTCCCCTCCCGGTTTCTTTGGTTCTATGACTTGTGCTGGTAACCACTAGAGGGTGCACCAGGGGTCTCCGGAGTCTGGGTCTCTTACTGATGGATTTGAAAAGTCAAAAGTCAATCGTTGCGGAGCCCTCAGAGGTGAAGAGCCAGACTGCAGTGCAGATGCAGGAACAGAATTTTAGAGCTGGAATTAATCAAGGAGAATTACCACAAGATAAAAAACAAAACAAAACAAAAAAGCTCATGTTGTGTTCTCTCATAAGTTTAGGCTGTATCTTCTTTTCTAACAAGAAGGTTTACAATAATTTTACCCCCGAAACAATCATTGACTACAAAAATGCCTTTCTATAAGCAATCAAATAGAATCTGTTAGTGTCATTTCCTCTTAATTTGTCGTGCAATTAGTGTGTGATTAGAATTTCCCAGGCTGTGTTTCTTCTGTTTTAGGAGATCGGACTAGCTTGTGGCCATGGACTTTAGAGTTAAGGAGATCTGACTTTCAAATCTCACTTTCCTCTACTTAATAGCTCTGTAGCTTTTGGAGGGTCATGCAGGTTTTCTGTCTCCGTTTTCTCCTCTATAAAATGGGAATAACGATACTGCTTTAAAGGACTTCTGTGAATAGTAGATGTACATTGAGCACAACGTCTGGGATAAGGTTTTCCAATAAATGGCAGGTATTGTGATTTTTTTTTAAGTGACACTGTTAGTCACAAACATCACTGATTTGTCTTGGAAAACAGTTTATGACTTCTAGGATATAATTAAATGTGTCAGCTCCACTACTGTTTAAATTTTATCCACTCCATTTCCTTGTTAAACATTTATTACATTATTTAAGGAATATACTTTTTATATTGAGCACCAATGCCAAATCACAATTAGTAACAATTTTTATACAACACATAACCGAGGTCAGGGATTGTTTATGTGAGATGACGACAGCCACGGAACAATGTGCAAAGAAAATATTATGCCTGCTTGGCCATTCCTAACATTTCAAGTCAAGGTGTTGCATTTAATTACTCTCTGGAAGGTTTAATCTCAGACTTATTAAAAGCATGATTTGGTGAAGGCAAACAAACAGCTCTGCTAGCAGCCCCAAACATGTTTATTCCAAATAGTTAATTAAATTGTGTCAGTTCCTGCCCTGGAGCTTTCAGGCTATTCTGTTTTTCTACCCGTGTGGACATTTTGTCATCATCATTCATTTTTATTTCCTCTTCGGCCTTTTAAAAAGAGCTCTGAGCAGCAGCCCAAGCATGTGTATAGTTGGAGCATTTTGCAAAGTTAAATTGGCTACATACGGGCCCAGCATTGGCTGCTGGGACCATCTACATTTTTCAAAACCCATTGAGGTTTTCCAGGGGCATCAGAACAAACATGAAAAATTCTGACCCTGAACATAAGCAGCAATAGTGACTGAGGCCTGGATTACTCTGGAAGGGCTTGGAGCTGCATGGAAGGGAGGACCTTAGATTGGAACCTGGTACATGGAGATACGATGGCTGACTTCCAAAGCTGCTAACCCACACCTCTTCTTTCCCTGACCTGCAAAAACGGACAGGAACATATCTGCTTGGAATCTTTCTCTAAGAAGGAAAGGGGGCTTCCTTTTGGCTTCAGGCCTACAGGGCGCCAACCAAGGAAGGGGCAGAGAGAAGACGGAGGAAAAGGGAAAGGCACAGAGCTCTGTTTTCATGGCAGTAGGTGGAATGGTGAGAGAGTCAACATCAGCAGGGTTTTACGTCTTAGACATCTAGGGCCCAGGGATACTTGATAGCTGGCGCAGGCTGCACCAGACACCCTCTACTGAAAAGCAGGAGGCCCCTGGTATCTCCATACTCTCATCCTGGCCCTTTTCAGCTGGATTAGAGAGAAAGGGGCAGAGGGCCAAGAACTCTCAGATCAGTCCATAGAAAGATAAATACTTTTGCACGTCAATACTAATGATAAAACCACCTAACCTTGTGGATAGTGCTGTAATGTACAAAGTACCATCAAGTATTGATTTATGGCCAGGCACAGTGGCTCATGCCTGTAATCCCAGCACTTTGGGAGGCACAGACGGGCGGATCAAGAGGTCAGGAGATGGAGACCATCCTGGCTAACACAGTGAAATGCTGTCTGTACTAAAAATTAGCCGGGCATGGTGGCATGTACCTGTAGTCACAGCTGCTCGGGAGGCTGAGGCAGGAGAATTGCTTGAACCCAGGAGGTGGAGGTTGTAGTGAGCTGATACCACGCCACTGCACTCCAGCCTGGGCAAGAGAGTGAGACTCCATCTCAAAATATTCTTAAAACATTTAAAATACTGATTTATGTGTTTGTCAAAGTCCTATGTGCCAGGCCCTCTGACATTTTTTCTGATGTGTGGCTGGAACAAATTTGGTGAAAGGCGTATCTACCCAAAGATGTATCTAGCCTCAGAAGTTACCCTGTGCTGGGCCCGCTGTGGAGGCTACATAGGAGTTATCAGATATGGTTATATCTTCAAGGAGCTGTCAATCCGGTATGACAGATAATAACAATTGGCATTTAGCGAGCACTTACTGTGAGCCAGACACTAGGCTAAGTAGTTTTCCTGTGTTAACTGCAGACCACACTATGAGATAGGCACAATCATTATCTCCATTCTACAGACGAGGAAACTTAAGGCACAAAGAAGCTAAGCAACTTGTCCACGTTCACACAGCTAGTAAGTGGCAGCTCCAGGATTCTGCTGCATAAAAAGATAATTAGTTGGTACCATGCATTTAAAAAACGTTCTTGTAAATATCAGCTAGGCAAATATATGTGCAAGATGAGGCCTAAAAGCCCTCAGGATTATATTGATTTGAAGGAAGAAGGGGGGCCCTGTGAGCTGGGTGTTTGGCACAGGTGTCAACTCTGGGGGTGTGTCACTTGGGTTTGGAAGAGCTTAGACAAGCAGGGAGAGCACCCTGGTGGATGAGAGGTGTGCAGGTGGCAGTGGAGGCAGGAGGAGCCGGGTGATCTGAGCAGGTGGATAACAGAGAAGGGGGTGTGGAGGTCAGAAGGGATGGCTAGAGCCAGCTGGCTTGTGAAGGGCCTTGAACTTCAAGCCATTGTCATCAAACCAGAACCAGGGGAAATGAAGCGATGAAAGCCCTGCAGCTGATGGAATCCCGGGAGGCATCAGGCTCCGTCAGGGCAGCAGATTCCCTCATTTGAAAGAGAAAACCGCCATTAGTTAGCAGCACCATGGGCCAAACACTGAGTCATGTTTTATTTTGCAACATCACCAGCCTATGCTTAAGAGGGAATATGTTTTGTGGTTAAGAACAAATACCTTGCAGCCTGGCGGCCTGGGTTAGTGTTCTTGTTTTGCCACTTATTAATTACATGTCCTTAGAAAATAGAGTGATATTAATAATACATTCCTCATAAGGTTCTTGTAAGAATCAGAAGTGCCTGGCATGTGATAGGATCTCTGTATGTGTTAGCTATTTTTTTTGTTGTTTTTTTGAGACAGAGTCTTGCTCTGTTGCCCAGGCTGGAGTGGAGTAGTGCAATCTCGGTTCACTGCAACCTCCACCTCCTGGGTTCAAGTGATTCTCCTGCCTCAGCCTCCCGAGTAGCTGGGACTAAAGGTGTGTGTGCCACCACGCCTGGCTAATTTTTGTATTTTTAGTAGAGACGGGGTTTCACCATGTTGGCCAGGCTGGTCTCAAGCTCCTGACCTCAGGCCATCTGTCCACCTTGGCCTCCCAAAGTGCTGGGATATGGGCGTGAGCCACTGTGCCTAGCCAGTATGTGTTAGCTGTTATTATTGTTGTTGATATGTTATCATCTTCAGCTTTGAGACTTGAGCCCAGAAGCTGGTAGAAATAGGTTGTTACTCTGCATGTATGAATATGCAGTTTTATCCATATAGAGCATCCCTCTCTGTTTCTTAGCCATCTGAGGTCATTAGCCCTGCTAACGGGTGACAAGGAGCCCAATGAATGTGGCTGGGCCCCTTAGCTATAAAGAACTTAATTGTAGCTGATTTACTAGAAGGCTAATAACGTAGGTGTGCTTCCTTTTACATGGAGAGCCTCATTAAGTGGAGGTCTGTGGGGTTTGCCTGCAGCTTTGGACATCTCTAGCATCTGCACACGTATACCTTAGAAACAACATTGACCTGGGAAGAAACTGACATGCCCTGCGATGTCTCTACCGGAAAGGCCCCTGTCCTCAGCAGACCTAGTGGGCATCGAGCAATAATAAATTGTGTTTCCTCTCTAGTCCAGGAGACAGGAAGCTCCAAATTGGACTCTAATTAACTCTGAAGAAACAATGGGTTTCTCCAGAGCCCGGCAATTCTGGTCAGGTCTAAGGAGGTGTCACGCAGCCTTGGAAGATAATTACAACCATAAAGACGATGCCTCCAAAGTCAGGCTCCTGATGATGCACCTCGAACAAACATGTGTTTCTCCTTTCTCACAAGGTTCACTGCCCTTAATTGCTACCCTCATTCATTAAGGGGCAATTAATTTTGTGACTTGGTTTAAAACGGCGGTAATTATAAGGTGAGGACAAAAAGCCCATGGTTAAACATAATCAGGCTGGATGTAAAAGGTGCTCCCTGGCAGATTAAGGAAGGAGGGAGGGAAGGAGCTTGCATTGTCCCAGGCAGGCCACATTTTCCGTCTTGCTGTTTCTTTTCTCAATTCATAGCTGCCTCTGCTGTTGCAGGGTAGGGCTTGGGACAAAGCCCATCTTTTTCTGCCCAGATTGCAGGACTTTGCATCTTGTGGGTCTTGGGTTTTGAGGTCTTGGCCATTATGCATTCTCCTGCCATGGAAGTCAGCCAGAAGGCCTGGACTGAGCTCAGTGGCCCAGAGCCTTGGGTGGTGGACACGGCTTCCCGAAGAGACCAGACCCTTCCTGAGGATTCTCATGTTAGGGCCACTTTTTATTTCAGTGTCATTCTAAACACACTTTCCATCATTCACTTATTTGTCAAACATTTATTGAGAGCATCTAGACCCTGTGCTAGACACTTGGGATGAAATGGTGCGCATGACTAGCATGTTCCATACCTTTAAGAGTTTATACTCAGATGGGAGAGCCAGATGTTAATGAAGCAATAACCCAAATAAATAATTAGAAGCAGTGAAACATTTCCGAAAGGAAAAGTACAGAGACTACGGGAACGTAAAGCAGGGGCCATGAAAGTACTGAGGAAAGATGACTCCAACAAAGGGGCCTGGGGACCGAGATCAGGAGTGGAACTCAGCAAGGTAAACATGGGAGGGAAGGAGCATTCTAATCCTAGGGAAGAACATGTACAAGGACCCTGAGAGAGGAATGAGTGTGACCTTCAAAGATGGGAAAATAAACGGCACAGAGCTGGGCGAGGTGAGTGTCATGAGACAGTGGGAAGAAGCAGAGATACCATAATGGCCTTCATTTTTCCCATCCATAAAACAAAAATGGTATCCCCTTGTCTCGTCTACACCATGGAGATTTGACTGTGCACCTTGCTTTTCTCTTACAGTGCAGTCAAAGCTGGAATCATAGTCCTTAACTTACACTACCTATTGGCAGCGTGAGAGAAAAGGATATGCTACTTTGATGTTTCTGTATTTTCTCTGCACTATTTGCCATGGACCCATGTGACTCTGCCCATTGTGAGTGCTTTCTCACTTTCTCTCTCCCTGATACATATTAATGAATGCATCACACACACATGTGCATACATACTGTGTTTTTTTTTCTTCTTTTTCCAGCTCTGTCACCCAGGCTGGAGTGCAATGGCACGATCTCAGCTCACTGCAATTCCACCTCCCGGGTTCAAGTGATTCTCAGGCCTCAGCCTCCTGAGTAGATGGGATTGCAGGCATGCACCACAATTCCCAGCTAATTTTTTGTATTTTTTAGTAGAGACAGGTTTTCGCCATGTTGGCCAGGCTGGTCTTGAACTCCTGACCTCAGGTCATCTGCCCACCTCAGCCTCCCGAAGTGCTGGGATTACAGGCGTGAGCCCCTGCACCTGGCCAATGCATACATACTGTTTATGCAAACAAAGTTGAAATCATACTGCAGCAATGTAGTGTGGGAGTTAGGGCATCGACTTTGGTGTCAGATTGAGTTTATATCCTAGCTACACTAACCTTTAGCCACATAACCTTGATGAAAGTATTTAATCTCTTTAAGAATCAGTTTCTACATCTGCAAAAGGAAGGTGAGATTGTCTATCGGTGGTATTTAGATTAAATGACATTCCATGGAATGCCCTTAGCAAACTGTAAATCCTGAATAAATAGTAACAACAGTTACATTATTATTACTGAATGGCATGTTACAATATCTAGCACCTAGTAGATGCTAAATTAATGATGTTATAGTTACTAAATGTTTCATAATCTGCTTTTCAGCCGAACATAGTATTAATAAGGTTTCTTTGGGTTAAAGTGGCAGAGACACAACTTACATTAAAAATAGGGACTTGCTGGCTATTAGGATCCACCGTCCTTTCCTCTCTACTTCTTTTTGCATCTCAGCATCATTCTTCCTGGGGCAGGTGGGATCCCTTCACATAGCAAGAAAGGTGGCCTCTGGCAGCACCAAAGACATATTCTTCTATGACTGACCAACCTGGAAAGAAACATTCTCTTCCAGCTCCAGTTTGAACAATCTCCATCATAGATTATTGACTCAGCTTGGAGCACATACCTGTCATGTGGACCCATTACTGTGGCCAAGACCTGAGTGGGAGCTATTGACAGTCCCCACCTCGTGGTTGGAGTGAGGAGTAGGTGTGGGGTAGGAGCAGGTTTTCCCATTGAGGGTGGTAAGGTTTAGCAGAGACACGAATATTAGCGAAACCCCCCAGTTAGAGCTTATGTCCAGAGTGTAGCACAGGCTCACCCCATGGGTTCTGTTGACCCAGCTCGGCCAGCTGTGCAAGTGCCAGGGTTGGCGCACCATAGTTTGACTTGGAACCTCGTCGTTCCAGGAGTCCCAGTTTATACTCTCAGTCTTAGAGCTAATGAACTGCTTTGCTATTTCACTCTGTCTCTGGGCTGAATCCAGTGGGCAGTGACCCAACACCCGAGTGATTTGTGGGCCTGAGGAAGAGGGGAGAAGCTGATTATGGAGTCAGCAATTACTCTGCCCAAGCCCCTGCCTGGCAGGGCCTTATCTTTATTTATAGCTGGCTGAGCTACCCAGAGCCCTGTTTTTACCCTTGAGTGACTAGCGCACTGCAGTTTTAGTTCATAAAACACTGTTTGTTTATAATCCTTAACGGATTCTGTTTTATTAAAAGAGAAAGCTCCATCCAGAGTATAAATAAAGTTAACTGGTTGAGTTTTAGCTTCTATTCACAGTGAATATGCAACGGATGGGAAATCCCCATGGAATTATGCACCCTCATGATCTGACTTTATTTAAAAAAAAAAAAAAATCTTACAGGTCTCTGAGGCCTCAGGCCTGGACAAAACCTTTTCAAAGATGGGGAGGTGGCGAGGAAAGAGGCAGAATTAAGATCCTAAAAGCAGCTTTGTTGCAGTGGATTTGTTTTAAGTTTCATTTTGTTTTTGTTTATTTGTGGGGCGATGTCATGGTCAGTATGTCTTTGTGTATAGTTCCGTGATTTGGAGGGTCATGTTGGCGTAGACTTAATTCTATTTCTATTCTATTTTGAGGGAGAAAGGATCCCCAAATAAAGGGAATAGTGAAAGCTTCTTGGAACGGGTGGCATCGAGCTGAGGCTTGAAGGATAGATCAGATTCTGATCAATACAGGAGCAAAAAGAAAGGAAAAAACTTAAGTTGGGTTTATGGCAGTGGGAAAAGGAGTTGTTTTGGATATGGCAAGAGGATCAGTCTGCATGGGGCATGAAGATGACAAGATGCAGTTGGATTCAAGGATAGGGTTCTACTGTTAGGGTGATGGCCAGATTTAAAGAGTTTTACATTTAATTTAGAAGGCAGTGAGGAACCACTGAGGTTTTGAGTGGGAGAGGGGTATGGTTGGTCTAAACTTTGGCCTGCATGATTCTTTTTTGAGACAGGGTCTCTCAGTGTGTGACCCATGTTGGAATGCAACCGCATGATCATGGCTCACTGCAGCCTCGACCTCCTGGACTCAAGAGATTCTCCCCTCAGCCTCCTGAGAAGTTGGGGCTACAGGCACACAACCATGCCCAGCTATTTTTTTCTCTCTTTGTAGAGACAGAGTCTCACTTTGTTGTCCAGGCTGGTCTCAAACTCCTGGACTCAAGTGATCCTCTTGCCTCAGGCTCCCAAAGTTTAAGGATTACAGGTAGATGTGAGCCACTGTGCCTGACCGCCTGCATGATTCTTTTTTTTTTTTTTTTTTTTGAGATGGAGTTTTCACTCTTGTTGCCCAGGCTGGAGTGCAGTGGTGCAATCTCACTGCAACCTCCACCTCCCAGATACAAGCAATTCTCCTGCCTCAGCCTCTGAGTAGCTGGGACTATAGGCACACACTACCATGCCTGGCTAATGTTTTTTTGTTTGTTTGTTTGTTTGTTTTTGCGTTTTTAGTAGAGATTGGGTTTCACCGTGTTGGCCAGGCTGGTCTTGAACTCCTGACCTTGTAATCTGCCCACCTCGGCCTCCCAAAGTGCTAGGATTATAGGCATGAGCCACCATGCCTGACCCCGGAGCTCTTTATGATCAGACCTTGACTCCATCCCCAGCTGCCTGTGCCACTTGCCCACCGTCGGAACTTTATTTTAGCATTCCCTGGACTGTTGCTTCCCAGTCAGCTTTGGTTCAAGGGCCCTGCAGAGATTCCTCCACCAGGAAGAAGGACCCATTTCTGGCTGTGATGAAGGCCTTGGAGAGGTGGCAGCAGGCCAGCCCACCTCTCCCTACTGAGGCATGTTAGCTGCACTTACAGTGTTTGAGCTGTGGTTAATATATCAATATTTGCTCGGGAGGGTATCTGGCACAGAACAGGTTCCTGGGATGCTGGCAGATAGATTGCCTTCTCTTGTAGCATTCTTCAGTGGCATTCTGTTTTGGCAGGGATGGAGGGGGTTACTAGCTGCTGACAAGAGTGGAAAAGGAGCCCCCATTCTTCCCAGAAGTGCCTCAGTCTCACAGTTTGGCCCTGTATGATGTTGTCAGTGCCTCATGTTCCTTCCATCACTATTTCCTGGTGTATTTCACTCATTGCAACTTTTCTGGAATTCTGTTCCTTATACCCATGTTTTCTTTTGATTGCTCAAGTAGGAGCCCATGGGGAGTGGGCTAGTGCTAGAAGGAGTAGAGCTTAGTAGCTGAGAGTGTGGGGCTGGGATCAGATGGCCTGGGATGAATCCTGCTCTTACCGGCTAGCTGTGTACCCTGGGCATGCTCCCTGACCTCTTGATGTTTCAGAGGTCTGAGCAATAAGGATGATGATGGAAAAGCTGTAAGGATTAGATAACATCACACATACAAAGTAGTTTGCAAAACCTTGATGCATAGTAAATGCTCAATAAATGTTCCATTTTGTTAATCACCATTCCTCTCATTCAATAAATAGTGCTTCTTGGATCCTTTGGCCTACCCTAAGTTTCTTGAGGACAAGGACCAAACCTCGTATTTTTCTGTAGTTCTTCTGTTTCTAAGAGCACAGTGCTAGGTACACAAGAAAGGCTTCCTACAACTTTAGGACTCTGAGAGAACAATCTTACCTCCAAGGCTGGTGCTCATGGCACTGGGCAGTAGTACCCAGGGAGAAATCACCAGTGACAGAGGACTTGTCTCCAGTCTTGAGACATGCTGGTGAAAAATGAGGAAAAGAACTGTGATCTCTTCAGGAAGCTGAGAAAAGAGGGTCTGGGCTTGGAGAAGGTCTCCAAGAAAGGCTGGAACAGTGGGGCTGGATGTGGACAGCAGTTGTCCATGGCCATCGATCGTGAGCAACCTCTTAGGATAGTCCTGGAGCTTTCAAGTGATCACTTTAAAACTTAGAACAGTTTCCCCATGATAATGTCACTTGCAATTATCATGGGGCATTTTCATTGCGAAGCACTTGCTTGACTTGCAAGTCAGAGATTGTGGGATACCCAGAATGTGGTGCTAGATATGCCATGCAAGTGTGCCATGCGTGAGGGCACGAGATAGCACGAGTGGAACCACAGAAGAGAGAACAGGCAAGGCCTGCAGTGCCATGGGGCAAGCTCTATCCCAGACATCAGGACAGAGCAGTTGCAATGTGGGAACTTCACATGTGCCAGGCTCTGACATAAGCATTTTCTGGACATTATCTCATTTAATCTTCCCAGCAGTTCTATGAGGCAGGTGTCTTAGGTTATTCTCCCAGAGGCAGAACCTGAACCAGGGATTCCTGTGCAAGTGATTTGTGGAGGAAGTGCTCTAGGGGAAAAGGGTTAAAGAAATGGGGGAAGCAGGAAAAGACAGGGGAGGAAGCCTAGCACTTATGTGGTTGCAGAAAAAGTCTAGCCTTAGCCTGATACCACAGGAGGACCCATGTGAATGGCACCACAAATCTGTTCTCACTTGAGGCAAGGGGGCAGGGCTTCTGTTCTCTTTTGTCAACCAGTCACTGGCTGTAGGTCACATCACCCAGGACACGGTGGGGTATAAGTCCCATGCATTTATGGGAGAGCTCCCATATTGCAAGGGCTATACTGAGCTGTTAGCCAAACTTCACAGCAGCCGCGGTCAAATGCACCAACCCAGAAAAGGGGAATTGGGTGGTGTACCAACAGCATCTGCTGCTATTGCCCCATTTTCCAGATGAGGAAACTGAGGCCTAGAGTGTTTCTGTAATTGGCCCACAGATGTGCTGAGCCAGGATTCAAACCCAGGCGTCTATCTTGATAGCCTTTGGTCTTGCATGACTCCCTTCTCTGTTAAATCACGTGTTCCACTCAGGGGCCAGGTGAGAACTAGTAAATGAGAGAGAGGTGAGACAAGGGCCCAGGAGTCCTGGAGATGAGGAAAAGGTCATAAAAGGAGCCCACGGGTCAAGACCAGACTCTAGGCTGCTGTGGTGTGACCAACTCATCCTGCTTTGTGAGGAACTGTGTGTTTGGCACTGAAAGTCTCACATTGTGGGAACCCCGTCAGTTCTTGGCAAATGGGGATAGTTGTTCACACTAGGCTTCTGGGTGGGAGCAAGGCGAGGATGTGAGGGTCTCTGTGGCCCTAATGTGGCACTGTGTGAGGCGGCTTAAAGGCAGTCAGGGTTGTCATTCCCCAGGGCACCAAAGTCAGAGACACCTGGGCAAGTGGCCATTTGGGGGATGTGGGTGAAGGGAAGTAAGCCAGGAAAAGCCCGTCAGGAGGGTATCCTGGCCAGGAGCTGAGCAGAGAAGGTGGTCTGAGATTCAGGGTGGGCTAATGAGAGGAGAGATTTGCATTGATAGGAGAAGGCAAGGGCGATAAGTTACCAGCCCCCTGAGGCCTCCTCAGGGAGCTTGCCAGAAATAGATACCTTCCCCTGCTTCCCACTTTGAAGCAAGCTGTTTCTCTCTCTCTCTCTCTCTCTTTCTCTCTCTCTCTCTCTATGTGTGTGTGTGTGTGTGTGTGTGTGTGTCTATAGAGATAGAAAGAGAAGAGGGGGAGATTGAGAGAGAGAAGGGGAGAATGAACATTGGACTCCAATGAGGAAATGTCCAGTAAGTTCCTATCCCATCCATAAAGTTGGGCAAGGTAAAGTATGTTCCTGTGCTTTTGAAAGGCCTGATGGTCCAAATCTGAGGAGTCTGCCACAGCAGACCTGTCATGAGAAACTATCAGGAAGTCCACAGTTAAGAAGCTCATGCATAATCATACTCACCCTTGGTGAAGTTTTCTGGGTAAGAGACAAAGAGACTGGCCAGGTGTGGTGGCTCACTCCTGTAATCCTAACATTATGGGAGGTCAAGGCAGGAGGATCACTTGAGTCCAGGAGTTCAAGGCCAGCCTGGACAAAATAGGGAGACCCCATCTCTTTTTTAAAATTAGCATAGAAAAGAAACACATAGGGTGGCTAGGATCTGAAGTCCAGAGGCCTAAAAGCAAAAGTGGGTCCCAGATCCCCAGGCTTGCTCCTTGGGTTATAATGGTTCCACTCATACACACTCCCCACCCCCAAACACACACAACCTCCTCCTAGCCAGAAGAATTCCCTGACCCGTTCTCCAATGGGAAAGACAAATCCAGGCCCATAATGAGGCATTAGGCTTGTTTTTAGGAGTTGAAAGATGGGGCCGGAGGTCACCAAGTGTAACCTTCATGATGGTCAGGTTAGCGGTTTCCGCCATAGCCTTGTTGACACGTCATCCAGCCTGACCCTCGACACGACTATTGTTTCCTGCCATTTCTGGAGCAAGGTTAGTCAAGGGACCGACCATTCACAGTCATAGGAGTGGTAACAGCATTCATAGTCATAGGAGTGGTAACAGGAAAGTTCTGGCCACCACCTCCACTCTGTCCAGAGTAGAGAAGCTGCTGTGCTTAGTGGCAGGAGGCCTTTGTGAGGGAGTAGCTGGGGCTCAGCTGTGTGGGTCGGTGGGAGATGTTGGGAAACACCCACCCTTTAATGGGCAGGGTAGCAGGTGCTTATAAAAGGCAATGCCCTGACTCCCTTTTATTTAAGAGTCTTTAGAATCACCAGTGCCAGTGCTGTTGCAGTCTCGTAGTTCATGCTACTTTTTCTTAAGTTTCCCATGTTGATGGAAACTACTGAAAAGCCCATGATTGTTGAGGCCCGATCTGGAGAGGCAATTGTCCCCCTCCCCTCAAGCTGGCTTCTGACTGTGATGTCCAGTCCAGCTCCTATTTGGTAGGAACAGAGAGAAACAACTTTATTTCTAGCTCTCCCCTTCTGGTTTTCTGACCTGTTTCCTTATGTTCAAGAGACTGTCCTAGGAGGTTGCAGGGTTGGAAAAGAAGACAGGAGTTTGTGTATCCGTGTCTGTGATATAAACAAGTGATCTGTAATGTGAGGGGTGGTAAAGACAGGATAAGATGGTGACATTTTCTTCTGTGTACCAAGGCTGTGGCCTAAAGTTTCTTCTCAGGCTCCTCAGGGCAAAGAGTGATTCTATCCTACTTAGAAAAATCTTACTGGCCTACCATTGGTGGTGAAGGGGTTGTAGGGAGAAGGATCTTAGAAGGCCAAGGCTGGAAGCAAGTTTAGAGCCCATGGAGATTGCCTAGTTCTGTCATTTTCCAGCTTCCAGTGTTTTGCGACTTTCTGATGTTTTTTGTGTGTGTGTGTGTGTCCCACAGAAAAAGATATGTATAATTTATATCATGACTCAGGAAACAAAAGCATATATAAATACTGGAAGAAGAGTGTCATGAAACAATAATTGTCCTCACTGCCAGTGATAAAAGGCATGACTGGTGGTGAGGATAAGTATCGTTTCTATGTTCCTGATAGTTTCTGTGCTATTTCATGGTTTGCAAGTATTTGTCCTGACAGCTGCTAAGTTGGTCTCATGAACCCAAGAAAAGAGAACAACTCATGGGTTAAAAAAGCACTGATCTGCCGGGTGCAGTGGCTCACGTGTATAATACCAGCACTTTGGGAGGCCGAGGCAGGTGGATCACCTGAGGTCAGGAGTTCAAGACCAGCCTGGCCAACATGGTGAAACCCCATCTGTACTAAAAATACAAAAATTAGCCAGGCATGGTGGCAGGCACCTGTAATCCCATCCCATCAACTCAGGAGGCTGAGGCAGGAGAATCACTTGAAACCGGGAGGTGGAGGTTGCAGTGAGCCAACATTGTATCACTGCACTCCCAGCCTGGGTGACAGAGCGAGACTCCGTCTCCAAAAAACAAACAAACAAAAAAGCACTGATCAAGTCCACCCTCTCATTTGCTAGAGGGGAAAACAGATGCATGGTGAAGGGAAGTGATTTACCCAGTGTCACAACACATAGTCCATGTATATTTATAGAGCAGCTACTATATGTCAGAAACTGTTTGGACACTGGATATGTAGTCGTGAGCAAAACAGCTGTACTCTGCCCTGAAGATGCGTAGTCTTGTGGAGGAGGTAGGCATTATGCAAATTTTTAAAAATTACATATAAAATTCTAGTCCAAGCTGCAATAAATGCCACAGAGGGGCCTAGCTGAGAGGTCTAGTGGACCAGCTGGGGCATGGAGGGTCAGGGCCTACATTTTTATTATTATTTATTATACTTTAAGTTCTAGGGTACATGTGCACAACGTGCAGGTTTGTTACATAAGTATACATGTGCCATGTTGGTTTGCTGCACCCATCAACTCAACATTTACATTAGGTATTACTCCTAATGCTGTCCCTCCCCCAGCACCCAACCCTCCAACAGGGCCCAGTGTGTGATGCTCCCCGCCATCAGGGCCTACTTTTTGTAGGGTGGTCAGGAAAGGTGTCCCTGAGGATGCACAATTTAAGTCAAGTCGTATGGAAAAGAATGAGGCTGCTATGGGGCAGTGGAAGAAAGGGAGGACAGAAGACAAAGGAGTGGGGGAGGAGTGTTTTGGGCAAAGGGAGCGGCAAGCATGAAGACCTCGGGTCCAAGAAGACTTGAACCTGAGCTGAAAGCAAGCCAGTGTGGCTGTAGCATGGTGAGAGGGAGAGAGGCCCCAGGTGGTTGCAGAGAGACCGACGAGCCCACCTCTGTTAGACCTTGTTGGATTTTATTCTAAGGTCGGTGAGTAGCCATCGAGAAGTCTTAAAGCAGGGATGTGACATGATCTAATTTATGACTTTAAAATATCCCTTTGGCTACCATGTGGAGAGGAGATTTCAGCAGATAACTGTGGAAAGAGGGGAATCAGTTGATTTTTATCTATAGTCTCTAGAGGAAGGCCAGCAGATCTGCCTTTGCAATGGCCCAAAGCTTTGCACATTTAGAAAAACTGCATTATTAATGAAACATTTGCATCTTAGGAAATGATAAAACAGGCTGCTACATGTAAAAATTAAGTAACTCAATTTGTTTTAACAGCTTGTGCTCTAGTACAGCAATTTGTTTGGCATATACACAAGACTCCATCGGAACAGTAATTATGCCATGCTAATTATTTTACTGCATTGTGTACATCTGACATTTAATTATGGGAAACTATGTGAGGGTAGATTTTTTTCCTCCCTTTGCCTTCCTGACAGGTAGTTTTGTTTCCCATACTTCTTTTGCACCTACATTGTCTTTATGCCAACTTGTCATCTGCAACAAAATCGTGTTTCCATGACAGCTTTGCTCAGCCATGTTGCCTACAAGTTGCAGACAATCACCAAAATAAACAGTTGACACAGATGTCATTCTCACCCTCTCATTCTGCCTCTCCCTCCTCCTTAATCTAGCTCCTACTATAAAGATTTTTTCTCCCACCTCGAGAAGGAAAGTGATCCCTGACAACCTTGAGCATCCTTTGATACGTCAGCATGTCTCTCAGTGACTTCTCTTGTAACCAGTGCCCTTCTCCATGGAGACTGTTGGCAAGCCAACTCCCATGGCTCTATGCATAGACAACACAGATCAACAGCTGTGGGCTGCAGACCAGCAGGCTCCAGGCTTTGCATTCATGGGGAGGTGGCAAAGGTGAGCTCTCACCACTCAAGATTCCAAGAAGTTGAACCACGACTGTGGCATGTCCTTCACAGAGTGCATTGACAAACACTGTAAAGCGAAGCAGGCTTGTGCCTGGGCCATGCCCACAGAGATAATGGGCTTGAGGGATGCAGGCAGGAAAGGGAATGGAGAAAGAGGAAGTTCCTCTCTATGGGTAGACATATAAAATCTCAACTTGGATAAAAGAAGGAAAAGAAGGATGAGGTGCAGATCAAAAACTGCAGGCACCTCTTGCTAGCCATCATCACAGCTGATGCACCTGTAACCGCCTCTCCACACACAGGAAACAGTTGTCTATGTCTCTCTACTGAAGAGGTAGTTGCAAAGAGAAACGATGTTGTGAGAGTGGAATAGGAACAAAAGCAATGGCTTGAAAATAAAAAGAACACCAAAAGTCATATTAAAAAAAAAAAAAAGCCTGACAACACAGCTGTATACCTCAAAGTATAGCAAATGCCCATTAAAATATTTGCACAACCCTGTTATGAGTATAAAATAAATGTCCAGAGGGATTAGAGATCACTGGAATCTTCCCAGAGCTAGGCAGGAGCCATTCTTTCTTCTTTGTGTGCATCATATTTCCTTGTATACCTGGGGTTAGCCAAGAAATGTAGTGCATCTCAGGAAAATAAAGAGAATAGACATACAGACCTTCAGCTTGATACAGAACATACTCTTTGAGAAGTCCTGGTTCCTGCTTAGTTCACACAAGCTTAGATTTGGATCGTTCCAGTTTATGTTTTGCTATTTCAGATCTACTGAAACTGCAAACCCTCTGGCCCAGGAATTTGCATAAGTCAGCCTTTCGTTTGAGTGCCAGGCAAATCTCTGTTGGTTCACAAGATGATTTTTGGTGGCACATGGACCATGTTTAAAAAAATTTTAATAGTTGTATGTTCATTTTAATATGTATCAAAATATGTCTAACTGGCACCTCAACCCTGTGTTTTAATGGATATAACACAGTTTCTCGTGTAAATACAGACTTGGCATGCCTTCTTTTTCCTCTCTTTCAGGCCCTTATTCCCTTTACAAACTTGCTCAGAACTTACTACTTTGAGGTTCCTGTCTTCAGGAATCTCACTTGGCTCTCTTCAGCCCTCTGTCATACCTCTCTACTTCTTCCTCCTCCTTTTCCTCCTTCCTTTTTCTTTGCCCTGTTATCATCCACAGGCATTCCTTAGAGCCTGCTGTGTGCTGGACATGTGGGGTACTTCAAACAGGAATGTGGTCAACTGCAATAACAGAAAAGCTAACTACAGGGGCTTGAAGAAACAGGGCTCTGAGTCCTGAGGAAGGCAGAATAGAACTGATGTGGCTCTTCTAGGATGATGTAGAAGACCCAGGCTCCTTTGGTCTGCCTAGGCCACCATCTTTACCATGTGGCTTCATCTTTAGGTTTGGAAGACAGCTGCTACACAAAAGTGATACTTGTAAAGCGCCCTCTCTCTAGACTTTGATACTTAAGAAGCTAAACTCTTTTCTTCAGATCTCCGTGGCCAGTACTTCTTCACATGTTCTGCAAGGGAAGTACAGAGAGTTCATGTTTTAGCTTTACAGCCTCAATTGTAGAGGAAGGCAAGGAAGAATCGGGTTGTGAATGGTTTAGAGATAGCTAAGCCACAGAGTCAGCCAAGCAGGATAGTAAGAAGTACAGATAACTACCTCTGGCCTGCCTTTTCCAAGCTGAGAAAGTAGATGTTAAAAGTTAACAGCTTTCCAAGTCGGTGCATGATCATAAACCTGCAGAATTAGGAAAGAATTTAGAAGTCGTTTGGACCAGATTTGTATTTTAAAAGATAAACTAAGTCAGAGATAAAAAGGGACTTAGGGCTCAGTGGGACAGGAGCCCTTCTCAGAAGACCCTGCTAATTTAGTGGTTCTCGTCTGGAGGTAAGCATCAGAATAACCTTCAGGGCTTGTTAGAATACCTATTGCTGGGTCCTACTCCCAGAGTTCAGAATTCAGTAGGTGGTCTGGCTGGGGCCTGAGAACCTGCATTTCTAGCAAGCTCCCAGATGATATCGATGCTGATGCTGCTGGTCCAGGTACTCCACTGGGAGAACCACTGGGCTAACCTTGCAAGCATGCAATTTACAATCACTAATCCCCAAACAGATTTTCTTATGTTTTACTATTTTAACTTGTGCATTTTTGTGTGTTCTTTAACAGCTAAGTAATGTAGTTGCAGATAATTAATGCAGCCAGTGGGTGAACTAACTTAATCTTAGAACTGTCGATAGCCATGTTATTTGAAACCCAGAGGCTCTTTGCTCCTATGACCTGGCTGTGCCTCAAAGGGCACTATGCCCTTTTCCGGAGACGACCACTGCTGTGTATTTAGTGAACTTTCTCGTCCATGTTTCTTGATTTTTTTTTTCTACCACTTAAGTAAGTATCTATATGTGGCACATATTGCAACATTTTGTATATTTTCAAACATTATACATAAATAGTATACTCTATCATTCTGTGGCGTACATTTTTCATTCAACATTATGTTGAGCTCGTCATGCTGATACATGATCAGTCTAGTTTAACTGTTTTGTAGTATTCCATATTCATATACTGGAATGTATTTATCCCTCCCTCATGTTTCAGATTATTTTAAAACAGATTAATGAGGCTTCGATATTATTATTAACAGCAACAATGTATTGAAGTGGATGACATAATGAGCTATTTTCGTATATTCGCTCATGTAACAAATATTTATCAGGTGCCTACTTTGGGCTAGGCATTGTTTTAGGCAGGGAGGATTCAGCAGTAAATGAACAAGCTCACTAGCCTGATGATGCTTATTCGCATGATACCTGCAACAGCTCTGTCAACCGGGTGTTACTATTTTCATTTTACAGAGGAGGAAATGGACATTCTGTGAATTTAAGTGACTTACCTGGGTTCCCACCAAAGAGAACAAGGGAGTTTTGAATCAAATAATCTCACTGTTAACTCTTTGTACAGTTCCACCAGGATATCTGCTGAGCCTAATAACAAACACCATTCCCCAGCTTCCTAATTTTCTTTGGAGGTCATGACTTTTTTTTTTTAATACGCTTTTTACTTTGGAATAATTTTAGATTTACAAAGAAGTTTTAGAGCTAGTACAGAGAATACTCCTAAACCTCTAGTCTAGTTTCCTTCATTAATAGCATCTTACATTACTATAGTACATTTGTCAAAACCAAGAAACTGGCCAGGCACGGTGGCTCATGCCTGTAATCCCAATACTTTGAGAGGCTGAGGCAGGCAGATCATGAGGTCAGGAGTTCAAGACCAGCCTCGCCAAAATGGTGAAACCCTGTCTCCACTAAAAATACAAAAATTAGCCCGGCACAGTGGTGGGCACTTGTAATCCCAGCTACTCAGGAGGCTGAGGCAGGAGAATCACTTGAACCCAGGAGGTGGAGGCTACAGTGAGCCAAGGTCGTGCCATTGCACTCCAGCCTGGGTGACAGAGCAAGACTTCATCTCAGGGGAAGAAAACCACAAACAAACAAACAAACGACACCTAAGAAACTTGCATTTGTATATTACTGTTGACAGAACTCCAAAGTGTATTTGGATATCACCAGTTTTCCCATTAATATCCTCTTCTCTTTTCCAGGATTTACTCTAGGGTACCATGTTGCATTCAGTTGCTGTATCTCCTCAGTCTCTTTACTGTGACAGTTTTTTCAGTTTTTTTCTTGTTTTTCATGACCTTGACCTTATTTTTAGTTTATCCCAAATGTCCAAATGAGGTAGTGTCAAGAATTTAGAGAACTTTTTTTTTTTTTTTTTGAGACTGAGTCTCGTTCAATTGCCCAGGCTGGAGTGCAATGGCGCAATCTCATCTCACTACAATCTCTGCTTCCCGGATTCAAGCGATTCTCCTGCCTCAGCCTCCTGAGTGGCTGGTATTACAGGTGCCTACCACCACATCTGGCTTATTTTTGTATTTTTAGTAGAGACAGGGTTTCACCATGTTGGCCAGGCTGGTCTTGAACTCCTTACCTCAAATGATCCTTGTCACTTGGCCTCCCAAAGTACTGGGGTTACAGGCATGAGCCACCATGCCCAGCCTAGAGAACTATTAATACAAGTATCTCTTAAGAGAGTTTGGATTTGATTGCCATTTCAGCACATTAGAGAGGGGCATCTTTCCCACACTGCTGGCTGGGTGCTCTCCTGGTACAAAAACACAGGGAAACAATGGAGTGACGCATGGCCTTTCGGGCCAGGTGCTTGCAGAGTATGGCAAATTGTAGGTTTCTGATGAACAAGCAGCTTACCAAGGAATTATAACCCCTGCTCCCCTGCTGTGTCCAAGTCCAGTTCCAAGTGTTTTATAACCATGGTTTGATGCTGCTGGCTCCTCCCCCAGCTCCATCTTTGCCTGTGAGTATACGTATCTTTCAAAAGTCAGTTCTTATTTCCAGTAACTCCAAATACAAGCCTTCTTTTAGTGACAAGCAGATGAGTGTGAGCTGCAGTCACCTGGATTCTACAATGCTGTCGTGAGAGAGAACTTAGTAATTATATTCACTAGGTCCACTGTCCATGTTGGCTGGCAACATGAAGGGATCAGAGAATTCTTTGAAACAATATCCAAGTTCTTGGTTAAAAGAGATATAGGCTGGGCGCAGTGGCTCACACCTGTAATCTCAACATTTTGGGAGGCCAAGACAGGTGGATCATTTGAGGTCGGAAGTTCAAGACCAGCCTGGCCAAGATGGTGAAACCTCATCTCTACTAAAAATACGAAAACATTAGCCAGCTGTGGTGGTGGGAGCCTGTAATCCCAGATACTCAGGAGGCTGAGGCAGGAGAATAGCTTGAACCCAGGAGGCACAGGTTGTGGTAAGCCGAGATTGTGCCAGTGTACTCCAGCCTGGGCAAAAGGGGGATTCTCCACCTTAAGAAAAAAAGAATAAATAAAGATATATAGCATTACACTACAGGATGGAAGAGCCCAGAAAAAGGGTTCCTTCTTAGAAGCTACTGAAGAGCCAAGTGCTTTCTTAGGGCAGTGTTTCAGACAAATTTAAAAAATTTATATATGCACACATGTAAATTTTATAT